>NC_133753.1:20901765-21204796 GCF_036562045.2 Rhinolophus sinicus | reverse complement strand
GCCATCATTACATGATGATATACTTGTGTTTTTGAATTTGTCACATCTGTTGCACTTCACAGGAGGGAGCAAAGATCAGCCAATATTTTGATGAGCTGATACATAGAATCAAGGCTTAAAATTTTTATCTAACTAATTATTAAAATATTTGCAATTAGATATTTTTTATTATGTACTTAATGTAGATATCAGTATTATCTGATGAATATCTTTGCAGATGAAATGATAACGTATACTCATTTGCTAACAGTCCTCTCTAAATACACACCCATTTCCCCTTATTAAATAGGAGCTATTGGTGAATTTCCTAACATTTCTTCAGTTTTATGTTCTCAAGTATTTTAAACATTGGGGCCAGCATCTATTTGCTTTTGTGATTGATTATGCAAATTCTAAAGGGTCAGGGCTCTGGCTCTTATATTTTATGCAGGGTATTTGTTTCATCATGAGTCCATAATGTCAAATAATAACCACAGGATTTACAAAGCCCAGTTTGAGAAAGGTCACGAACATGTATAAGTTGACTTTGAGAGTGGATCCTGTAGGCTTGAAATGAAGATGATTAAATCTTAAACCTTCACTAAAGTTTGGGAAAGCCTGGCTTGATTTGAGATTTAAATACCCTGGGACGATCAGCGTCCTTTTCCCATCGTTCCCTTACGTTTATGTAACCCGGTTTAGCTACTGAGTACTGCCTGTAAAAGTACTCTTCTTAAAAAGCAAACAAACTGTCTTTAAAACACGTATAATGGAATGGGAGAAAGATACACGAGGTAAAACGACAAATAGGAAAATGTTCCAAGATCCCAAGATGCAAAGCATTCTGGGGTAGAGACGGCAGACCACACGTGGTACCCCCAATCACAGCTGCAAAAAAAGGCAGAGTGTTTACCAAATCTTTGAAAATGCTTTTTTCCCAGAAAGGACCAATAATAGGTAAATGAAATCCAGACAATTGTGCTTTGAAGGCTGTTTCCCGGAACAGGTAGTGGAGAGTTCCAGGATTTGTGGACTGAGGAGTAAGTGCTGTTCAGTTCTAGGGAAATGACAAGACAAGCGAAGGCCCCTGAAGGGGAATGACCGGCATGGTGGAGGTTGGAGAGCGTGCGGAGGACGAGTTGTTATTATATGATGTCTCTGAACGTGTAGTGCTTGGTTACTCCACATAAAAGTGATTTTATCTTGAGATCCAGAATGTCACGGAGTGGCCCATCCCTCAGCATGCACCTAAATTTTGCCAACCAGGCCAATTAGAAGAAAACCATGCAGTAGCTGAGGGTTAACTAACTCTGGAGTTTGATGTTGAGAAATGACTGTGAACTTTGAAGCTAAGCTGACCTGAAGTCAGAACCCTGACTCTATCCTTATCAGCTGTGTGCCTGGGTAAATCATTTAACCTCGCTGAGTCTTAGTTTCCTCTTCTAAAATAGGGGTAATAATTAGGACCTCACCACTGTGCTTTAGGAGTAAATTAGTTGGTGTATGGAAAGCAGGTAGTAGGATACCTGGCACAAGACAGGCCCTTGATAAATGTTTTTTCCTTTGTTTTCCTTCAATTCTTTTCCTCCTCCCCCATCACTGTTTTCCTGTCTGCCTCAGACCCCTGTCCTATGCCACATTTTCTCAGAGTTGTGCTGTCTGTTTGCTATCACGCTTTCCCTTCCATGGAGCTGGCTGACAAAGGCTTTGAGTATCATCTAACCTAAGCATAGGAACTATAACCTTTCAGAGGCAACTTTGGAGGATGTAAAGCTTATTGCGACCTAAAGGAATGAATTGCTAATGGTGGAGTTTCTGGTGCCTGGCTTGCTGCTACGGGAGTCGGTTTTGTCTGGGGCCACTCCCATCTTGGTATCACAGTTATCAATTTCTGAACGTTTCGCCTCATTTCTCCATTGATGTAGGTCTCTGTCTACCTACTTGTAGAGCCAACCTGGCTATGGTTGGGTCTCCCCAGGACTGCTTTAATCAGAAGTAGGAATGAATTAGAGTTAACATGCCAGTGGCCTGGGTGCCAATAAGATCGTGCATGGCTTCATTAGTGCATCTACTGTACTGGGCTTTTCCAGAGATGGTGCTTCTTGATTTGGTCCCTGGATGAATTTGCGAGTGCTAATTTCGTTGCTGCTGGAGAGCATCCAAACGTAAGGAAGGGCTATTTCTCCCTGGGCTGTTAGGCATTAGATTGGCAGGGTCTTGGACTCTGACAGACTCTGCAGGCCTGGAGGGAAGCTGGTCATCCAGCAGGTACAGTGGGAAGGAATTGTTGGGGAGCACATGGTAGGGGAAACCTATGAGGTCTTAAGGAATTTGCACTGTGACTTCCAAGTCCAAATTAAACAGATTCATTGAGTGCATACAGTGTGCCAGGCACCATTCTAGGCATTGGTCAGAGAATAAGACCAACAAAATATTCCTGCCATTGTGGGTCTTACATTCTAATGGGGTGGGTGGGGGGAGTACAACAAAGAATAAACATAATATATACATTATACACACACACACACACACACACACACACACACATACACATGTGAGTATATATATACCGGGGTGCCAAAAAAACATATACACATTTTAAGTGATGTTATCTATTATCTATGCTCAAGCAGTAGTTCGCTGTAATCAGAAGTGTCTGGACGCTGATGGTAACCACTTTGAGCACCTCTTGTAATTGCAGAAGTCAAATGGGACTTGTATTCATCTTTTGTTATCAGTATATATTGAGTATTACAATTTTCATAGTTTTTTCCTTTCTTAAAATGTGTATACATTCTTTTGGCACCGTGTGTGTGTGTGTATATATATATACATATATATATAAATACGTATATATATGTATATATATATGAATAAGTGGATGAATAGATAGATGGCAGATAGATAGATGATAGATAAAGGTAATACGAGTATGTTGGGAGGTGATTTGAGCTATAGGAAAAAAACAGGGAAAAGTAGTCTGGAAGTGTGGGTGAGGGGTAGAACATGCTTTTATATAAGGTGGTTAGAGAGATCTCACTGAGAAAGTGACATTTGAGTAAATACTACATACGTGTGAGCTACAGGCCGGGGTGGAGAGTGGTCAAGGTAGAGGGAAAGATTTGGCAGACTCTGCGGGGAAAGCCTTCCTGACCGGTGTAGAGCAGCCAGGAGCCCACATGCCTGAATCAGAGTAAACAAGAGGGAGAGAAACAGGAGATCAGTCAGGAGGTGGAGGGAAGGGGAGGCCTTATGGGCCTTGGTGGTCATTGTGAGGACTGTGGCTTTTCCTCTGAGAGAAGTGAGGAGTCAGTGGAAGGTTTTGAGCAGAGAATCTCACTTCTGTTTTAATAGACCTTTTGGAGTGCTGTGCAGAAAATGGACTGTAGGGGGCTAAGGTGGAAACCAGTGACTCAAGAGGAGAATCCGGGGGTAATGCAGGAGAGAGGTGGGGGGGGGGGGGTTGGCACACCTGCCACAGGTGGCCGCAGTGATGATGGCGAGAGTGGTCATTTTCTGGGTTTGTTTGGAAGGTAGAGCCAGCAGGGTTTGCTGTTGGACTAGATGTGGGGTGTGAGAAGAGAGGGACGAGTGACGACGCCAAGGAATTTGTCCTGAGCCACAGGAAGGAAAGTGTTGCCCTTGACCAAGATGGAAAGACGGGGGAGGAGACAAATTAGGGAGAAGGAGCTGGAGCCTCGTTGAGTCATGATAAGTCTGAGATGTCCAGATTTGGCTTTGACATCCAAGGAGACGGCTGGGTTAGAGGTTGAAGTTCAGGGCAGAGGCTTGGGCTGGAGATACGAGGTTTACAGTCATCAGCATCCACGTGGCAATTAAAGCCAGGACACTTGCCTTAATCACTTTTTTTTAGTGAGATTTTTCTGCCTTGGACAGAACTCACATTCCCCCGGCGTGGATTTGGGTGTAGCCTCTAGCCATTGCTGACTTCAGCTTTGTCCACCTGTCTGAGGCTTATACCTGGTTGGATTCAGATCTCTTCAGAGTGAGGGGTCTGCTCCCCAAGGAGGATACAAGATAACCTACTGGGATGTTAGGAAGAACATGTTAGAACTTCTGTTTATCTTTGATCTTGTCTGGAAATTTTATTTTGTCTTTGTATGTGTATGTGTGTGCTTGTTTTATAATATACATACTATATGGTTATAACTTATAAAATAAGTTTATTTTTTATGATTGTGTGTTTAAAACATTTATAACTAACGAAATGGGAGAGTTAAGAAGTTTACAGACAACTGCCTGAATGAAGAAGAGAGGAAATGTTTGTTAATTCAGGGCCTCTAATGGGGACAGATAGGAATCAGGGCATACTGTTTCTTCCTTCCTGTCCGAGTGAGATTTATACCCAGTTTGCCTATGATAGAAGCGATCTCTTTTTTAAGGGGCATTCGGATTCCACTAACACCTGTTGAAGCAACTTACTCGGGCCAGACAGAGCAATGGGCAGTTTCACCGACATGATATCCTCCAAGCAGACCTGGGAGGTTGAACCGCAGGGTCTCTCCCCATGAAGGAACAGGAAAGGAGGCACGTGGTGGGAGCCTTCTCAGGACCCCCACTGGCCCCTCAGGTAGCCTCACTCAGCCTAGGGAAGACGTCTCATCCCCAGACCACTGTTTTCTAGACCACCATCCCCCTATGGGATTCCTGATTTGACACAACTCAAATTTTTTGTCTCCAAATTCCTTTGCAGTTTCAGAAAACATTCTTCTAACTTCAAGTCTGCACTTGAAATGAGAAAAAGAATTGGGCAATGCCAAATTGTGGGCAGTGGCTCTTTTGGGAGGGAGCACGGCCGTTGCATTTTAAAAATCTTTCTCTCTTTTAGGCTTTTATAGGAAAGCCTTAATTTCACCCGTTGTCTGTGGTCCTCGGGCACTTTGTGAGCTCTTTTATCTCATTAGTTATCTTTTCGGATGTTGATATCTTCTTTCTCTAGCTAGACTGCAAAATCTTTAAGAGTGTGAACTCTGCCTAAGCTCCTGCAGGTTCCTTTTCTATCCCTCTCCCCTTTTAGTGCCTGTCATGCAGGGTGTTATGCCAGGTCTCTGGCCCCACTCCCCACATAAGAACACAGGATATGGTGAGGCCAAAAAGGAACACCCATGGAGCGGTAGATAGGGGAGTCATACCACTATATTCTCGTTGGTGGCTGGGTTGGAGACACAGGAAGCAGGAGCCACACGATCTGCAACCTGTTGTCTGCTTCTCTGTCAACCAACCAACCCCAATTGCTAGCTGCAATCTGCCCTGCTAACTGCAATCTGCCGGCTAACTGCAATCTACTCTTGCTAGCTCAGCCACCATCTTCTTGCTAGCCCCCATTTGCTGCCTGCGTAGCCACGGCAGTTATATTAGTGGCCAGTGGCTCACTGGTTACAGCTGACGGCCAACTAGCCATAGCTGATGGTCATCCAATCACAATTGATGGCCATTTACTACCTGAGCCAGCACCTTTCCACGTGAGGCCAAGAGCCTGGAAACTGCACTCCTGGCTCTGTCCCCACAGTGCCTTACACCTGTGGGTGCATAATAATGACTGTTGATTGATTACTAATATCATTAGCTCAAAAGCCTCAACTCACCAATGAATAAAACGAGAGCATTCATTAAACTGTTTAGAGTTTAATGCGAGCTAGGAGCCAAAAGGAAGGCAGCTTTAGCCTGCTTACCTCCCCGTCGACCCATCACCTTTTAGTTTGCTAAGTGTAATGGGGAAGCATTGCCTGAGGCTCTTGGGGTTTATTGAGGTCCCCAGATCACGACAGAAATGATTTCAGAGACTGAAGCTTCTCTCCACAGAAAGCCCCGACTCCAGATGCAGCAAATGTAAATCTGGGAACCTTGGGGAAGACACAGGCAATCAGGTGAGGCTAATGGGCAAGACTGTGAGTCCAGAGAGAGCATTGCTAAGGTAACCAGCACCCCAACTCTGAAGGGTTTGCCTGGGTTCACAAAAAGCCTTCCAGCTTCCAGTTTTAAAAAGGGACTCCTCGAAGTAGACTCAGGAGAATGTGCTTTGGAGCGATGGGCTCAAAATCCAGAGCTCCTCAGAAGGAAGCACTGGGGGAGCAAGTTGATGTCGGTCTCGTGGACCTCCTCTCCCAGAGTCTGATTCAGTCAGTGTGAGGTGGGGGCCCAGGAATCTGCATTTAGGACAGTGCTTTTACTTATTTACTTTATATAAATAAATCAATATGGGTGGTTCTAGAGACCACACTTTAGACAATTACTATGCTTATACTTGGAGTTGTGAGCGAGCCTTGGGTCTGGGTTCTCTGAATTAGTCTGATTGTCTTTAATGTGTTAATTACCCCTTTGCCAGTGGCTGCCTTTTCTCCTGCACCCTTGGCTATTGGTTGAGTTTAAGCTGTGCCTGCTTTCCCAGGCCTGAGTTTGAATTGGCATTTTAAAAGGCAGACAGGAGACTTAAATGGATTTGTTTATTTAGTAAGTGTTTATTGAGCATCTGCTCTGCTTCGGGCGCTGGTCTAGGCACTTGGAGTCAACAGGGTTGAATAAGACCAAGACCCTGCTCTCCTGAAGTTTCTGTTCTAGGAGGTTTCTGGGTCTATATTTACGGTCACAGAAGGAGTCCCTTCCCTGAAGCTCTGAGACAATCCCAGGGCTTCCAGTTAGCAAGTGTGTGCTTGGCACTTGTGCAGAGAGAGGTCTTGTGCTCCTCATTTTGTAGATGAGGAGGAAAGGCAGAGCCCAGAGAGATTGAGTGACTTGTCTGAGGTGACTCCTAGTAACAGAATTGTGACCTGTAGGGTGTCCTGTCAGTTCCTGGCTATCATAAACACTTTATTGAATGCTCTAAAGGGTATAGGTCACATAGGACTGCCCCAGGGCTCTCTCTTACCTGTCCTCTTGTGAGAGCACTTTTGGTGCTAGGGGCACCATGTTCTTGGATAGTGGCTTTCTGCTAGGGTTAAGGCAGGTCATCTAACCCGCTGTGCCCCTATCTCCTCATGTGCGCTTTTGGGTGGTGTTCGGGTAACATATATGTTTATAGCCTAGGTGCTGCTCCAATTTTCTAGAATTTCTAATTTCTAAGAATTTTCTGGAATTCAGTCTAAGCCCCGACTTTTGTCCATTTGGTGACTGCTTCAGTGGTATCTCGAGGTGAGAAGTTATAGCTTGCTGTAATTTTCATTACTAGGGGTAGGTATCAAACATGTTTTCATAGCAGTGGACATACTTGAGATTGGAGAACAAAGATCCAAATGGAAAAGGGAGATGGTGGGTTCCCTAATTGTACAGAGGGAGGTGCACGACCTCCTGTTTGACCCTGAGCTCAGGGATACCACCCATTTCTATACGCTCTAAATTCTGGTGTCCTGGGACAAAGCACCAATGGCCTGTCCTTATTATGGATCTTATTGGGTTGTAAGTGTCGTGGTCACTCGCTCGCAGGTTGTAAAAGAACTCAGGAGGCATGAAGGAATAGAAGTTAGAAAGTTCATTTAAGAAGAGAGACACCAGCGGATGAGTTGCTGGGGGCAGAGTCTAGAGTAGACAGCTGCACTGAGTTTCTGTTTAGCTGGGGTTTTATACTTGTCTGACCAGGATGTGACTTGCTTCAGCCTGTAGTGACATCTTCCATTGTGTTCAGCTTTGTCCATTGGGGTGGAGGAAGGTGTGGTTAAACTTGTTATTGAAACCTTTGCATATCTTATATAAGCTTAAGTTGGAGCCACCACCCACCCCAACCTGTCTTATCAGTAAGTCCCAATGATAATTACTGAAGGTGGCAATGGGGGTTACACAGAAAGGGAAGGCAATGGCGAGAGCAGGGCAGAGGGAAGCCAAAGCAGCTTTGAGGATGATGGAGTAAACGCTAACCTGGGCTTCGGGACAGCTTCCTGCCAGCATCATTGGGAAGGAGCCAGGCAGTGTTTCTTTGACTAGTAGCTGTGTGCCCTTGCACAAGGGCTCACCCTGGGCTTGCATGGGTGGTTCACCCCTGTATCTAAGTAGAGCACTGGAGATTTTCTCTGAAGACATAAGCTTTAAAAAAAATTTCTCTTTCAAGCATCCTAATTTATTCTATACTCCGGGAGCAAAGGCCACAGTTTGTAGTAGTGACATTATTTTCCCAGGAGATTGAAGTCTTTATTTTTTAAGTTCCTTGTTCAGAGCATCCAGAGTTGAATAGATGAATGAAGAATGTTCGGGGCAGTGAAGTATGTAGGAAGATGGGCACACAGTCAAAGTCTAACATCCTGAGGACAATTTTTGACCCAGCTTAGGCTCCCCTCGAGCTTGGTTATTTCCGAGTGCCCAGTGGGAAGGTGGGGGGACAGGTGAATACCTGGGGGCTGGATGAAGTCCTCTCTTCCCCTTGGTCATTATCAGGTTGTTATTGCTAAGGGTGAACCACTATTCTTTCTGCCACTAAAGAATAAAGAATTCCCAGCAGAGTTAATGTCATTTGCAGACGTATTTGTGACTCCCACCAGCTTTGCCCCTTAAGCTGCTTCTCTGTAAGATTTCCCTTAAAGCTGCACCATCCAACACAATAGCCACTAGCCACTTGTGGCTGTTTATATTTGAATTAGTTAAAATGAAGCATGATGTACATTTCAGTTCCACGGTCTCGCTCATCACATTTCAAGTGCCTAAGTCACATACAGCCAGCGGCTGATGTAATGGACAGTGCAGAATCGTGAATATTTTCATCATCGCAGATGTTCCTATTGGCGGCTGTCTCAAAGGCCTTTGGGGTCGAGAACCCCCTTCCTTGGGCCTGTGTTTGCAGGTGGTGAAATGGGGACCTTCCTTCTCAAAGTACCCGGTACTCACCATGCACCCAGGACCCCCTGATGGCCTGCAAAGGAGTGGAAATGACAGACTGAGAGGGTAGCTGGTGGCACCAAACTTGTTGGAGTTCCAAAAGTGGGTACAATAAGCCACAGTGGAAGTGAGAGAACTAATCAACTCAGGGACAAAGTAGATTGAAAAAGAAATGAGAGCAAAATCCAGGCCCAGGAAAGTACAGTCCTTGGGACTTTTAGGTTAAAATCTTGGATTTCATGTTTGAACACTTGCAGAGACCTTGGTGGTAGTTTTAGTTCCCTTATTTTAGAGGTGAGGAAATTCTGTTTGGAGAAGTTGAGCAACGTGTGCAAGGCAGTGGGAGTGGTTAGGCTGAGAGTGGGACCGGGAGACCCTGACCTTGCTTGGTACTGGACCACGCTGCCTGTCAAAGAAAAGGGAAGATCCTGGCCTCATGGGCCCTATCAGGGCAAGTAAATGGATTGCCTGGGGGTCATTGGTCCCACTAAGCCTGTGACACTCTCACTGTAGAAGTTGAAGGGGAGAGGGAAATACGATTTTTGAATCTTCGCCACGTGCTAGGCACAGTGCCAGATCTTAAAATATATTGTCATATGGGAAGCAGATATTGTTTTCTCCTCTTAACAGATGAGGAAACTGAGGCTCAGAGAAATTTAGAATCTTGCCCAACATCTCAAAGCTAGTAAGCAGATGGGATAGACATTTGTTTCTATGCTGTTGCAAAGCCTGTTCTTTGCACCATTCCGCTGTGCTATGACATGCAAGCCAGCCGGGGGTAACAAGGCCAGAGCCCCAGGGCCCTTCATGGCAGGGCCTGTGTCTGAGGAGGTGAGGTTGGAAGGTGTCAGCAGACCCTGGGTCACCCCTTCATAGACATATGATTCTTCCAGCCATGAATGTGGGGAGAAAAAATAGCTTTGGGGTGGGGTGGACACATGAGGCCGTGAATTTCTTTGGCGTCAAGGAGGAACTGCCTCTTTTAAATTGCTTGCTGAGGAGCAGTCAGCTGACCCCTGCTCTGAACACACGGGAGCCTTTAAGATGAGGTCCTGGATGCCGAGATTTCAGATAAAAGGAAATGTCTTTATGCAGCCATGATGACTCCAGACATTAGTTCCAGGGACTGGCTTATGAGGGTGTTGAGGCAAGTTTTCTGGAGTTTCTAAAGAAGGGAAACATAGATAGAGAGACGTGAGGTGGAGAAGTGCCCATGAAGGGAGGTAGAAAGAGAGACTTTAGACTCCTCTTTTTAACTAAGAGCCTTCCGTAACTGAGAAGACAGGTAATATTCTGCCAACAGCTTAAATTCATGGAGGCAGGGGGGTGGGGGTGGGGATGGAAAGATGGCATAAAAGAATGCTATTCATGCCTTAGAAAGCAGGTCTCATCCAATGGATTGTACTGGTTCCCGGGAGAAAAGCATGCCTTGGAAATAATAGCTCATCAAGAGCTTGGTTTGCAGCTGCCCCAAAGGAAACTGAGAAAATCAGCCACCAACTTAGCAGACAGCAGAACTGCATCCTCCAAGATGGTGAGTGGAGGAAAGAAGGGCCATCTTGTCCCAAGAGGACCCATCGTGTCCTCCTTAAGCCTTTAGATTTGAATATGGCTATTTCTTTTATGAGATACAGTCTTATAGGATGGGACCCTTGGGAGTGAAGCCAACTGTCTAATTCGGGGCAGAGGGAGTATATCAGTTATTTATTTCTGTGTAACAAAAAGATTGCTTAAACAGCACTTCGTTATTTCTCATAATTCTCTGGGTTGACCCAGCAGTTTTGTCTCAAGCACTATTGCTGGAGTCCCTTTCACAGCTGTATTCATCTGGTGGAAGGCTGGGCTAGAAGATTAAGGTCTCTCTCACCTCCCTTGGGTCTCGGTTCTCATCCCTGTGGCTTATCTTCCAGGACCTCTTCCGATGGCCCCTTTCTCCTGCAGTACAGCCTGGACTCCCTTGTAGCCTGGGGCCTGGGTTCCAAGGGAATGAATGCAGAAATTGTCAGACTTCTTAAGGGCTTGGCCTGTAACTGGCGCAGTATCACTTATGCTACTTTCTATTGGTCCAAGCAAGTCTCAAGGCCGGCCCCGATTCACGGGAAGGAGAAATCGACTATGCCTCTTGATGGGAGTAGTGACATGTGCACATAGGGATGGGCAGCCGTAATTGCAGGCAAATTGCCATAGGAAGTGTGATATCATGATATAAGAGAAATCACAATAAGAAACACATATTTTGTCTTCACTCCAAGTTCCTGGCATTAGAGCTTCTAAAACCCTTGGAATTTCCTGAAAGACAGAGTAAGAGGAGCATCTTTTGTTATTCATAATAACCCCCCTTAACCATCCCTGAGTTTATGCTAATGAGGTGACTCTGATAGGCCCCTAGACAGCTTCCCTGTGGGAACTGGTTGCCAGAGGAACCAACCCTATGAATGTAGGGTGGGTACATTTAGCCCCACCCCCAGCGTCCATTAAGGACAGAGGGGATGGAGATTGAGTTAATCACCAGTGACCAATGATTTAATCAATCATGAGTATGTAATGGCACCTCCGTAAAAACCCTAAATGACAGGCTCAGAGAGGTTGGATGAACACCCTGAGATGCAGAGAGAGTGATGCATTCCTCCCCTCCTATCTTGCCCTGTGCAGCTCTTTCATTGGCTATTCCTGAGTCCTGTGCACTGTTCTAGCACATTAGTGAACCCCCAACTTATAGCTGGTCAGTCAGAAGCACGGAAGGCCCAGATCTGCGCTTGGCGTCTGAAGTCAGGGGCAGTTTTGTGGGACTGAGCCATTAACCTACGGGGTTTGTGCCAACTCTGGGTGTTTAGTGTGCAGATTAAATTGTCGGGTACCCAGCTGGTGTCTACAGAGAACTGGAGAATTGCTTGGTGTGGAAAACCTATGCATTTGGTGTCAGAACTATTTTGAGTAGAGAAACAGTTTTAAGACGTATAATACTTTTTTTTTAACCTGCTTAGCCCAACTAAACTATATGAGGCTCTCCCTTTGGTAGGTTGCAATATTTAGCACATCAAATTATAAAACACCCAGTTAAATTTGAATTTTTAGATAAACAATGAATCTTTTTTCATTATAACTTTATGTCATGGAATATTTGGTATCTACATATACTAAAAAAGTATTTGTTGTTTATTAGAGATTCAAATTTAACTGGCCAGTTTATGTTATATCTCACAACCCTACGCTGTGGCAATAGTGGCTTTCCAAGGGGCATAGGTGGGGGCTGTAGAAGTACATTGGTATCCAGAATCTGTAGTCCGAGACATGGGTATTTGCAGAAGCCCCCTAGATCAGTGCTTCTCAAACTTTAATGTGCATATAAATCAGCTGGGCATCTTGTTAAAACGCAGGTTCTGATTTAGAAGGCTTGGGGTAGGACCTGAGATTCTGCCTTGCTAACAAGCTCCCAGGTCTGAGTGTGCCCATTCACTGCCTACACTTTGAATAGCAAGAAGCTTGGTCAGTAAAGGGCCAGAGAGAAAATATTTTTGGCTTTGCAGTTACAACAGAGACTCTTGTAACTCCTCAACTTTGGTGTTATATGAGGAAAGCAGCCACAGACAGTATGTAACAAAAAGGAGCCTGGCTGTGTTCCAATACAATTTTATTTACAAAAATAGACCCTGGGCAGGATTTGGCCTAGAGAAGGCTGTAATTTGCGGACCCCTGAGCGTGATGATTCTGCTATGCTGTCTTTTCTAATAAGAATCCGTGGTGCAAGGAAGGGAAGACTTGGGTCCCTTGTGCTTGAAGTCTGTAATTTCAGGAGCTCAGAAATGATTGCCCTTAAATCCCTCACCCTCAAATACAAATCTGTTTCTGTTCCTAATTACTTCAAGTCTTCAACTAATATTTGGTACCCTATTGAAATGCAAATTCCTGGAACTAGCAATCCCTTTAAGCAGACAAATAGCCTTTACATCCTAGAATAAATGCATTTAGGATCCCTTTTGAAGAGCAATAGGGGAGGCGGGATGGTGAGGCTCTAACCCATTTACACTGTGTCTAGGGTCCAACGACTCGTCCTTACCTCGCTCTCCAACTTTAAAGTACACTTGTCTGTGCTGATAGTTAAAGTATTCATCTTACTACAGAGTATTCAGGTGTGTGAAAGAGAGGAAACTTGATCAACTGTCCTGTTTGCCTGGAACAGAGAGATTGATCACCTGGGATATGGAACTTTCAGTGCTAACGCCCCAGAAGTTTTGGGCAAAGCAGGGTAGAGTGAGGGAGAAACTCAGTGAGTTCTCAGATGATCAATTCCCACAACAATGATTTGGTGAACTCAGAGGCAGTTAGAAGAGTCCCAAAGGAATATCCGTTTTATTTTACTTGAACTTGAGCTAGGAGGCACTGCTGCAAGTAATACAAGCATAGGTCACTGCCTTCTATGTAAGTTGGGGAATGCTTCTTAGGGACACATTTCCTGGCACTCTACACAATTGTCTTTAAATGTAGGGACAATTGTAGTTCATTGAGTCTGTTTCTTTATCGGCTTAAGGGGGTGGCAGTTAATAACACTTAGATTGTCCAATTCTTTCCCCATTTCTCCCCCCCCCCAGCCTTTTTTTGCCACAGCCATAGTTGTCTCATTCTGCAGGGCAATTCTCTACCACCAAAGAATGTTTGGTGGAATTCAGTGGTTCTCCAAGTGTGATCACTGGAGGGGCAGCATCACCTGGGAACTGTTAGAAATGCAAATTTCTTGAGCCCCGCCCTAGTCCTACAGAATCAGAAATTCTGGGAAGCGAGGCCCAACAGTCTGTTGCACAGTAAGGTTTGAGAACTATTCGTATAATGGAAAAGAACTTGGGGTCTCAAATCAGCAGAACCAAGTTTCGTTTTGCTTCTGCCATTTGGGCGATGCTCTCATCAACCCCAGGCCACGGACTTTCATGTGGGAACAGCGTCATCTCACAGTGCTAGCAGGGTGAGGTCCACTTGCAGGATGGTGGGAAAATGCATTTGAAATAGTAAAGCATCGTTGTTGTCATTATTAGTATCTGCCCGTGAGTCCCTCTTCCTCATAGCCCGTTCTCTCTCTTCCTGCTGAGACAGAAACCCTGCAGAAACTTATTTGGGGCTAAGAAAGGGTATAGCAATATTTATATAGCTGGTCACTATTTTCAAATGATTTATTTAATTCTGACACAAGTTTCGGTGAGATAAAATGATAAGGAAGCCGAGGCCTTAATGACGTGCCCAAAGTTGCCACAGCAAATTCTAAGGCATAATTCAGTGCTCTTGATTCCATATCTAGTGCTCCCACTAGATCACTCTGGATAAAACCAGAGACAAAGGACAGGCAGCCATCTGCATGAAACGTCTCTCAGCCAGCTGTTCTCTACCTTGGCTGCACATGGCAGTCACCTGGGGAGATTTTAAAGATCCCCAGGCCAATTATTCCAAATCTCTGGGCATGGGACCCCAGCATCAATGCTCCCCAGGAGGTTCGGTTGCAGCCAACATTGAGCAGTCAGCTTTACACTCCCTGAAAGTTCTGTTAGGCAGTGATGCATGTTAGAATCAGCTGTGGAACCCTAAAAAATACCTGTGCCCGGCCCCCTCCCAAATCAGAGTTGGGATCTCTAGGATTGGTGGTTAGTGTTATTTTGAAATTCCTCAGATGATTCCACTATGTAGCCAGGGTTGAGGACCACAGCATTTCTCCATGTCTTTGGCTCCAAGCAGGCTCGCTAGCCATCACGGTGGCTGCCACCCCTCTCTCCTCCCAGCTTCATCAGAGAGCAAAGAAACACTTGTTAAAAACATGGAACCATGCTGCGTAGTTCATTTCTTGTCCGGCTTGTGGTTTTGTGTTATAACGAAAAGCATTATTCACAACCAGAAGAACCTGGTGGGCAAGGATTATCCTGGGAACCACACCCAATATTCCTACCTCTGGGCATGTTGGAGTCCCTCAACCAACGTGTGCAAAGTATACAAATCAGCCTTTACCTCCAGCAACTGCATTTAGGATTCTCTCCCATGCAAACTTCTTTAATAGGTAGCAAGAGCCAGAGGAAAAGATGCCGACTTTATTAAAATTCCTTTGGGCAGTGTGCACTGATTGACAACCCGTGTTCATTAATACAAGCGAGCAAGCATCCTGCCTTCCTCCTGCACATGAGGCACGTGCCCAGAAGCTAGTACCAGCCTTCATGATGGTGGGAGCTGCCGCTCTGGTGTAGCTGCTTTGACCTGAGGCCTCTTGGGGCACTTGAATAACCACATCTTCTGAAATGGGGACTGAGTCAGCCTTGCCTCGTTCTGAACTCTACTCTTCACTGGATGGTGGTGCAAGGACAGGGGCCCTCCTGTCATCCTGCCTATTGCATCCCTGCTAATACAGCCTTCAGGCAAATCCGGTCCCCTTGGACCTCCTGGGGTTGCTTGTTACAAATGCAGGATCTCAGAATCTCTGGTCGGGGTCGGGGTCTGGGTCGGGGCTGGGAATTTGCAAGTGGCCCAGGTGGTTTTCCTGGGCTTTTAAAATGTGAGAGCGGCTGCCCTCACAACTTTGGCATGGTTTAGGAAGCCTGGATCCACAAGTTCTCAGGAGTACACAAGTGAGACCATTGGACCATAGAGCGCCGCCTTGGGAGGGAATGGCTCAGGTAAGTCAGGAGACAAAAGACTTGTGACAGTGTCTAGGGAACAAATCACGTATCACAGGAAAGGAGGGTGATCGTGTGCATGCCTGTGGCCCAGCCGTGGGGGGCCGCTCTGCTAGTACTTGCTGCTTAGGTATTCATAGCCAATTGCTTCCATCTTCCTTACTTTATTAGCTTTTGCCAAGTAGTTTAGCTTTTACTAAGGGCACATGGGTTTATGGCAGCAATATTTCTCACAGTGTCAGAGATAAAATATCAAGCTAATAACAGACTCCTTGCTAATGTAAATCGCACGAGGAAGGCAGTCTCATTCAGGAGGAAGTCTTACCCCAGAATGCTAAGTCTTAAGATTTTGAGAAAGCAGTTGGTGGGACTGGATACACTTTGCATTTGCTAAGAAGATGAAATATATGATTTGTGGTAAGTGGTAACAGCTGCAGAAAAAAGCTTTTTGCTACACCTGCCTCTTCCTAAGGGACTAGGGGCGCCCAGGGGCTCAGGCAAAGGGCCAGAGGCATGACTGTCGGATTTAGAGAGAGACTTTTCTTTTCCATTCCTCCCCCTCTCGTTTATTGCCACTTCTCAGCCTCAATGGGTGCAGGAAACCAGTTGGTTTCCCCCATGTGTTATAAAGAGGAACCCATTACGAATGATGGCGGCCCGGGGAGGTCTCTTGGCAATCTCTTAGCTTTCCCTTCCTTCTTCTCAGTTACATTCAGGCACCTGCTGGGCAAACCTACTGCTGCCACTTGTTGCTGGGAATTTTAACAAGGCTGGGGGGAGGGTGTGCAGAGCCTTGAAAGAACCTTGGGAAGCAAAGATGCTGCTTTTCTGTGCCATCAGATCCCTGGGGACAGGTCCTGGGTATCCTGCTTATTCTGTAAGTCTGCAGGGCCGGGTGTGGTTTGCGTCACACAGGAAGTTCTGAGAAGGTCGCGGTGTTTTGTATGGGAAGGCTGTTAAAGGCTGTGATAATCCTTTGGCAAGTCTGCGAGCTTAAGATGTGGTGCTCAGGGGAGACGAGGCGTTTGGTCCTGGATCAGTAACAAGGCTCTGGAATGGCTGCTGTACACTGAGACCTGAGCAGGGGGCGTGGACCAAAGGGTCATCATCTGATGCATTATTGTCCCAGTGCCCAGAAGGCGGGTCCCCAGCTACAGCGTCGGCCTCTGCTTTTGCCATCCTGGAGTCGCCAGAATCAGATACTCATCTGCCCAACACCAAACAATTGGACTAATTCTAACATGCTTTTTATGTACTCCTAGAAGGTGGGTCCCATCTTTATGACCTCACTGTTTACCCGGTCCCAGGCCCACCTTAAGAACTCACATAATAACGTGCTCTTTGCATTGGGGAAAAATTGGAGGAAAATGTCAGACTCTCTGAGTCAATATCAGCCTCAGAAATGATCTCATTCACTCCTTGAAACGGTAGCAGTGGTCCTGTAGAATAGGGAGGGTGGGTGTCACGGCCTCTGTTTTCCAGGTGAGGAAACAGGTGCAGAGAGGTTAAGTGGCTCGTCCACATTCACGCCGAGAGTTCACAGATCAGCTGGGATGAGATGAGGTCTCTGACTTTTAAATCTGTGACCCATCCCACACCCCACCTTACCCAAGAGAGCCTTGCACTGTTGCTGTACTGTCTGCACATGCTCAGATAACTGCCCAACCACCTAACCCCACAAACCCCTATGCCACAAGACGTGTGATTGAAGCCTTGAGACTAAATGCCTGCCACTGAGTGGGCAGGGGACAGTGGGATCCTCCATCTAGGACACCAGTGGGAGGGAGTGGGAGAGAGTGGTATGTGGGCAAGGGCTTGTCCACGAGATGTGAGAAGAGAGGCAGTCACATTTTTGTGTGCAGGGCAGGAAGGAGAACTTTGCCGATGGCCTGGGGTGATGGATGGTGTGGGAGAGTGCATGGGGCGTGAGCAGTAATGTGATAGAGGGGGCACATTACAGGCAATTACAATTTGAATATGTTATCAGTGGAAAGAAGTTGAGGAGTAGAAAGCTGTTTTATTAACCCCCTGAAGTTACTTTCACAGCTTTCCGAAAGTTTATGAATTGCTGTGAATTACAAGCTGGGTGACAAATGCTGATGCCCCGAGAATCCCTGATTGCAGCTTCGGTAGCAGGCAATGTTTTATGGGGATGATTTAAAACAACAGTCTTACGTATTTTAAAACACTGAAGGAAGAAGAAAAAGAAAGCTCAGGGAGCCTGGTGAATTTACCTGCCCATGATCAAACTTTGCTATAAATCCTACCTGTATGATTTTTGTATGTTTTTCTTCTGTTGGTATTGTACATTTCTCCAGGCGCACTGGCGGGGGCTCACATGTGTCCTGTGTGTTGACCCAAGAAGTGTGTTTACCCAGTCGCTCCCTGGATGAGAATAGAAGTCCAAATAGAGATCAGAGGATGTATAACTAGTACTTTTAAGTTGTTGCACAGCTGAAATCTGCCCCTGCCTGCCCCTCCCCTAATATGTCTATTTCAAGATAACAAAAGATGAGTAGCAGCCACTCAGTTCTTTAGGACTCCAGCAGAGCTCTGCTGGTTCTGTCAGGTGGTGGTGTCACTGTTCCTGTGTTTTCTCCACCATAAAACTGGAACTGCTGAGGTCTCAGTCCTTGGGGCCGGGGTGACAGCATTCAGCTTGGAACCAGGAGTCTTGGTTGTATTTGAGACCTGCCGTGGGCTGCCTTCAGACTTAGTCTGTCAGAAGCCTGTGATTTCCTCATTGTTAAATCAGGTGAAAACCTGGCTGGTAAGCTTGGGTGGCGAGAAGTGAGAGGCGGGAGATATCAAAGGAGAGTGAAGTAGTTGAGGGTTTTTGTGGAGGAAACAAGAAGGTGCTGGGATGCTAAGTGGCTTCCATATATTATATCATAATTCTAGGGAGTGGGTGTAATCCCCATTTTAGAGATGAGGAAACTGAGGTTCTGAGAGGTGAAGCAAATCACTCTAGGAAAGATATGTTGGAAATGCTTTGAACATAGCTGTGTTTGCTTCCAAAACTCATATTTTCCACAACACCAAGCCCTCTGTGTTTACGCTGGTACAGGGCGACTCAGCGTCCCCTGGAAAAACAGGAGCAAGGCTACTTCTTGGCCTGTCTGAGACCGAGTATTCAGAATCCAGTTTAACAGGATTCCCAGGTGATTGCTGTGCACATTTAAAGTTGAGAAGCATGTGGAAATGCAACAGAAGGGCTTGTGTGCTCAGTTTATGGCGAGGGAAGAGCTTGTGACCAGGTGCAAAGGGAGGAGCACAGGTTCTGGATGCAGAGTGACGTGGCACACACTTACTCTCTGGTCATTTGGACAGCACGCTGTCATGGACGAAACATGGGACTTGGAGGCAAAACACCCTGGTTTGAATCTGAATCCTTCCTGTCCTGGCCAACCTGATGTTGGGCAAACCTGTACCGCCGTGTCCCCTTGTATCAGATGTGGTGGTCCCATTTTCTTCATGGTGTTGTGGCAAGGATTAAGGACGATGTGGAAATGCCCACCACAGCGACTGGCTCAGCACATGCTCTGGGAAGCCCGCTGCCGACTCCACTAGGTGTGGCCCGGAAGTTTGCTCAGGGGACATAGGCCAAACCGAAGTCTTTTCCTCCATTTTCACTCCCCCCCCCCCCCATGCAGTTCTTGCCTATGGGGAAGGTGTTAGCTTGGAGTGGGGGAGGGGGTGGCCTCCTGTAAGGCAATGGTTCTCAAAGGGGGGTCCCCAGACCAGCAGCCGCTGCATCACCTGCGAACCTGTTGGAAATTCACAGTCTCAGGCCCCTCCGTCTGACCTGCAGAGTCAGAAGCTGGGGTGGCACACACCATTCTGTTTTCACAAGGTCCCTGGGTGACTTGAGAACCACCACTTTAGGGGCTCGGAGACTAGACAGAGACACCTGAGAGGTGCCCGGGCATGGTGGGGTTTTTTGCATGTACTGCGTGATTCTGGAGCGTGTCCTTTGCAGCCCCAAGTGCTCCCGTGGACGCCGGGGCCATGTTACGATGAAATGATCACTTAGAGGTGGTCACTGGACAGAGGGCACATCAGCAGCCAATTCATTAACCGAGAGCAACTTCGTGCAAATTAAAAAATGTTAATGGTCGGTTTTGAAGCATCGAGAGCCTATGAGGGACCACATGCCTGGAATGAGCATTTACCATATGGTGCCTTTGGAAGCTGATATTGATTCTCATTATTTTAAACGATTACAAACATTGCAGGTGTTTTGTAATAATCTCCATTGTCTAATTAGAACATGCATGAAATGAGCTCATTCTGCCCACTAACGAATATTGATTTGAACAGCGGAGCCTGGTACAGGGGTGGGTTGGGGCCGTCTGGTCAAGTTGCCAGCTAGTGCCAGCCCCCTTTCCCTCTAAATGATTAATCCTGGGGTTACGGGACTTTGACATACAGGCCCTGTGATTTGGGCCTCCTCCTGCCTCCAATGTCTACTGCCATCAAGGGCTATAAACTGGGGAATGTGGGGTGAGCGTCAGTCCTTTTGCGGCCTTTCCTTCCTTTCTCATCCCGTTTGTCTTCTTTCCCAATTCCCACCTCTTGTTCATTTTTAGCAACTCTGTATCTAAATGTTTGTAGGGAAATCTGCTGGAAATGGGCACTACTTTAGCTTTCAGTCACACACTATGTCATTAGTTGCTTCATACCAATGTTATCTCCACAACAAGACTGGAAGCTCCATGGAGACAAGGCTTGTGTCCAGTCCTTCCTCTGTGTTCCCCCTCAGCACCTAGCAAGGGCATTAGAAACCCTCAACAAAGGAGGGCTTGTCATGGTCGAATGAATGAATTAAAAAAAAAAAAAAAAAAACTTAGGAAGAAATTTTTGTGTTCAAGGGAGTTTCATATATGCATGTGTATTTTAATGAATTAATGTGACAAAATTTACTGAGTGCTACTTACCGCACAAGGGAAAGAGCTTTATGAATTGTGGTTTCTGTAGAGCGGATGCTTGCAGTCTCCCTGGGGAGAGGGCGGTTGGCATGTGGCGTGCTCACTGCTGACGTGGTTGGAATAAGGCTCTCTGGGAGGCTTGGAAAGAGCCCTGGGTGCAGACAAGCGATGAAGGCTGAGCCAGTGTCGAAGGGCAAATCGTCATTTAAGTGGAATGATCAGTGGGGTAAGAGTGCCACGCAAAGGCATGTAGGAACTGGGGTTCTGGGACAGCAGTGTCGTCAGAGCTCAGGATATGCGTGTGGGTGGGCGGCAGGGACTGTGGCGTTGGGGGCCAGAGAAGGACACAGAGGCTGGGTTATGGAGAACTTTGTCTGCAGCGCAAAGAAGCTAGGATTTTGTTCTGGAGGTGAAGGGTCTGTATTAAGAGAGTTAGATCTTCATTTTGTTTTGCGATTTTTAAAAATTTTATGTCTGAAAAATCACCTTGATAACACTATAGAGGTGGAAACTGGAGGCAGGGAGGTCAGTCATGGCCTGTTTGAGAAGAAATGAGGGTCTGAGCTAAGGCAGGGAGATGGCTGGGGCAGAATGTGGACACAGCATGTGAGGGTTTACATTTAATGTGAGAACATTATTTGCTTTTCTTTGCTTAGTTATGAACAAATTAAAATAGAAAAATCTGGAGAATAATATAAACACCTGTGTGCTCGTTACCCAGCAAAAAAAATATTTATATTTTGTCATATTTCCTTCAGATCTATTTTTTTATTTATTATAAAACATTTTAAAAATACAGATAAAATTTCTCTGCTTAGTTTCATCCACTACCCGCCTGCCAAAGGCTACCATCGATAAGAGTCTGGTATGTATCCTTCTAGTCCAGGCTTTTCTACATTAGTCTCATATTTAAGTATTCACAAACATGCATTTACGGAAATGGTTACCATAGTTTTCTGCAAATTGTTTTACACTTAGCTCCAGTTTATCCATTTTGTCTGCTGCATAGTGTTCTATCATATGAATATGTTACATCATGAGTGTGTTAGATGTTGTCCATTTCTGTATTGGGGGCATTTAGAGTATTTACAGTTATCAGGTTTTGCAAACATTTCAGCTAGTGTGAGTATTTTGTACATTTCTCCTGTGTATGAGGATCATTCTAGGATATATACTAGAAATGGAATTGCTGGTCTTAAGAAATACACATTTTCAAATTTAACACATATTGCTAAAGACTTTCTGACGTGATTGTACCAATTTAAACTCTCAACAACAGAGGATAATCTGTTTCTCCATGTCCTTCCAGCACTTACTATTAGGTGCCTTATAAAGTTTTGCCACTCTGATGTGGTGATTTTCCTCTGCATTTCTTTGATTACCAGTGATGGATATGTTACACTTTTCTTATGTGTACTGGCCGGAATATACTGTGGGTTACTTGTTCAAACCCTTGCTCATCTTCTTTTGGGTTGCAATTTTTAAATTGATTTGTTAGAGCTCTTTATATATTCTGGATACCAATCCTTTCTCTCTATATACAGAGGGTGCCCAAAAAATGTATACACGTTAAGAAAGGAAAAAACTGTATTAATTGTAATACTCAATATATACTGATAACAAAAGATGAATACAAGTCACGTTTGACCTCTGCAATTACGAGAGGTGCTCAAAAGGGTAGCCATCAGCATCCAGACACTTCTGATTATGGCGAACTATTGCTTAAGCAACACTGACCAAAGTGTCCACTTGTATACATATTTTTGGCACCCCTGGTACATATACATACATACATACATACATACATACATACATATATATGATAAAATACGTATGTATTTATGTGTATATATGTATAAATAATTTCTTCTCCCATTTTTTCTCTTTTTTTAAGAAATTTTGTTTATGGTATATTCTGCCTAAAAGAAGTTTTCAAAAAATTGATGTTGTCAAATTTATTAATTTAGTTCTCCATGAGTTGCATTTGTTTGTGCCTTGTCTAAAATAATCTTTTCCTATTTCAATGTCATAAAGCTAGTAGGCACGAAGCTAGTAGGCATTACTTTATATTTTCTTGTAATAGTCTTTAGGTTTTGCTTCTGATCATTAGGTCTCTCATACAATAGGGGTATATTTTTTGTGTATGATACAAGATGTAGGGAATATAATTCTATTTATTTTCTTTCTTTAAAAGCCAAATACCGTGGGCCGGCCCGGTGGCTCAGGCAGTTAGAGCTCTGTGCTCCTAACTCTGAAGGCTGCCCGTTCGATTCCCACATGGGCCAGTGGGCTCTCAACCACAAGGTTGCCGGTTCAACCCTCGAGTCCCACATGGGATGGTGGACTCCGCCCCCTGCAACTAAAATTGAACATGGCATCTTGAGCTGAGCTGCCTCTGGGATGGCTCAGTTGGTTGGAGCACAGGCTCTCAACCACAAGGTTGCCAGTTCAACTCCTCGAGTCCCACAAGGGATGGTGGGCAGCGCCCCCTGCAACTAAGATTGAACACGGCACCTTGAGCTGAGCTGCCCCTGAGCTCCCGGATGGCTCAGTTAGTTGGAGCGCGTCCTCTCAACCACAAGGTTGCCGGTTCGACTCCCGTAAGGGATGGTGGGTGGGCTGTGCCCCCTGCAACTAGCAATGGCAACTGGACGTAGAGCTGTGTGTGCCCTCCACAACTAAGACTGAAAGGACAACAACTTGACTTGGAAAAAAAGGCCTGAAAGTACACACTGTTCCCCAATAAAGTCCTGTTCCCCTTCCCCAATAAAATCTTAAAAAATAATAATAATAAAAAAATAGCCAATTACCTCACAACATTTATTGACTACCCCATCTTTCACCCACAGACTTATAGTACTCCCTTCATTATATACACGGATCCTTTATAGATCCTAGTCTCTTTGAGGACTTGCTTTTCTGTCCATTGGCCTGTATGTTTACTCCTGAGCAGACAGCACAGTGTTTTAGAAAGTCACCACTTTAAACCCCCCTACCCCCATTGTTAATTATCTGCCATGATTCTAGAAAGGTCCAGTGAAGTCTAAGACTGCCATGACCCATTGTTGATGAAACCTGGTCTCCTGGCTGGGATCCTTGG
Organism: Rhinolophus sinicus; assembly: GCF_036562045.2. Lineage (NCBI taxonomy): Eukaryota > Metazoa > Chordata > Mammalia > Chiroptera > Rhinolophidae > Rhinolophus > Rhinolophus sinicus. The sequence goes on along the minus strand of NC_133753.1, from coordinate 21,181,325 downwards.
GGGCATTTATCATCTGCACTGTCAACCGGCTTTGTATGAAAATCAGAGCACAAAAAGCAAATTCCGGTCTTTCCCACCATCTCAGAAATGGTCTCGAGATAGAAGAAGAGAGATTTGCATTTGGCTGAGGGACTGAGGACATGTTCAGGAAAGGTCTTGGAGACTGCAGGCCTCTGTGACACCTGAGACCTACATGTAAGTAGGGAGCACACAGCTGGCAGTGGGTCCTGTCTTTGGAGAGCCCGTTGTCAGGAAGGCTGTGGGAAGCTATGGAGGTCTGGCAGCATCACTCCAACTCAAGGAGAGAAGAGACGTTGGCCTCCTCACACCTGTATGTGATTACGCACCCAGCCTTGCTCTCTAGTGCCCAGAACTTCCTGGCATGGATACTCCTTCCTCTACGAGGACTGGGTCTGACTGGCTGAAGGCTGGCCTGTTCTCCTGGGAACCTGCTCCTCTCAACACAATGAACCAGGTGCTTGGGTTGTTAGAAGGAGGATGTGATCGGGCTGGGAGTTTCTGACTCTTCCTCAAGGTCATGACCAGGGAGGACAGAGGCTACCCTCTGTGAAAAGTGTAAAATCCTAGATCCTTAGGACTAGGAGGACCTGCCAGATGACCTCTTCCATCCTGTCTGTGTGTGTGTGTGTAGATGAGAACACTGCGCTGGCATGTGGTTGGGGAGCTAGTGGAGGTCACGGTGCTGGGGAAAGGCAGGGAAAGCACCAGGAGCAAGGCTCTGGGTTCCCACTCAGGTTTACTTTCTCCTCTACTCTCCTTGACTGGAGAAAAAAAAGATTTTGAGGGGTAAAAAAATCTGCAAAACTCTTCTTATGTATATCTTTTCCTCTAGTGGCTTGGAGAGCCTGGAGGAGTCTCTGCTCCAGGACCAAGGGACAGGCTGCATTTCTAGAGACACTTGTACTTGGAAACAGGCAATTTTTATATCCTCAGAGATGGGCCCCCAGGGAGGTACAGATCGAAATTCAGAGGGGGTTGAAATAAACCTCCAACAATCCTGAACTTCTGGTTTCTCATACAGGAAAGCATTTTGAGTCTCCGAGGAACATTTATGGAGGTAAACTTCATTTTATTGTTACATTCCTTAAAAAAGCCATTTGTAAATCAGACCTTAAAAAAAGTCCTTTTATTCCTACTGACCTGCATGCACTATTGTTTGGAAAGTCTCCTAGCTTCACTTCCAATTGATATTAACTTGTTAGTGACTATTCACGCTGTAGCTTTAGGTTCTTTTCTTTCACCAGATGCTATCCCGTAGTTATACTCATAAAGAAGATGTGGAAAATTGGTCTGAAATGGGAAGCATCATTTGATATAAGAATAATTATCCAACTTAATTATATCTGTATCTTCAAAAGGGGGAGCCTCTGTAGACTTCTGAAGTTTGGAAGAGAAATTGGCACAGCAACATGTCCATTGTATCCTATTGTTCTATTGGTCAACGCAGCGACAGAACTCAGAGTCAAGGGCACGGAACCTAGACCCTGCCCCTTGATGAGAGAAATACCTTCCTACCTCTTTCCATCTGAAACCCAGACTGCTGCAGTCCCTCAATCTAATGCAACCAAATCACCCACCTTGAGAGCTACTGAAGTCTTACATGCCTCTTTCTGTCCTTACCCAGCTGTGTGCTTAGAACTCAGCCAAGACAGATACTGTCTCGAATGAGTAAGGGATAATTTTTCGAGGAATTGGTCCTCAGCTATTGGAGTACTTTTGGGCACATAAAGGCTTGTGGCACCAGGTTTCCCAGCTTCTGGCACCGTTCACAATACCTTTTGGCATCCAGGAGTAAGAAGAAAAAATTTATTTGTTTCGGTTTGTTTGTTTTTTAGTCTCCCCACGTCTAAAAGATGTGTGTTTGCTGAACATTCTGTTTATTGTGATTGTTTCGAGATAAAAATTTAACAACCAGTAACAAGGTTTATGTGCTTTCTGAGGGAACAAGAACTAGAAACTCTCTGGAGATTTTCAGGCTTTTAATTGAGGATGAGATCAGTGCAAAGTATTATAAAAGGACAGAGGCTACTGGGGGCAGAGGGAATCCACTCTCCATCGTGAGACATTAACGGTCAGCATGCAAGTCCCAGGGGTTGATGCCGAACACGGTGAGGCAGGTAAACTAGGAGACCCCACCTGGAACCAGGGGAAGCAGTACGAGGGGCCGCGGCCACCACTTACACAGCAGCTCTTCTCCTCTTTTGAAAATTATCCGTCCAGTCAGTATCTTCGCTTGCCAGGATCATGACAGTAGTCTCCTAATTGGTTTCCTCATGTCCTTAACTGAATTAATATTTTCAAAATAAAATCTTGTCATGTTTCTTCCACCTTTCTCCCGTGCTAATAGCTTCCAAAACTCTTAGGATAAAAGCGAAACCACTAACCTGGCCACTGACAAGCCTTGCGTGATCCAACTCCTGCTTATCTCACTTCCCACCCACCCCATCGCTCAGTATATCACCCTGGTTTTCAGGTCTCTAACCACATTGGCATTTTCCAACCTTCACATGAACCCCCTACCTTCAGCCACGGAGACGTCACATGTGCTAATCCCTCTGCCTGGAATGCTTTTCCCTTGCTCCTTCTCTGACATCCCCCGAAATGATCATTCATCAGTCAGGAACGCATAATAGGTGAGGGGGGTGAACCATTCACAGAATGGGAAAGGGGCTGGCAAAGGGGCTGCCCAGCTCTGGGCAACAGTGGAGTGACTTCATCCCCATGTAGCAATCAGATTTGTTCCATTTGTGGTGAAAAGGGCCAATTCTGGTGGTCACCTTTCTCGTAAAGGCAACCGTGGAAACAGGTGGTAGAAAATCTGAACTTAGTCCTGGAGAGTATGCTTGAGACACGAGAAGAGAATTAAAAAATATGAATGCCAAGGGAAAGGACATTTGTCAGCACAGAAATTCTTTCTCACTTTGTCATGAGCTAAACTGGTCCTCTCTCTAGTCTCAGATGGTCTTAGCCTTTAAGCCTTAGAAAATCACTTCGTCCGAACTCCCTTGATTTTACCTAGATATGATTTATCCTGGGTCACCCAGTGAATTAGTAAGAGAAGTGGGACTAGACTTCAGGCCTCTTGACAACCAGTCCAGCTCTGATAAGGAAGTGAGCGAGTCAGGAGTGGATGGCATATTTTAACCCTAGGCCTCGTCTTAAATGTCCTCAAGGCACCAAATTTACGTGTTACTTTCTTGCATCTCAGAAAGGGAAAAGCTTGGGACGCTTCCTAGGTCTTCAGTGACTCCATACCCCTTTGGACCCTGCCTGCCCTTCCAAATTCTCTGCTTTTGCATTCACCCAGTCTCCCTCCAAGTGGATACTCATTCCTCAGGGTAATCAATGTCCCTCTCAGCCAGAACCCTGTTACCAGGGCAACCATTCCAGGCAGCCGACTTAGGCTCATTGAGATGCAGCTGCAGAGCCCAGGGCCCTCGGAAGGGCAACTGCTATCAGAGTGGGCAGTTTTTGGCAACTCTGGAGTGTATTGTACCAAGTAGGACATGGTAATTATGTATTTGTAGCTTTCATTATGTGCCAGTTTAATTGTCACAGATCCATTGTTGTTTTTGAATTTTTTTTTTTTCCTGGACCACTCAGCAAAAGAGGGAAATTGATGCCATAGGGCAGGTTTCTTTCTGGAAGAGATGCTCACTTGGGTGGAAAAATAAATCAGTGACTTAATGCCATCTGATTGGTCAGGAAGTTTTTCCCAAATGGTAGGGTTACAACCCTAACATTGGCAGCCTATGAGCTCTCACAAAAGGCCTAGCACTATGTTAATACGAATATCAGTAATAAAAGGTGAGTTGGGTTTGGCATGGTGGTATACAATTTCTCTTGCAGAGGGGCCTAAGAAAGACATGAAAATCACTTTCCCCTTTTCTTTAAGGCTTCACGTCCATACTGGCTGGCCTCTGGCTGTGGGACTGTAGGTTTCTGAAGTTGGACTTCTTTTCTAAAGTGACATCTTTGTCCTGTCCCTTGCTCGTGATAGCTTGGAGAATGGCTTTTATTATTTTAAGCATTGCCAATACAGGAGGCTCCCACCATACACATGGGATAATCTCAGTGGGTGATTTTAATCATATTACCAGGGAGAATTCTGTTTTTACTAAAGGGTTGGACATTAGATTTCTTAAGATAGCCAGCCCTTCAAGTGACTCTCCAATATGGTGGGTATGGTCAATTTCCATGCAGTTTTCCTGGTGGTACATCCACTGTATGATAGCAGTAGCTAACATGGATTGAGTGCATTTGATGTGATGGACAGCTTGTCCCCAGTTTACCTACATCATTTCACTTAGAGCAAGTTGTGATTGCGCCACATACCGCAGCAGACAGGCTGCATAGGGAGTCTCTGCTCAGTTCTCAAGTGAGCTGAGATGAGAAAGCTGAGAATGGAAAACATGGCTTCCAGTCCTGGCTCTATTCTTATTGGCTTGAGGAAACTGGAGCCAATCACTTAAGCTCTTTGAAGCTTGGTTTAATTTGGGGCCAAGTGGGAGAGAAGTGAGTCATATGTGTTTTGTGGTGTGCTGTGGTGGTGATGCCGGTAGCTAAGCTCATGTGTACTCAGTGCTTACCAGGCATTAAGCACTCTTCTAAACTAAGCATCATCCATGGATTATTTCATTTAATCTTCATAGCAATTACATGGTACTTTATTATCTCCATTTTCCTGGTGAGGAAACTGAGGCACAGAGAGGTCACACAGCTGTAAAGTGGTGGAGCCAGGATTCTAACCTATGACCTCCACTTCCAGAGCATTGCCTGTCACTCTGTTGCTAGTGGGAGCAGAATGAGAGAACTTGGTCCCTGCTGTTATCTTGAGGGGGCGTCATTGGAAGTCTCTGTAATTTGCCTTAGCCTGTACGGCATGTCTAAAGCACCACTGTAAAGGAATTGGCTTCCTTAATACCTGTTGGGTCTTAGGTTCCTGTGGGAAGCCCCACCTCTCCTCTTTTCACTCCAGCAGCATTTCTTCTTAGATCGCGGGGTTTGTTGCTAAGAACTCTCGGGTAACTACGCATCCGGCTGGGAACGGCCCAGTTATGCTGCTTGGATGATCATCCACATTTGATCCCGTCTCTTGGGATAAATCTCAAGCTTTGGATTTGGTGAGGGTCAGATTCTCCAGCCTGAACTGAGCACACCGCCCCAAGCTCACTGTTGCTTGGAAGGACCTTGTGCCATGCATTATTCAGAAGAGTGGATGAGTTCTGGGCCAGTGCCCAGACCCTAGAAGAAATCATCTGTTAGAGCCAAGAAAACGGAGGCAGAGGCCTTAAAGGAATTTAGCATGGTCTCCGTTGCCCAAGCTGCCTTTTATTTTTGGCTTGTATGGTAATACGTGTGTTTATTATAGGAAAAAAATTTGCATTCTTTTCTTTTATACTAATAATTTGAGCTAGTTTATAGGAATGGATAGGTAGAGAAATGGGCTTCAGTAGTGTGTAAGCAGGGCAACAGGCCATTTTTGGGGACCATTGTATTATTTTTTTTCCAGATAGAATTTCTTATTTAAAGAAAATGATTTTCAAAGCTGATATGAAGTCAGATTCTGTGATAAGTAAGCAGTAGTTTCTCAACCTGGGCTACACATTGGAATCAACGGGGAGCTTTAAAACATCCTGATGTGTGGTTCTCATCCCCAGAGGTTCGGGTTTAATTGGTCTCAGGTGTGGCCTGGGCATCGGCATTTTTCAAGGCCCCTCACGTGATTCTAATGTGTAGCTAGGCAGGGCTGGCTTTCTAGTTAGGCAAACTGCAGTCACACAGGGCCCCGTGTTTAGAGGGACCCCACATTTGGTTTAATGCCTGGTTGTTGCCATCTTGGAATTCTTAAACATTTTTGAACAAGGAGTTCCACGTTTTCATTTCTGTGCAGAGTTTCATAAATGATGTAGCCGGTTCCGTAGCCGGGATTTAGATCTCCTGGTCTAGAGTAACAACCCCACATAAAAGAAAATTCGACAGACACCAGTGATGGTCTCTTGGGAACAACATGCCAGTCAAGCATAGCACTAGTGCCCATGAGGGTTTGGACGTGCCTTGGGAATGTTGGCCCTGAGGTTCTTTTTTTGCTTTTCATGGAGCTTGGAGAAACTGTTCCTAGGACAGGTATTCCCCTTGCTATCCAGTACTGGTTGGGAAGTACACAGTTGTACTGCCAGACACGGTGCCAAGAGGCCTGGCATGAGCCCGACCTTCTAAAAGGACTCTTGTGATGGAGGCTTTGGCAGGTGGACTCGCTGCAGTTGCCATGTGCACCCTTCTGCCTTTTCCGGAACCTTGTTCCGTCATCAATTTCTCCTGCTCTGGCTGGAATTTTTAATTCTTCTTTTCTTCTGGCACTTTCTCCTCTTCTAAAAAGAACTTTCCTCAAAGGACTACCCTTCACCAAGAAGCTTCTTGGAAGAGGAGCTGCCTCTCACCAGCCGCATGGCCTCGGGACCATTTCTTAACTCTGTAGCTCAGCATCTGCCACCCCAACTTGGACTTTTTGTAAGGCTGCTAGTTCCCTCCCAGTTACTGAAGTTGTTTTTATCTCAGTTCCATCCTGAATGTCTCTGGTGAACTTAACAGTGTCAAAAGATGTTTCTACCTTGTTATAAATACAAGTTCATGGGCCCCACTCAGACTAGTGAATCAGCATCTCTAGGGCAAGGGACCAGCACTTGTTTTAAAAGTCTCTTCTGGTGATTTCTATGCATGCTAATGTTTGAAACCAGTGCTTTAGAGATATATATTGAAGACATTGCATCTTAGCACTTGTAAGATTTAATGGGCGACCTTTAGTTTCTAATTTCAGGTGTTTGCTTTATGTCTAAGTTACACAATACTGTGAGGTGATTCGGATTAATGATTAAGAGCATGGGCTTTGGAGCCACTCTGCCTAAAGTGGAATTCCAACTCTGTCACTTATTGTGTCACCTGGGGTGCCTCCATTTTTTCACGTCTACAATGTGATTATAATAGCACCCCCCCCCCCACAAGGTTGTGGTAAGACTCAGGTGTAATACAGCTAAGACATTTAGAATTGTGTCTGCATATGATAAGGATTCAACAAAAGTTAGCTTTTAGAGTGTATTTGTATGCTTTTTGTACTTTATTTAAAGTTTATTTCCTCCTAAAGTTTAAATGATCAACAGAGGAACCCCAAATCTGATAAGTTTATACCTTTCCCAGATTTCCATGTGGTTAATTGCTGCTGGTATAGTGATGGGAAAGTTGTCCTTTCTGTCTTAGTTTAAAGCATAGAGTCGTCGGCCTTTTCTTTCTTCTCAGGTGCCCCAGTTCTCCTGAGGTGTATGTCATGTTCCCATCAGTGGTAATGATTTCCCACAGCAAGGCTTCCCAGCTAGTGTTCCTCAACCAGCCAGGACTCACTGATTTATTGTCTTCTATGATCTTACTCCTTGTCGTTGTATTGAATTAAATTTAATATGGAGAACAAGAAGGGATTCAAAAGCTAGAGAAGGATTAAGACTGCTAACATTGTAAAGAGGTGGGTCTCAACCCTTTTTGAATATTAGAATCACTTGGGTATCAAAAGACAAAACAAAACAGCAACAACAACAAACAGTGCTCAGGTCCTACCCCAGATCAATTACATAAAAATCTCTGGGCATGAGGCCTGGCACTGGTGTATTTCAATAGCTCTCTGGGTGAATCTATGGTGCTACTGGAGTTGAGAATTATTGATATAGAGTAAGGCATGAGACTCAGTATTGGGAAGTTGAGAATGGAGTTAGTTTCTTGGGAAAAGAAATAAACCTTCATGTCTGTTGACCTCCACAACTTACTTGGATAAAGTGGCTCAAATATATTGACAGAGAACAGCCTACAAAGGGCCAAGAGAGAGATCGAGATGGACTGGATGATTTAATGGGTCATCTCTCCTGTAGTTAATTTCTCTAGATTTCTTGTGCTATATTGATTTTGTAAATTGCTATTGTCACATGTGCCCCTTCTGCCTCTGGGAGCTTGTGGGACTTAAAAATTGAATTGAGCGTGTGGGGGGTTATAGATTAATCAATATCAAGATTTATTGACTTGTGACATTTGTATTAACTGTCATGAAGCCAGGATTCATTTGAACCTTTTAAATACTCGAGTAAGTGGCATAGTTTGTATTATCTCCAAGTATTTTAAAAATATTACCCTTTATGGATTTGGTACCTCCACTTCCTGAAATGAGTTCCCTTGTTTATGAAGCTCTTAGGGTTTATATTACAATAGCAATCAAGTCAAGATACTTTTCAAAGGCTGAGTCACAAATATAGGAGGAAACTCTAGTTTCCGCTTGCATGTTACATCTTTCAGATTTCTCCCTTGAAACACTTTTATTTCTTTTCTACTCTGGAGTTAAATTTTCTGCTAGCTTATTTTCAGGAACAGAAACTAAAGATACACATATTATAAAAATTCTGTTTATTTGTGGAAAAATTGCCTATTTTTTTTTAAATCAACACCTACTTTGTTTAATTAAATAATTAATGCCTCTCACTTACCAAGAAAGATTTGCTCTATCTTTTCCAAAGGGCATGCATGAGAATACTTCAAATACAACCTGTTGTTAAGGTGAATGTTTCTCATATTGTTATGCATGAGCAGGGCTTACTGTTAAAAGGAAAGAATTTTGAGTTGTCTAGTCCTGGTGAGAGGGATGCACTAAAGCATCCAGTTACTCTATCTCTGTTGGTGCTCTTGTGAAAAAAATTGTGTCTGTAAGAAATATGGCCTTGTTTTGTGGGGAATAAGGTGGGTTGAAGTTCACGATTCTCCTTGGGATCTGTACACATGACTTTGGACTTGGTAAGCCAGTTACAAGATGCTCTAGAATGATGAAAAGATGCTATATTCACGTGGGGGGCTGTGGCAGTTGGGGACATTGTTGAGGGAGGCCTTCTGGTTGTTTCTCTAAGGACAGAGCTTGAAATGGAACTATGGAGAGCCAGGTTGGTCTGGCATGGCTTGAGGCCACAGTTATTACACGAGAAAGGCTAGATTGGTTCTGCTAACTTGTACCAAATGGGTCCTCTTTGTTGGTTAAAGAACAAAGAATCATTTTATATATATATATATATATATATATGGACACTAGATGTAAAGTGCAGCATAGTTTGTATACTTAATGGTATTGTACCAGCTATGTAAAATATCAGGTAGGTAGTACACTTGTTGGGGTTATCACTTTATGAGGTGTGTAAATGTCTAATCATTATCTTGTGTTGTACACCTGAAACTAATAAAAAAAGACCAAATAAAAGGCTTTATTTATACAAAAGAAGAAGAAGGTGGAGGAGGAGGAGGAGAAGAAGAAGATGATGATGATGAAGGGGAAGAAGGGGAAGAAGAGGAAAAAGAAAGAATCTCTTGTCAAACCTTCCACACTTTCTGTCTTCCTCTTTGCTCTTTACCCACTTCAGTTAGGGTGTCCTTGGGTCAGTAAGGTCATTCCTGCTGCTGACTGCCAGCTGCCCACTCACTGCCCCTCCTCCAACCTGGCCAAAGTTTGTTGCTTTGTTGCCACTACTCCTCACCCGTGACTTTTTGGCAAGGTCTTGTAGGGCATCCACTCTGCACGACCTACCATGAAGCACTTCTGTAACCTCTGTTGATAAGCACTTGCCAAGCCTAACTCCTAAGTACTTGGCAGATGTTGGCTCTGCCTCATCTATTTCCTTTTAAGGATGGGCTAACAAGGGCAAGGAGAGTGAATGATAATGATGGTGAGGAGCTAACTATTTATTGAGAACCAAGTCCTAGATTATGTGCCAAGTCCTAGATTATATCAAGCACAGATGCTGTTGCATTAAATCTTCATAAGAAGACACAAGTGGGTATTATAGTCCGTACTTATGATAAAACTGAGGCACGTACAGGTTGATGAACCAAAAGCTAGTCTGTATCAGAGTCTCAGCTTGAACTCAGCCCTGATGTCAAAGCCCACGGTGATGCTCTGCCCATATCCAGACTATTCAGCCGTTGGCTGGATGCTCTCTGCCTGGTTGGACAGTCTGCTGTGTGTTCTACGCTTTGAATGTCAAGGGATCCTTGCTTCTCCATTTGTCCCTGAGAGCTTATCTTCTCAAGACTCTGAAAGGAATAAAAATCTAAAATCTTTTAGGGTTTTTCTTGTCCTGCGTTGTCCTAAGCTGCTCTCCAAGTTCCCTGGAAGACAGCATCAGATGACAGGCTCATTGTTTTTGAGAACTTCCCTTCTCAAATTTTTGACAATTTCCTTCTATGGAGCCCCCACAAAGCCCACTCAGGCCAGCGCTATAAGGGTCCTCTTCTCCCACGGTTCTGTAGTTTTTCTTTATACTCCTTTCAGAGTACGCACAACTATTCCTGTCCCTTAGATGAGGAGACTGAGAGACAAAGGGCAATGTTGACTTCATTGAAGAGACAGCTAGGTGGACCCTGGATATTATAACCCATAGCCCCCGGGACTTATCACCACCTCACACTGCCTGCTAGCCACCTAATTTAGCCATATGCATTTACCTGAGTGGATAAAATAGGACTTTGTTTCTTCTATAATTTGTCTTAGGGCAAATCAAAGAGAGCTTCACTAATATCTAGCAGCATCACTGAGAAAAGAGACCTGGGCTTCTAGCCCATACTATGACAGCTGGTTTTGGTGTAGGGTTGGGGCTACAGTGAGACAGAATGAGGTGTAGTGACATCAGTTATCTTACTCTATGCATGGCTGGGAGGCAGATCACTGACTTCAAAAATCAAGACCCCCCTAGGGCTTGGATGTCCAAAACACTGTGACAGACAATGGCCTTAAAACTGGTGTGACCATTGCTGGGTTCATAAGTGCTAAAACTTCAGTGTATTTTAGAATGACAAAGGAAAATTTTAAGTTTAACCTTGTTTTAAGATATGAGTTTATACTAGCATCCTCAAATGATCTGATGTCTATAGGTATCACGCAGTATTCACATATCCTGAACGAAGGACAGGTTTCCCACATACATATCTTAAAGGAAGGGAAAGTTTGACACTGGCACTTTCATATGTTCATTTATCCTCTGTGAATCGGGACACAGCACATTTTTGTTGTGAATAGTAAAGTGGATTTATGGATTCTGTGATCTAATTTTTATGAATCCAACCTTCACAAAATAGGTAAGTGCCTTATACAAACTCCTTTCAGGAGGCCTTGGATTGAAAATGATACCAACATTCTAAGTGAGCAACAATAAATGGCAGGGCTGTCACCTCTACTCCTAATTTGAGCTCTTTGTCAGCCATGTTGTGATCTAAAGACAATAAAGACATAATCAAGCCTGACACAGAGCAAGCCACCAAAAAAATCAAGACCATCTGAAACATAGATTTGTTTCCGTCATTGTCAATGATAAACCTTTCCCTAAGCCTCAACGTGCCTTGAAATGTTGTCTAGTAATACATTGAAATCATTATGATCAGCAAGAAATTTAAAAATCTTTTTATTTCATCTGTATTTCACTCTTTTCAAATTTTACATTTTGATGTAGGTTTTATAATTAACATACTGTTACAGTAAGGCTTGTACCTAATTTATCAATTTATATGTATATATATATAAATGAGCATGCATCATATATATATTTGATATATAATATATCAAATTGTTTAACTCATATTTGAGCTGGAGTTAAAAAGTGAGCATGCATTATAGATACATGATGCACGCCCAAACAATTTTATGTAACAAATGACTCCAAGATCCACTGGCTTAAGGAAATAAAGGTTTATTTCTTGCTTATGCATAGGCCCAATGTAGGTCAGCTGAGTGTAGCAAGGCTGTATTCCATGCAGACATTCCGAGACCCTGGCTTCTTCCATCAAGTGCCTCTGTCATACATCCAGCTGGCCAACAAAAGAAGGGACTGTGGAAGATTAGCTTATGCAGATGAGGTTTAGAAGTGGAAACATCACTTCCACCAGCTTTGCTTGCCTAGAACTCAGTTATAATGCAATGCCAACTGCAGGGGAAGCTAGGGAATGTCTGGATATGAGTCCAGTATATAAAGGAAAATATCTGGAGAACAGTAGAACTACTAACCAGGAGAGCTAAGATAATCTTGAATTAAGAAGTGTGGAGACTGCCTTGCTCGTAGGAGTTGGGACATGCCAAGATAGAATATTGCAGTTTCGAATTTGATGTAGTAGAGTTTATTCATCAATCCAACAAATGTTTGAGGCCATGCTTGGGGCTCTGGGGACATAGCAGTGAACAAAAATTTCTTCTGCCAAGAAGCTTACATTTGAGAGGATTTCCTGAGCAAGAGAGGCTCAAGTGAGTGTAGGAACAACGCAGGGTGGATGAAAGGATGAGAGGTGATATTTGAGCACATTATTTTGACTTTTACCAAGTGGTTTAGAACCGTGGACTCAGATCCAGCTTTCTATCTTGGTCTTGATAGGCACTTACTTGCCATGTGTTCTTGAGCAAGTCACCTAACCTCAGTTTCTTCCTCTGTAAATGGGGATAATGACAGTGCCTAGCATGCAAGGATGTTCTGATAATTAAATAAGAGAATAAACATAAAGCACTTAGTGTCATACCCTAACACAGTGTAAGCTCTCCATAAATGGTAGCTATGTTGATACCACCCATAAAATAATAACGGTCATTCGGAAGGATGATCCTATTACCCGTATAGGTTACCTGGGCTGATGATTTGCCAGAACAAGTTAGGTCTGAGAGAATTTTCTCTCTCCTATTGCCACCCAACTTGTTATCAGGTCATTGTTGTGTTAACACTGAATGTTTTTAATTAAAGTGCACATTTAACAAAAAGTTATGTATTTAAAATTAATGCCTACTTGTTAAAAATATTAAAACTATGAGAAAGCAGAAAGAAACATAGTAATCCCCCATAATCCTGCTCTTCAGACATAACCATTTTTGTCACTTTGGTGTATTTCCTTCCTGTCTTTTTTCTGCGTGGGCTCAAGTTGAGGAAGACACAGAGTGAGGCCCTCAGCCTGGCACCAGTTATTCAAGGTCTACAGTTGAAGTTGTCCCTTGTTCATCCACAGTCCTGTAGAGAAGAGGGTCTCATAGCAGCAGGGACAGCTCTTCAGCCAGCCTCGTGAGCTCTCTGCCACTGTCTGATTCTCATTCCTCATGTTCTCTGACTGTACAATTTCAGCTCCTGTATTTGAGATGTGCTGGAAACTTCTGTTCTCTGAATACTAACCAGCATGTTTCTTTATATTGCTGCTCTGTGCTTCTGGGCAGTTGGTGGAACCAGTTGTACTTATAAAAATATACATCTCTCAAAAGACTGAGGTGGTTTCCTGGCGTTTTCTTGCTTCATCTATGGTCGTCTGAGACCTACCTCCCAGAAGTTACTAACCTCCAAGGATTAAATAAAACCAGTCAGAACTTCTTCATCCTTTGAGGAATGAAGAGGCCCAATATTTATGATGTTCTTGTTCTCACCTGAGTCTCATCCTCCCGTGATACCGATTGTACGCTTACAATTCTCAATCAATAATCATTTATTTCAGCATCAACTACTCTGTGCTCACCCTGTGTGTAAGGTTCTCTCTCATATGTGCCATTAGCTCTTAAGACAAACAGAGACCAGAGGATAGGGCAATTGGTTCCGTTGAAACAAAGCTGCCTTAGGGAAAGTTTTTTTTGTTTTGTTTTTTTTTTTAATGAGAAAGGAATAAGCCAGCAAATGTACATTTGGAACTTCTTGACATTTTTCTGAATCTGTTCCTGAATTCATTTGGATTTTCTCTGGGTCCAAGTTAAGTTTCGCCTCTCAAAGGCTTTCTTCCAAGGTCTAGATAATGCAAATTGAAAATGTAAACTAAGTTGTGGGTGGGGGTAATAGGTAATTATTACAACAATAAAGACAAATATATCTTTTATTCCTGCCACCTAAGTAGGTTTTCAACAAAAGTCTGGGGAATGACTTTCAAAGGTCTTGTAAGTACCTCTTGTTCACAGACGATTGGTATGCTAACTACAAGCCTCTCCTATCTATTCATGGAAGCTGGTACTCCAAAAATTTTACTAGGTAGCCCTTTGGCAGTTTTAGCTATGGGAAAGTAAGAAAATTACAGTTTAAAATACCATGATTTAGTCCTTTTACTAAATTGGGTTGGCCTTCTTTATCCCTCATCCCATTAAGGTTGCTTGAGGATGTTATAATTGGACCTGCAAAGGGAAACATGTTTTACACGGAAAAATTCAAGAGCACTTACGGAATGAGGTAGAAAACACTACCAGTTAGTAGGGTGCCCAGCGTGGGAAGCCCGAGAGCCCAGCCCCAGCGTGTGACCAGCGGTGTCTGGAGTTCAATGCCGGTTCCCTGGTGGGACTTCATTTCTATGCTGTTCACATGGTTCCTCAAATGAGATGGAAAAATTGGAGATGTAAAAATGTCCTGGGTGTGGCCATCTGCTATGGATTTAGACAATATCGACTGTTAGGAGTTGCCAAGCCCCTAAGGAGAGATTTCTGAGGTTTTAGGGAGTCCGAAGAAACACTTGTGATATGGTCACGCGAGGTTATATCCCCACCACTAAAACTGCTACTTTAGCTATAAACTAGAGCAGGGCTACAGAGCGAACAGTTTGTTCATGTTCTACAAATTGTTCCTTACCTGGGATTATAGGCTGGTCTCCCAGGTTGGACTGGCACTACAGGTGAACAAACATTCACTGAACCTGATGTCAGAGGATCCCAGCTCCACCCTGGTTCTGCCTGTTTCGGGCCCCCTAGATGAATCACTTAATCTCTGAATTTAAATTTATCCACCTGTGAAATGGATTTGATAAAGTGCACTCTTCATCCCCACTTTATAGATGAGGAAACTGAGACTCAGAGAGGTTAACTGATGTGGCCCACATCACAGGTCATTAAATGGCAAAACTACCAGATGCAATAATATTTTCTTGGTAAAGGTTTATGCAAAGGAAAATGCTATTGTATGTATGTGAAAGCAGTCTTTAGAAGCCCAGCGAGGCTAGACTTCTTTATGCGTGGCCTCCCTTTGCCATGCTTGGAGTTTTGTTTCCTGCTTCCCAGTGCCTGGTGTTCTATTGCTGGTCCTATCTTTTTAGTTTCCCTCAGCCCACTCTTTTACCTTTTCTCTTGGGTTTTCTGCTTTGGGCAATTTTTGGTTTCTAATCATGTGAATGAACCCAGTCTGGGTTTCCCTTCAAAATATGTCCTAACCTTCTCTCTGCTATTTTGATATTTTTAGTGGGTTAGTGTATGAACAGCCCACAGTGAACCATTTTTATTTTACCAGGTATTTATTGGCAATACTTGGACCCAGAGTCCAAGACAAAGCTGTGTGTGTGTTTGAGAAGCCAAGATATTTTATGGCTCCAGTCAACATTTAGAAGCTGGCATAGCTTCTGGTGAAGAAGATGGCCTCACTTTGCTGTAGGGCTTAGCTAAGTGTCAGTGATAATGTTATGGGACCAGTTCAAAGAAGAAAGTTGTGAAAGCAGAAGTCAAAGACACTGGGAAAAGGATGAGGCTCAATAATTCCCGGGAATAAATGTTAAGCACTAATTGGAGAGGGGTTTTATGTAGTGTTCATTATCCTAGTTTAAAACAAAAGTTCACCCTGTGAATCTGCTCATGTGAAATCTATCTGAAAAAAGCAAATTAGGGTATTTGGGGTCGTCTTTTTTCCTCCCCACTGCTCCCATGTCACCAGTCCAGCCCATGCTACTTTCTGAGGATGTGTTGTAGCCGTTCACTCCTCTCCATCCACTTTGCCAACACTGAGATCATGCCATTATCCTGCCCATCTCTCCTGGTCTCCTGACCAATTTCCTTGTCTCCAATGCTCCCTTGCTTCAATTATTCTAACACAGTGATCTGGACTCCAAACATAGGTTTCCTGTCTCAACTATTGACACTCACTCAAGGTAGCCCATATTCCAGCCACACAGAACTTACTGATTTTACTAGTACACTTTTTTGTGTCTGTACTGCACATAATATTCCCTGTTCCTTTATTCTTCTCTTTTGTAGCTGTTTCCTCATCCTTCCAGATGGTGCTCAAATGTTGCCTCCTTGGAATGCTTTCTCTGAAATATTTAAGTGGCTCTTACAACTTTTATTCCATTTGTTATAGCACCTATTACATTGTATTGTAATCATTTGCTTTACTTATCTTTACTCACCTCTAGATTTCCCTAGTACTTATGGCAATGACTAATAAAAAATAGTGTGTAGTGAATGAATGAATAAATGAGCAAACGAATGAGTGATGAACAAATCTTAATGTTACATCCTCATACTTTGAGCAGCATCAGTAGCCATACTAAATTTAAAGTCTACAACAAGAAGAAAGAAGAAGAAGAAGAAATGGGAAGTGTATGAATCACTGGTCGGTAGATGTCTAAGATTGGACTTCACTGTAAATTTTGGAAACAATACTTACAATCCTGAGAGTAAAGCTCTTGATATATGAAGCTCCTTCTATTAGGTCAGTGCAGAAGTAATTGTGGTTTTTGTCATTATTTTTAATGGCAAAACCACAATTACTACTGCACCGACCTAATGCATTGTGTAGTAAAGAATGGAAAGGGCATCTGTCAATAAAAGAATTAATCCAGCAAACTCTAAAGTACCTACTTTTGGTACCAGTGTGAATACAAAAAGTAGACTACCCTGATTTTCAGAGTTTTTACTCCATGTGGGAAGTCAGAGTTACAGAATGACTAATACTTGCATAGTGTTTAGTCTGTATCGGGTATTGTTCTAAGCTCTAAATATGTTAACACATTTGTTCCTCACTGAAACTAGAGAAGATAGGCACTAGTATCCTCCTCCATTTTACAGGAAATGGAGGCAAAGTGAGGAACTGGTTTAAAGTCATGGGAAGTGATGACTAGGATGCTGGCTTCAGAATCTGTCTCTTAATCAATACTGTGACATGTACACAGTGACATAATTATACTTACAGAATTGCAGAACAATATGAGGGAGTGTGGCATAGAGGGCAGCCTAATTTCTGTGGAGTCAGGCCTGGATTTGGTTTCTGGTTTTATCACTCGCAAGATATTGGTGCTGTGCATGTCATTAGAGTTGAGTTCTTTGAGGTTACGTATCTAAACATTAAGGACGTAAGGTATGTTGAAAACAGTGTACACAGCTACTCACACATAGTAGGTGTTTAAATATTTATTTCGAGCTGTTTTTTCCCCCAATAGACGGTCTTCGTTCCCTTCCTCATGAATAAAATTAGGTAAAATACGTGTTATAAAAAATAAATGGCAGTGTATCATAATGCGGAAGACATTAGCCGAGGCCAATTGGAATGATTAGGGCAGGAGGCTTGAGTAGAATAATGAATTCGTTCTGAGTTAACACACCAAAGGCGCTATGAAATATTTATGACATTACCATGGCTCTGGGCTTCCTGAAAAGAAAGTATCTAAACTGGCATGCATTCTCAAAACCCAGATAACCTTGTCCTGTTTAAACCCTGAACTTCTACATTTGAAGGACCGCAAGTATATTAAACATTAGAGGTTAGCAATGCCAAGTCCAAAGGGAAAGGGAGCCTTTCCCTGTGGAGATGTGTGTTTCTCCAAGGTCAGTAGGTTGGGAGCAGGAGGGCTGAGATGGGGAAGGTGCTGTGTAGAGTATAGCAACCTCAGGCAGTTACGGCAGCTGTGAAGCAGGCGTCACGGCGGAAGCACACCCACTATGGCAGCAGCGTCCAGAAACTGTCCATGGTTTGCTCTTTAATGTCCTCTTTTTGAGCTGATCGATCAGCAGATATTCCACCTATGTGGTGGTAGCTAAATGCAAAACAGCTGTGTTCTAAATGCATAAACATTTACGGGAAATCTGTAAACCAGGGGCAAAGCCATGTGGTTGTGTATCCTTTCTGTGACGCCTGCAAATTACAGCTGTTCATGGAGATAGCACTTAATGTGTGTCTCTTCTGAATGTAACAGAGATAAAAAGTGCCCATTCTTCCCTCAGTGTGGTGATCCAACAGCAAAGGAAGGATGTAGGAGTGTGGGGGGTAGGAGTGGGAGGAGAAAACAGTGGTGTGATGGCAATGCAAGGTGAAAGAGGTGAGCTGGTGCCATCTGCAAATGAGATGGAGCCCTCCTGAATTCCTGGCAGAGCCATTGAAATGGGATTGCTAAGGAAGGTGGAAGAACTCATCCCCCACAGTTACTGTATCATCTCTGTGGGAGGAAAAGGATCTGTATGTTACATGCTTTTAGCTTGGATCTGAAGGAGACTGCTACCTTGAGCTGCCACAATAATTTTTGAAATATTCTTTTAAAAATAATTTTGGCTTTGGATGCATGCTTTTATTCAGTGTTAGGAATGTGAGTTATTGAAGTTTTATGTTTTGTTTGAGAAATAGAAGATGGACAGTTTGAAACCCATGTAAGCATGAAAGTGGAATGGTAAAAGAGATCTCTAACGGGTCCTAAGGCTTCCGACATACTAAATCATGCTTAGTTACAGGTCATGAGAATTACAAAATAATACTGTAAATATTCAATGTCAAGGTCTTGGCTTCTTTGATCACATGCCCGGCTGGAGGAACAACTTCCTTTGGAAACACTTTTGCTATAGGTTGAACCGGAAGTGTTTATGTTCCTGAGGGGTCTTTGACTCCAAGAAAATCTTTGGTATGAATTTTACGGTTGTTTGTATATTAAAATAGGAATGTTTCACTAATCAGCGCTTGTTAAAAGTAAGGGTTAGTGAGAGCATGTCAAATTATAACCAGTTTTTTAAACCTTGTATATATTGTTCACCATAAAATATGTTACGTGACACAGTTCATAATTATCTTTAATGCTTTTAAAAAATATATGTTGACTAAAAAACATAATTTCCATAAAACGTGTGCTATAACCAGTGTAATGTTATAAGATGCTTATTTGAGATACAGTGTATAATCATGGTAGCTGCCCAAATCAAAGTTATAGTATCTGTGAGGAAATAGCCTTAAACACACTAATTATTTTAAACTCAAAGTCATACTGGGAAATTATCTTTATTAAAAAAAAATATATAAAATGTTTCCCATCTTGGTTTCTAAGGAAATCTAACTGTCCTTGAGTAACAATTATAACACACTCTTAAGTAAAAATCAGTTATTTCGTATTACGTACTAGCAGGGACTTCGACGTTTTGATGCATTTGTGTTTCCTAAACTCCCTGTAATTAACCTTCTTAAACTAAGCCTGTGCCTCAGCAATACTGTCTATGGTGACTCCTGGAGTTAAGAAAAGTGAAAGCCCATCTCTGTCTTCCATAAAATATGTTAGAATTGTGGGGTTGACAGGGGCTTTGGAAGTTACCAGTCAAAATTGCCAGACAGAGTTGGGATTCCCTTTACAACTGACTCTTAAAATGGTTATCTGGTTCAGCTTAACCAGCTTCAGTGACCAGGAACTTACGGTGTTTCACTGTTGAAGAATTTCTAGTTATTAGAAAAATCTTCTATTTAGTTCCCACTAAAGGTGTCTTTTTGCAAGTTGGCTATAGGAGTGCCATTTGGAATGACATTGGACATACTTACCTACCCCCTCTTACAATAAAAAAAAATCTTTAAATATTCAAGAGAATGATCATCCCACTTTTCAATATACTCTATCTTACATTCCTCAGTTGTTCAGCATTTCCATGGTTATAAATGTTTTACTACCCTATGTGAACACTTTCTAATTTGCTTGTGTTCTTATTAAGATGTTTTAAGACATGATTCATCCATTCATTACTTGCCTGTTAAGCTCCTGTTATGTGCCAGGAACTGAGGGTGCTATGATGACTAAGACAAACACAGTCTCTGAAAGGTATGTGCAATAAACAAGGGAACAAACATATCATGTGTTTTCAGGTAATGTTAAATGCTGTAAAGAAAAATACAGTAAAGCATAGAAAACTGTTGGCAATAGAGAAGGGCTATGTGAGATAGGTAAGGATGCTAGATAGCTAGGTAGTCAGGGAAGAGCTATATGAGTAAGTGGCATCTGACCTAAGACCTACAATCTATGTGTAGTTGTCTTGAGGAAGAATATTCTAGGTGGGAAAATAGCAATTGCAACGCCTTTAAGGTGGGAATGATGTGACACATGTGACAAAAGTATACTAATGGATGGGTGTTCGTAGCTTTCCCCCTTCCCATGATGGACAAGAAACTCTTTAAAGTTAAATCTACATGGTTCAATCTCTGTGCAAATTCTCCTTTCTGTCTGTTCAACTTCCTCTCTCCTCCTTGACACACACATTTTCCTAAAGATAGTATCATTTCTGCTAAATCGGTTCTGAGGGATTTTGTGATACAGAATTGAAAGACCAAAGAGGGAGCGAACATTAGAGTGACAGGAGGAGAAGGGGTGTGCCAGGGAGGGATCACTGGAACTTACAAAGTCAAAATACAGAGGTTGAGGGTGATAATAATTAAGTGACACAGGTTGGGTGTAATGCCATGCAGAGTCATGGCTCCCAATGTGGCATACCCCATATAAATAGGTCAACTCCTATTCCACTAGAGAATATTGTTGGAATGCATAATGCAACCCAGTATTGCCATATGTCCCAATTTTTCAAGAACAGTAACAGATCTGTTTTTACATAAAATTTTCCAATTTTAAAAACACTGCCATAGGGACTTCCACTTCTAGGAAGGTAGGGTAGACATACTTGTCCCCATTTTATCCATTAAGTAGAAGTAAAAATGCTGGATGTTATATGTAAAAACATAAGAAGACTCTGAAAGGTGCGGGGAAAAGGGCAAGTGACCTAAGGAACTTGGGACCCAAGGAAATATACTATAGTGAGTTACCTGAATTTTCTTTTTGCCTCCTATATTCCAGACTTGGAGCTAAAGAAGCTGAAAAGCTGGAAATGCCAATAACTGTAGAAAAAAAAAACGCTGTGAAAAATCTACTCTGTTTAGCTCTCAAATAGGAAAGGGGAAGCCTAGCAAAACATAAAAATTTTACAAATAACTTCTCTATTCCAGCCAAACAGCACAGAATATTTAAGACAAGTATATAACAAACAAGCGAGGGTAAAGGAAGGTAACAATTTTATCCTTCATTTGAACTGGTAAAATAATGATATGATGTTATGTATATAAATGTAATACCGAGAGCTATCACCTAAAAATCTACACAAAGAGATATACTCCAAAACACTATAGATAAATCAAAATATAATTCTAAAAAATATTCAAAATACAACAAGAAGGCAGGAAAAAGAAAACAGAGAAATGAAAATGGAGAGAATAAAAAAAATGATAGCCTTAACATATCAATAATTATACTAAATGTAGATTAATGTAAGTGGTCTAAATATACCAATTAAAAGGTAGGCAGGATGGATTAAAAACATGAACCAACTATATGCTTTTCATAAGAAGCTCACTCCCAATATAATAACATAGACAGGATGAAAGTAAAATGATAGTAAAAGACATATCATATCAACATTTAAAGAAAGCACGAGTGGCTATATTAATAAAAGATAAACTAGACTTCAGAGCAAACACTATTACCAGAGTCAAAGAGACATTATTTAGTAATAAGAGTCAATGCACCAAGAAAAGATAGCAATCCTAAATGTGTATGCACCAAATAACAGAACTGCAAAATAAGTGAAACAAAAACTGATAGAACTGGAAGGAGAAATACACAAACCTACAATTATAGTTGGAGACTTTATGGTCTTCTCTATAAGTTGATAGACCAACCTGCCAGGAAATCAGCAAATACGAAGTCTGACAATTAAGTTCGCAAACTTGTTGCACCAATGTTGCTAAACTTTTTGGATATCAGAGGGATTATTCATCATGAATCTGTACCAACTGGACAAACCAAGTTTACTATTTGGAAGTGCTGAAAAGGCTGTATAAAAAATTTAGATGACATGAATTTTTCGCCAACAATTCATGGCTCTTGCGTCATGACACTGCACCAGCTCACACGGCACTGTCTGTGAGGGAGTTTTTAACAGTTAATAACTATATTGGAACATCCTCCTTACACACCTGATCTGGCCCCCAATGACTTCTTTCTTTACCTGAAGGTAAAGGAAATATTGAAAGGAAGACATTTTGATGACAGTCAGGACATCGATGGTAATATGAAAACAGCTCTGATGACCACCCCAGAAAAAGAGTTCCAAAATTGCTTTGAAGTGTGGACTAGGTGCTGGTCTCAGTGCATAGCTTCCCAAGGGGAGTGCTTCGAAGGTGACCATAGTGATATTCAGCAATGAGGTATGTAGCACTTTTTCTAGGATGAGTTAGCAAACTTAATTGTCAGACCTCGCATATTAATTTGCTAGGGCAGCCATGGCAAAAATTCTACAGACTGGATGGCTTAAACAACTTATTTTCTCACAATTCTGGAGGCTAAGAAGTCAAAGATTAAGACATCAAAAGGTTTTGTTTCTCCTGAGGTCTCTCTTCTTGGCTTGCAGACAGCCGCCTCCCGTTGTGCCCTCACATGACCTTTTCTTTGTGTGTGCACACATCACTAGTGTCTCTTTCTCTTCTTATAAGGATACTGATCCTATTGGATTAGGGCCCACCCCTATGATCTGTTAATCTGAATTACCTCTTTAAAGTCCCTATTTCTAAATGCATGTCATTCAAGGGTTAGGGTTTTAACATAAATTTTGGGGGAGGACACACAATTTAGTCCAGAACAATATAGAACTCAACAATACCATCAATTAAAAGGATCTACTTGACATTTACGGAAAACTCCACCCAACAGCAGCAGAGTGCACATTTCAAGTGTCCATGGAATATATACAAACAAATCTCAACACATTTGAAAGATTTGAAATCATACAGAGTGTGTTCACTAACCAAAATGAAATCGAACTCGAAATCAATAACAGAAAGATAACAGGAAATTCTCCAAATACTTGTAAACTAGATAAGATGCTTCTAAATAACCCATGAGTCACAGAGGAAGTTTTAAGAAATCAAATAGTACATTAAACTGAATGGAAAGAAAAATACAGTGTATCAAAATGTGTGTGACACAAAGCAATGCTCAGAGGAATATTATGGAACTAAATGTATATATTAGAAAAAAATCCCAATAATATAGATTCACATCCCAAGAATCTATAGAGTGAAGAGCAAAATAAATCCCGAACAAACAGAAGAAAGAAAAGAATAAAGATAAGAGCAAGATTAGTGAAATTAAAAATAGAAAAGCAATTTAGAAAATCAATGAAGAAAAGAAATGGTCCCTTGCATAGGTCAACAAAATTGGCAGACCTCTAGATTGGATTATAAAGAAAAAAATAGAGAAGATGCAAATTACTAATATCAAAATGAAATAGAGGATATCAGTACAAACACCACAGACAACAAAATGTAATAAGGAAATACTACAAATTAATCCTACACTCATAAATTTGATAACTTAGAAGAAGTAGACCACTTCCTGGAAAAACACAATCTACCACAACTTAGCTAATATGAAATAGATAAAATGAGTAGACACATAACTATTAAGGAATTTGAATCCATAGTTTAAAAACTCCCGTAAAATAAATCTCCAGGTTAAAATGGTTGCCCTGAGGAATGCTACCAAACAGAAGAGTTAACACCAATTGTATACATTCTCTTCCAGAAAATAGAAGAGGGGAGATCACCTCCCAATTTACTTTATGAAAGTTAGTATCAATATCTTTCATGAACACAGACACAAAAATCTTTAACAAATTATTAGCAATTCAGCAATATATGCAAAACATGGTATATCACAAAGAAGTGGGGTGTAAGAGATGCAAGGCTGGTTTAATATTGAAAAACCAATCAGTGTAATCTACCATATTAACAGGCTAAAGAAGGAAAATCAGATGACCATATCAATTGTTGCAGAAAAAGCACTTGATGAAATTCAACTCCTTTTCATGATCAAAACTCTCTATTCAGAAAAAGCAGAATAGAGGGGAACTTCCTCAACTTGATAAAGTACGTCTACTAAACACCTAAAGCTGCCATATACTTAATGGTGAGTGGCTGAATGTTTTTCCCAAGATCAGGAACAAGCCAAGGATGTCTGCTCTCACTGCTTTTATTCAGTATAGTGCTGAAAGTTCTAGCCAATGGAATAAGTGAAGAAAAGAAATAAAAGACATACAAACTGGAAAGAAATAAAACTGTCCCTATCTGTAGATGACATGATTGTCTATGTATAAAATTCTAGGAAATGCACAAAAAGACCATCTCTCTTCGAACTAATAAGTAAGTTCGTCAATGTCACAGGATATAATATAAACATACAAAAATCAATTCTATTTCTGTAAATAAGCAATGAACCCATGGACATCAAAATGGAAAATACATCATTTATAATTGCTTAAGTAATGAAATACTTAGGTGTAAATCTAGAAAAGCTTTTGCATAACTTACATGCTGAAACATACACAGTGAAAAAAATCAAAGAAGATCTAGATAAATGGAGAGCCATAATGTATCATGGATTGGAACACTCAACATAGTAAAGATGCCAGTTGAGGTTGTAGTGGGTTAAATGGTGCCCCTCCACCCCCAGTGATGTATCTCGGTCTTAATGTGAATGTTACCTTATTTGGAAAAAAGTCTTTATAGATATAATTAATGTAAGGATCTCGATATGATGAGATTATCCTGGATGATGAAGGTGGATGTAATTCCAACGACAAGTATTTATAAGAGACACATGGAGTAGAAAGTAGACCCAAAGAAGGCATGTGAAGATGGAGCAGAGAGAGAGGCAGCTGTAAGCCACAAAATGCTGCCAGTGCTAGAACTTGGAAGAGTCAAGGAAGGGCCCTCCCCCAGAGCATCCAAAGGGAGTGCCACCCTGCTGACACCTTGATTTCAGACTTCTGGTCTCCAGAACAGGGAGAGAATAAATTTCTGTGGCACTTTGTTACAGCTGCCGCAGAAACTGATACACAGATTTGACACAATTTCTATTAAAATTTTAGCATTCTTTTTGTAGATATAGACAAGATTATTGTAAAATTTATATGGAGAAGAAAAATAACGAGAATAGCTGAAATGATTCTGAAAAAAGAATAAAATGGGGGAGTAAGCCTGTTCAATTTTAAGATATGATCTAGATACAGTAATTAAAACTGTGTGGTTGGTATTGTTGGAGAGATAGATTAATGGAATAGAAACTCAGAAACAGAACCACAAAAGTATGCGCAACCGATGACTGGAAAAAGGGGCAAAAGTAATTCAATGGAGGAAAGATAGCCTTTTCCAAAAATGGTGCTGGAACATTTGATAGTCATAAGAAAAAAAAATCCTTAACCTAAGTCTCACAACTTATATGAAAGTTAGACCAAAATGGATCATAGGCATAAATGTAAAAGTATAAAACTCTTAGAAAAAAATAAGAATATTTTTTCAGAATCTAGGGCTATGTAAAAAAGTTCTTAGACTTGATACCAAAAGCACAATCCTTAAAAGGAACAATTAATACATTAAACTTCATAAAAATTAAAAACTTTTGCTCCGTGTGAAACCCTATTAAGAGGATAAAAAGACGAGCTATGGAGTGGGAGAAAATACTTGCAAACCACATATCTGGCAAAGGATTAGTATTTCTAATACATAAAGGACTCTCAAAACTCAACAGTAAAAACCAAAAAACTGACACTCCTATAGACAATGGAGAGACATTTCACTGAATGTATCTACAAATGGCAAATAAACTTGGTAAAAGATTTTATCATCGTTAGCCATTAGGGGAATGGAAATTAAATACACAAGGAGATATCACTATGTACCTATAAGAATAGCTAAAATACAAAAGAGAGACATACCAAATGCTGGCGAAGAGGTGGACACACTCAATCACTTATGTATTATTGCTGATAATGTGAAATGATACCACTACTTGAGAAAACAGTTTGGTTATCTCTTGAAAAAACTAAACATGCAATTACCATATGACCCAGCAATTGTTTCCTGGCCATTTATCTCAGAGAACTAAAGGGCATGTTTACACACATGTTTACATACAGCCCACATGTCCTTCAATGAATGATTAAACAAACCATGATCCATCCATACCATGGACTATTTTCCAGTAATAAAAAGGAACGAACTATTGATACACACAGCAAATCTGGGTGTGTCTCCAGAGAATTACGCTGAGTGTAAAAAGCCCATCCCCAAAGCTTGCGTACTGTATGATTCCATTTACATAACATTCTTGAAATGACAAAGATTATTGAAATGGAGATCAGATCAGTAGTTTCCAACAGCCAGGGATGGGGGAGGGAGGAGTGGATGTGGCTATAAAAGGATCCTTGTGATTGACATGTCCCATACCTTCTCTGTCCCCGTATCAGTGTCCTGGATGTCATATTGTTTTGCAAGATGTTATCACTGGGGGAGACTGGATAAAGGATACTTGGGATCTCTCTGTATTGTTTCTTACAACATGCATGTAAATGTATAATTAGCCCCAAATAAAAATTACTGTTGGCCAGTCAGAACATGTGTTTAGGCCACATACTGTGTGTCCACTACTACTTTGTATCCCCTTGATCTCCACAATGAATTAAAGTGAGGGCAGAGAGAGGGGTGAAGAAAAATGTTGGGTAAGCAGAAACGGGAGAGAAGATTTGTAAACTGGTAGATAGAAATATGCCAGAACAGCCATGGGACATGTGAAAGTAGATAGAAAAAGAGGATATTTGTTAGTGATGCATTTTACTCTGTATTTGGGGGACCTTTCTTGTTTTCCAGAACTTTAGGGGAAGAAATTAACCAATGTAGTTCTTTAACTGTGATGTTGCAATGAGACTGAGCCATGGAAGATCTAGCTTTTTAACGGTTAAAAGTCAATGTTAGAAAGTGTTGTGGTTATAGTTAATCCTGGGAAGACTGAAATATGTGTAAGTAGGAGACTCAAGGAGAAATGACCAAATGTACATACACTAACCGTAGTGGGCATTGCTTGCCTTGCAGACCTTTGCTACCCATTTTCTATTGGCACGTAGTCATGGTTATTGGCCCCTTTTCCTAGTAAAGGAGAAACTCTGACTAGGCCCCTGTCCCCCCTCCTTGTTTCCAAATTGGGCCTAGCATCCTAAGTAGCAGTGCTCAGGATACATGTGGAGGTATTGTCTCCTGGGGTCCATGAGGCTGGATGGAGGGATTTGCCGAAGTGCTGCAAGGTCTGGGTGATCTCTCTGACCTAAGAGCACACTGCAGAAAGGTGTTCGGGGGGAATCCTATCTCCATCTGTTTATCATGGTCTGTCTGGGTGTTTATGTGCCATTGAAGCCACTGACTGCTGCTTCTGGGCAGAGGGTGAATGTGCTCAGGTGCATGGAATTGAAAGGTAATGAGAATGATTAATCAAATTCCTTCCAGTAAAGGGTGCCATGTGCCAGACTCTGTCCTGGATGACCCTCCTACATGTGAATCAGGGACCAGGCTTTGCCCCCAGGTGTCTGGTATCGGAGAGTAGACATCTGTGCTTGGAGCGAACTGGGAGTGGCTGGAGGCCACTCTTGGCGTGGTGGCTTTGCTTCATCATTTTGGTCTGCCAAGGTTTGTTCACAATCTCCTCCGGCCATGCTCATTTAGTTATGGAAAACAGGGTGAACATGAGCAGTGGGAAATGCAGTTAGCTGTTGAGGCAAAATGGCCCCAGTGGGAAGCGTCCTGCACAGCGGAAGGCCCCATGTGGTAACTGAAAAAGCCCCATGTGGTTTAAAACCAATGTAGAGTAATACCTGAAGAACAAATCACTGTTGTTGTCATATTTATTTATCTAATTACATCTGTCTATTGTCTAATCCAATTTTTGATAACCAGATAGGAATGAGTCGATTTTAGAGAACATAGGTACTGGACTTTTAGAATTTCTTGATAAGATCTTTACACTAGGTATACTTATCTCTTTCAGGTGACAACTTTTAATCTACAATATAAAATAAAAACTAGTAAGACATATGAACTTATTACATCTCTTCATTTCAAGGCCTGTAGTTTTTTTGAGTTCTATTTCTGACTCTGCAACTAATGAATTAATAATTCTTTGGGGTTAATTTTCCTCACTGGTAAATAAGGATCATAATGTCTACCTGCCAGAAGCAGATAGGGTGAGAGATTGTGCTTGGCACATAGTAGGTGCTCAGTAAATATTAATCTTTGCCTTTACCCAACTTCCCACATAGAAAAATGTTTATATCTTGGCTTTATAAAATTTCCTAATGAGGACTCTCTCCTGGTAGGTGTACCTTTTTCCAACCGAGGGTAATTCTTTCTTCTACATGGGATCTTTGTGGCAAAAAGCCAACTGGCTTAATAGAGAGGCCCTGTGGTACAAAGGAAAGAGAAATGAACTAGCAGTTAGGAGAACTGGGTTCTAGCACACATTCTGTGTACCAGGAAGTGCTGTCTGTCTTAAACTAACTGTGACTTATTCAAAGAGGACAGAATCACTGGAAGCCTAGAGGAGTAGGTGATGAAAACACATAGGAACAAAAGGGGGTATGGGGGACTAGGCAGTAGGAACAACCTGGCCAGGCCTCCGCCACTCTGAATACATTTGAGAATCCTTTGCTTTAGACTCAGAATTCGGTGAAGACCATCCAGTGTTTTGAGCCTGTGTCAAATGTCCATGCCTTGGCTGCTTGAGCATGAGGAAAGGGAGAGTATCCCCAATCCTGATTTCATAGCATTGTAGGGATTTCTTCCAAGGAAGGAAGCGGATGGAATGTTTGATGATCACCTCCTCTAAATGGCAGATATCCACTATGCGCTGATATTAATTAGCTGTGTGACTATGAAAAGTCATTTCACACTCCAGACCCCTAGTTTGTTCATCTGTAACATGAGAGGTCGGGACCATACCACCAATTTTAAACTTTTACTTCTTTAACAGTTGATAAGTTTTATCAAATGAAATCTTATTTCAATACCCAAAATGTAGAACATGCAAAAGTAGACCTGATCTGGTTGGGGGAAGGGGTGAGGATGGAAGGAGAGAACTTTGCTCAGAGTCCTCATTCCCCATCCTTTATCCCCCTCATCTGGCCACTGCCCTCCCAAGCCTTGAAAGCTCTTGGGGGGTCTTCAGCGATCCTTCAGGATTCCGTGGAGCACAGTTTGAAAAACACTGGATTCTGCAGTTGCTCAGATCTCTTTCAAATGTAACATTTGGTGATTCAATAAGGTCAGGATTTAGAAAGCTGCTACAAATAATTTTGCCTGTATCTGTCAGCACCTACTCTTTGAGAGGTTGGTTAAGACTTTGTTTATCTTGGTTTAGCGTTTAGCAAATTAGGCAGTTTGATTAAACTTGACTTTCTTTCATTTCCAAAAAAATGTAAACCAGGGAAAAACATTGTGAAAGCTCCAACATTTATTCTGTTTACTTGTTATAGTGTATTAGCCAGTGGTTGTCTCATATGCAAAATGACCAGAGGAATCTGCTAAAGAACTGAAGGGTAATTTGGTTCAAGTCAAACAAGGACGTCCTCCCTAAAAACACCATACTTTACAAATGCCATGTAGTTTTACCCACACAGAAAAAAACAATAGAAGGAAAGAAAAGAAAACAAAATATAGTGGGGGATACTTTTGGATGTTGGTGTTAAGGGCAATTTTGACTATTTTTTTATTTCTCCCTATCTTCTGAACTTTAAATAACACAGATATGTATATATTGTTGTTGATGTTTTTGTGTTTTCTTTCTAATCATAAAAAAGTTATTAAAAATGAACGCATTTTCATTCAAAACTAATTAAGTTAATTAAAAAGATTATTAAGTCAGCAGAAAAATTGAAATTAATAGTGGTAAAAAAATAGCCTTTTATTGACTCTAAACTCAATAAGCCAGCACAGTTATAAACATAAGAACCCACATTTCCTGAACTTATAAAAGAGGACTTCTTACGTAAGCTCTTCATATGGTGAAGGTGCCTTATTCTTCCATGGACGGAAGACCAGTGATTGGAAAATATTTTGTGTGTGAGGCAGCTAATTGGTGGCCCTTCTTCCGGTCGGTCACATAGGAGAGGATTCACTCTTTGGGATAGTAATGTCTGCTTGGTGCAGATGTTTAGATCAGCGGCACATTGAGTTTAGACGTCTAAGAAGCAATCTCCTTATCTCTTGGTACCATATCCTACACTGTTTTATAAGACCTAGAAGGTGGGTCACTCTTTGTTCCTTCCATTTGCTGTTGTCTTGGTCTACTGACACCCACAAGGGACACTTGGTAAATACTGTGAGGTCACAAGGTCAAGGACAAGCTTTCAGGACTCTCTGTGACAATCATTAAAATACACCTGACCTTTAAATCCTGTGAAAATCAAGGAGGGGAAAGAACAACTGAAGAAAACTCCTCTGCATTTTATTCCTTTTCCTCCTATCTATGGAACTCTAAGGTAATTAGGTTTAACTTCACCAGCAAAAGAAAAATGAAAAAAGTCCCATTTTCAGTATCTGACTGTCTCCTTAAAAGATGGGAGGATAATAGACGGATTGATAGATGGGGGCAGACATAAATGGTTACAATAGTCAGACAGATCTATATGCAGTTTATTACGTTTGATTTTCAGAGTTAATTGAGTGTTTTGCCTTAAAATTGTTTTTCTTCTTCCTCTCTTTGTTGTAATTTAAAAGGAGATAGATAAAGACAAAGAGAAATCAATTTTAAAATTTGCTTTCCAAAGTTGTTCCGCGGTCTCAGTGGTCATCGCTCCAAATGAAGCACCAAGGAGTCGCATGCAACTGGCTGCATGGTGGCCACTGTGACGAAGGTTATTTTGTGCTGTAGGTGGAGGGAAGCATAGGAAGGTGGGACAGTGTAGCCTACAGGACCTCACCTAGGGACCTAGAAGTCTTACGATAGTTTTCATGGGCCTTAGTTTAATGTCAGATCCCAGCTTTCTGCCTTGTGTGACAATGCTTTAGGTTTGTTTACAGAACACATTTGTGTTTGTCTCAGGTAAGCGTCACTCACCTGTGAGGTCAAAATGCCTATTCTCATTTTATGGATGAACACCCTAAAGGCTAGAATCCATAAGTGAGCAATGTCACCAAGCTAGCAGGTGGCAGAGCCAGAACTGTATACTGGGCTTTGGATTCTAACGACAGGGCGATGCTTACTCTACCCCTTCCTTCGCCATGATGACTAGATCATACCTTATCTCATTTTGGGAGTTCTCTGTCATGCTCACCCCCAGATCCCAGTATCAGTGCAGTGCTTTGTGTATCATAAATGGCAATAAAATGGCATTTTCTTCTTTAAGTCCATTCTACCTTACTACTGAAGGAAATAATAATTTACTTATTTGGACAATGTCATTTATCCTCATCAAATAAGATGTATAAAATTATTTGATTCCATTGGGATAGGCTACATGAACTCCTTTTAAAGTTATGATAAGAGTGAGGTTATGGGATAGAAGATAATCTTGACTATCTACTAGGAAAAATGTTCATTCAGAAGACTTCAAATGACCTTGAAGTGACCTTAAGTAAGTGACTTAGCCTCTTGGTATCTCTTTTCTCTGTAAAGGACTTCATGGCCCTTCATTCCTCAGAGGGTTATTTAGAATATCTCAAGTTGTGGAAGTGACTGACTACAAAGCCTTGGTTGCATATGCAATGCCGGGGCTTCTGGCCGAGATATAGCCGAAGTGGTTCTCTCCTGGGAATGAAGGCAGTCAGTTTATGATCAAAGAGTTCCTGGGCAATTCTTTGACAGACTAGTCTCTCTTGCCATCTTCTATCCACACCCCTCCCTGTCCCTCCCTCCTGTTCTCCCTACTCCCAGAACCTCTCTGACCCAATAAGGGCTCCCCAACAGTGATATAGAGAGTGCCAGTGAGCTGCTGCCTACTTTCTGATGGCATTAATGGTTAGAATATAGTCTTATACATTTTGTTGCTGGTATAAACTGTTTGGCTGATTGAGTATAAAGCAGTCAACATATGGGTGTCATCGCCAGAACTGTGTTCTTAGGTCTATTGATAGTTAAGTGATTTGGGTTAGAGGAGAAGCTTTCTAGGGCTTTTCGACTCAATGTCTGCAACATGTCTCCTCATCAAAGTATAATTGACTCTCAAAATAAAGCTCACTTTAGTACTTTCCAAAGGAAAATGCCACTGATCTCTAATGAGTACCTAATACATGTCAGCCCAGGGACAGATACTCACATACGACCTCTGAATAGTTGACCAGGTGTAGTAGATGATATCACAGTTATTTTCCAGGTGAAGAAACTGAAGCTCTGGGTAAATAATATTCCTGAATTCACTTAGCCAGTAAGTAGTTGAGCCAAGATTTGAGCTTTGGGTTTCTGATTTCAAGTATAGGGCTCTTCTGACTACACTTAGGCTTACGGGATGTACACCAGCCACAGTGAAATAGAGCTATTCTACTGCGTTAGTCACAAATGAGAAACTAATTTGTACCCAACGTTATACCAGTAATGCTGAAATTCAGAGGGAAAGAGAGGAGGGAGAGTGCTGATAAGATAATAATAAATACGACCTATTAAAAAACACTTTAATGCCCCCCTGGCTAACCAGTATGCTGTACACCTGAAGCTAATATAAAATACTATTCGATGTCAACTATAATTGAAAACATTTTTTTTTTAAACCGTACTTTAATAAACATAACATTTCTTTTTTATTATGAAAAGTAATTTGTGCTCATACAGAACAGGGGTTAACACACTGAGACCTGGGCAAAATCTGGCCTGCCGCTTGTTTTTATAAATAAAGTTTTATTGGAACACAGCCATGCCCATTTGTTTCCATCTTGTTTTCAGCTGAAATTTTTTCCTTCTTTTTCCAATTGCTTTTTCTGCGTTCACAAAGGTTTTCCCCATTTAGAGAGGAAGTAAGTATTCATTTGCATTTTATTATTATTTTTAATTTAACTTTAATCTTTAAGAAATTTATTTTTGGCATAGAGTACTGAATTACTGAATCACTTCTGAACTGAATTACTTCTTTTTGTTTTTCAAATTGTACTTTTCTAACACCATTTATTAAGTAATTCATATTACTTGTTACTGATTTGTGGATTTCTGTATAACAAAGTTCTGTATATTCTAGGCTCTCAACCGTGCTTTATAATCTTTCAGTGATACTGTTTCAGCTGTTACAACTTTACAGTACAGGCTAATACCTGGAAGGGCA
Source organism: Rhinolophus sinicus (assembly GCF_036562045.2). Taxonomy (NCBI): domain Eukaryota; kingdom Metazoa; phylum Chordata; class Mammalia; order Chiroptera; family Rhinolophidae; genus Rhinolophus; species Rhinolophus sinicus. The sequence goes on along the minus strand of NC_133753.1, from coordinate 21,148,126 downwards.
AATCTTCCTTTATTATTCTTTATTTTTATGCATACTGTTTAAAAAAAAACCGTAAGTGTTCATTGGGCTTTACCAATAAGTATCTAGGGCAGAGGTTGTTAAACTCTGGCCAACATTTCCTATGGTGGCCCACTACTTGTTTTTGTAAATAAAGTTTTATTGAGATACAGTCACACTCATTTGTGTACATATTGTCTATTGTGTCTTTTGCACTACAATGGCAGAGTTAAGTCGTTTTGACAGACTTTATGAACCACAAAGCCTAAAATATTTACTGTCTGGTCCTTCATAGAAAATTTTCTGACTTCTGGTCTATAAGATTTTAGATAAGAATTCAAGTAGATAGGGAACCGATGTCACAAGGTCCAGACACTACTTCCTGGGACCTATTACAGATTCCACATGTGACTCTGGCTGTTTGCTCCAGCTTATTGTGGCTCTGCCTTTGCTTTTTTAGTCAGGAGGAAGTTCAGATAGAGCTGAAACTCTCTTATCTTCAGTCTATACTGCTGTTTTGACAACAAGCTTTCTTCCCATTCTGACTTTTCTCTACAGCGCTAGACAATCCTTTTTGGAGGTGTCAATGTCCAGTGTTAACCTAAACAAAATAAGCACTGCCATGTGAATTGACGGCTTGAGAGATCATTTCATAGCCAAGGAAGTGAGTATTTTAAATAATCCCCTGAGTTGAAGATCTCATCATTGTTCCCTCTCCATTTGCCCAGGTTTGTAGAAGTTGACTATCTGTCTGGATTAGCGGAGGGCTCAAGATAAGGGAGTCTGTAGAGCTTTGATGGGAGGAGAAAAAGGTATGATCTCATGAAAGGCAACAAGAATCCCTTAGAAGGTTAATTCTTCAAGTGTGTGGGTGTATCTAAAGGATCGTACATGACCCTTCTCTGTGGCAGGTGTGGGCCCTGTGCTCATGGAATGTTTGAGGGATACTAAAGGGGACTTCTATGGATTTTTAAAAATTGAATGGCGATATCTCCACAAGGACAGACCATACCACATAGAGAATACAAAAGTCTCTGGTTCTTTATTTTTATGACAGTTTTGAAACTGGCTTATCTCCATGGGAAGTGCTAGCATTCTCTTTGTGTGGTCTAGAATGGGCTCTTCTGCACTCAGCAGCATGCTATGAAGGATTGTTATAACTGGTCTGAATTCCGTGAAGGCTGACAGGAACACCTAAAAAGTTATGTGTGCAAATGTGCACATGCACACACACAAAAGAGAAAGAAAATAGAAAAGAAAAAGGATTTATTTTTTGAGAAGTCCAATAAAAGTGTTTAATGCCCGGTATCTCTTTGAAAGTTCGTTGGGTGTCTTTTGGGTCCTATCTTTTTCAGACTAAAAGTGCATCACACAGGATAAAAAGAATAATATGTTGTTAAATATGGTACCCCAGGCTTTGAAATAAAAAGGGGGTGGTGATTTGGGAAGAATGAGGCTGAATATTAAAGCAATTTTATTCACTGAAAGAATAATTGTAATTCCTATAGTATTTTAAACTGGGTAAAAGGAAGGGAGATTTGATTAGCATTAACTTTGAGAACCTGAGCACTGGGGATGATTTAAAAGAGAGAACATTCTGCTTCTCAGAGCCCTAGATTTTTCACTAATCTACTAGAAAAGAGAAGACCGTTCATTAGTGATTATGCCTTACAAATAGGGGCAAGGGTCATTTTACCAGCAGAGAGTTCTAGGGAACAACCCAGCCAATGAGATAATCAGAGAATATATGTGAACTTCCCCCCCACCACCACCACACACATCTTTAAAATTAAGCTTTTTATTTTGAGGTAATTATATAGTCACATGCAGTTTTAAGGAATAACACAGAGGTATCCTGAGTACCCTTTACATAGTTTCCCCCATGTAACATCTTTACATGTAACATGTAAAACTATGTTACAATAGCACAAGCATGATGTTGACAGTGATACAGTCAAGATAGAGAGGATTTCCATCGCCACAAGGATCCTTCAAGTTGCCCTTTCATAGCCAGACCTACTTGCTTCACACCTAACTCCCTCATTAAACCCTGGCCACGTATCTCTAATGGAAAGCTAATCTGTTCTCCATTTGTATAATTTTGTCATTTCAAGAGTGTTGTACAAATGTAATCATGTATTATGCAACCTCTGGGATTAACTTTATTCACTTAGCAAAATATATACCACAATTTGTTAACCATTCACCTGTTAAAGGCTATCTGGGTTGTTTCCAGATCTGGCTATTATGGGGAGAGCTGCTATAAATATTCATGTACAAACTTTTATGTGAACCTACATTTTTATTTTGCTGGAATAATACTCAGCAGTGCAATTGCCAGGTAGTTGCATATTTAGGTTTTTATGAACACCCAAAGAGTTTTCCAGAGTTGCTATATGGTTTTTATATCCCCTCTAGCAATGTATGCACGATCTGCTTTCTCCACATCCTATCACTATTTTTTATTTTAGTTGCTCTGACAGGTGTGTACTGATGTTTCATTGTGGTTTTAATTGGCATTTCCCTAATCGCTAATGATGCTGGGCACCTTTTCATCTGCTTGTTTGCCATCTGTGTATCCTCTTCAGTGAAATATCTCTTCAGATCCTTTGTCTATTTTCTAAATGGGTTTTCTTTTTTTCTGTTGAGTTTTGAGATTTCTTTTTATATTCTAGATACTAGTCCTCAGTTAGATACATGGGAACAAATAGTTTCTCCCATTTCGTAGCTTGTCTTTTCTTTCTTTTTTTCATGGTCTTTAACAGAGCAAGAGTTTATAATTTTGATGAAGACCAGTTTATCAAGTTTTCCTTTTATGGATTATACTTTTGGTGTCAAGTCTAAGAACTCTTTGCCTAACTCTGTATCTTGAAGAATTGCTCTTATTTTCTTCTAAGAATTTTATACTTTTATCGTTTACAGTAATCTCCTTTTATCTGTGGTTTTGCTTTCTGTGGTCCAGTTACCTGTGGTCAACCACAGTCCAAACGTATTAAATGGGAAATTCTAGAAATAAACAATTCATGTTTTAAATTGTATACCATGCTGAGGAGCATGATGACATCTTGCACCATCTTGCTTCATCCTGCCCAGAATATGAATCACTGCTTTGTTTAGTGTGTCCGTTCTGTAGATGCCTGTTTGTCATGGGTATATGCTGTCGATGCCTGTTTGTCACTTAGTAGCCATCTTGGTTATCAGATCAAATGCCGAGGTATCACATGCTTGTGTTCAAGTAACTGTTATTTTACTTAGTAATGGCCCCGAAGTGCAAGAGTAGAGATGTTGGCAATTCAGATATGCCAAAGAGATGTTGTAAAGTGCTACTTTTAAGTGAAAAGGTGAAATTTCTCGACTTACTAAGGAAAGAAAAATAAATCATATGCTGAGGTTTCTAAGATCCACAGTAAGAATGAATCTTCTGTCTGTGAAGTTGTGAAGAAAGAAAAAGAAATTCATGCTAGCCTTGCAGTTGCACTTCACACTGCAAAAATTATGGCCACAATGTGGGTAAGTGCTTAGTTAGGATGGAAAAGGCATTAACTTTGTGGCTGGAAGAAGTGAACAGAAAACATATACATAGGACTCAGTACTATTTGAAGTTTGAGCATCCACTGGGCTTCTTGGAACATATCCTCCATGAATAAGGGGGAACTACTATAGTTTTAAATCCATGATTCATTTTGAGATCATTTTTGTGTAAAGTATGAAACTTCAGTTGAGGTAAAATTTTTGCCTAAACATATAGATGTACAATTGTTCCAGCTCCACTTGTTGGAAAGGGTATTTTTCCTCCATTGATTTGCTTTTGCACCCTCATCAAAAATTTGTAGGGTATCCGATGGACACTTGTCTTATTAGGGGACCACTTCATGGATGGTGTAGGTGTCTGACCACTGTACTATATACCTGAAGCTGAATAATAATGAATGTCAACTATAATTTTCATATATATATATATATATGGTCACAGGAAGTGGAGTACAGCATAAGGAATAGAGACTGGAAATGTAATGGCTGTGTGTGATGTCAGAGGGGTAGTAGATTGGGGGAGGGAGCATTATCATTTTGTGATGGTTATAAATGTCTAACTATTACATTGTTTTGTACACCTGAAACTAATAAAAAAAATCAATTGAGCATATTTGTGTAGGTCTGTTCTGTTCCATTAGTCTATATGTCTATCCCTCCACCGATACCTTACAGTCTTAATTAACTTTAGCTGAATAAGTTTTGAAATTTGGTAGACTGATTCCTCTTACTTTATCCTTTTTTATAATAGTATTGTAGCTATTCTAGTTCTTTTACCGTTCCATATAAATTTTAAAATAATCTTGGATATGTCTATAAAAAGTCTTGCTGGGATTTGACAGAATTCATGTTAAACCTGCATATCAATTTGGAAAAACTGGAACATTTACTCTGTTAGGTTTTCTAATTCGTGGACATAGTATGTCTCTTAATTTATTAAAAACTGACTTTTTTCCATCAGCATAGTGTAATTTTCAGCATACAAGTCCTTTAGATTTATATCTAAGTACTTAATTTTTCCTAAGCAATTGTAATTGTTATATTTTTAATTTTGGCGTTTATATGTTTATTTTCAGTATGCAGAAATACAATAGATTTTTATTGGTTTGTCTTGTGTCCTGTGATCTTGCTGAACTCATATATAGTTTTACATGTTTGTGTGTGTGTGAACATTCCTTGGGATTTTCTATATAAAAAATCATGTCATCTGCAAATAGGAATAGTTTTATTTCTTTCTTCAATTCTGTATGCATTTTCTTTTCTTTTCTTGCTTTATTTCACTGGGTAGAACTTTCAGCACTATGTTGAATAAGAATGTGAAACATTCTTCCCTTATGTTAAGGGGAAGGCATTCTGTCATCTGCCATTGTTAACTATAGTTTTGTTTTTTGGGTTTTTTTTTGTAAATGCTCTCTGTCAAGATAAGGAAGTTCCTTTCTATTCTTATTTTTCTGAGACTTTCATTTATTTATTTATTTATTTATTTATTTATTTATTTATTTATTTATTTATTTATTATGAATGAGTGTTAAATATCTGTTAAATGCCTTTTCTGCATCCGTTGACAACGGATACAGATTTTCTTTAGCCTGAGGACATGGTGGATTACACTGATACATTTTTGAACACTGAACCAACCTCACCTCCTTAGTATAAAACCCAGTTGGTCATAGTGTATATAATTCTTTGGCTATATTGCTAAATTCTATTTGCTAATATTTTCTTTAAAAATTTTATGTCTATAGTCATGAAAAATCTTGATCTGCAATTTTCTTTATTGTACTTCATCTCATTCTGGTACTAGGTAATACTAGCTTCATAAAATGTCGTGTTTCCTCTTCCTCTGTTTTCAGTAAGCTCTTCTGTAGAATTATTGTTAATTCTTTAATTTTTTGGTAGAATTACCATCTGAGCCTGAATATTTCATTTCGGGAAGTAGTTTAATTATGGATTCAATTTCCTTAGTAGTTAAGTGACTATTCAAATTGTCTATTTCATATTGGGTGATTTGTAGTAGATAGTGTTTCTTGAGGAATTGGTCCATTTCATTTAAATTGCCATATTTAGATATGTAGAATTGTTTGTAGTATTCCTTTATTATTCTTTTGGAGTCTGCAGGGTGTGTAGTGATAGTTCTTTTTCATTCTTGATATTGATAGTTTGTGTCTTCTCTCTTTCTTGCTCTGTCCATCTTGCCAAGAGGTTTTTTCCAATTTTATTGATCTTTTTAAGGAGCCTCTCTTTGTTTCATTGGTTTTCTTTTTTTTTTCTTTTTTTTGTCATTTGTTTCTATGTATCTTTTGATCGCTCCTCTAATGTCTCCTTTGACCCACTCGTTCTTTAGAAGTATGTTGTTTAATCTCCATGTATTTGTGTTTTTTCCTGCTTTCCTTTTGCAGTTGATCTCCAATTTCAAAGCCTTGTGATCAGAGAATATGCTTGGTATGATTTCAATCTTCTTAAATTTGCTGAGGCTTGTTTTATGTCCCAATATATAGTCTATCCTTGAGAATGTTCCATGTACACTAGAAAAAAATGTATAGTCTGATGTTTGAGGATGAAGTGCTCTATAAATGTCAATTATGTCCATTTCATCTAATGTGTCATATAGGGCTGCTATTTTGTTATTTATTTTGTTTGGATGATCTATCCATAGCTGTCAATGATGTATTTAAGTCCCCTAGTATAATTGTGTTTTGGTCAATTTCTCCCTTTAGTTCTGTTAGTAGTTGGCTTGGTATATTTCGGTGCTCCCTGATTGGGAGCATAACTATTGATGACTGTTATGTCTTCTTGTTATATAGTCCCTTTTACCATTATGAAATGTCCATCTTTGTCTCTTTTACCTTTTTCACCCTGAAGTCTCTTTCATCTGATATCATTATGGCTACACCTGATTTTCTCTGGGTACCATTTGCGTAGAGTGTCAATTTCTACCCTTTCACTTTGAGTCTATGCTTGTCCTTGTAGCTGAGATGTGTCTCTTGGAGAAGGCATATGGTTGGGTTTAGTTTTTGATTCAAATCTGCTACTCTGTGCCTTTTTATTGGTGAGTTCAGTCCATTTACATTTAGGGTGATTATTGATATGTGAGGATTTCCTATCATTCTATCTTTAGTTTTCTGGTAAGATTGTGTCTCCATGGTTTCTTTGCCTTTTTGTTGTTGTCTATTATTTCTGTGTGGTGGTATTCTATGATGTTTTCCTCTGTTTCTTCTTTTATTAGAGTATATATTTCAGTTCTGGATTTTTTTTTGAGTGGTTACCATTAAGTTTATGTAAAAGAAAGTTTGATATTTAGATTATTCCATTTTCTTCAGCACGCTAACTTTCTCCATTCCCGTATTCTGGTTTCATGACCCAGCATGTGGAATATTTTGATATATGTTTCATGGACACTTGCAAATAATGTGTATTCTTCTGCTATTTTGTGGGTTGTTCTATAAATGTCACGTAGATACTTAGTTGGTTGATGGTGTTATGGAGTTCTTCTATATCTTTGTGATTTTCTATCTACCTGTTCTATCAATTGTTGAGAGAAGAGGTATTTAGTTTCCAACTATAAGTGGATTGGTCTATTTCTCCTTTTATTTTGAACAGGTTTTGCTTCACATATTTTGTAGCTCTGTTGTTTGGTACATTCACATTTAGGAGTATGTTTTCTTGGTGGATTTATCCTTTTACTATATAATAATCCTGTCCTTATATGGTATTTTTTTTTTTTTTTTTTGCTCTGAAGTCTAATTTATTTGACATTAGTAAAGCCATTCCTGCTTTCTTTCGATTAATGTTTGCATGGCATATGTTTTTCTATTATTTTACTCTAATTTTGGCCTATATTATTATATTGGAAATGAGTTTCTTGTAGATAGCATTTAGTTGGGTCATGTTTTTAATCCATGCTGCTGTTTTCTGTCTTTTTGTTGACATATTTAGACCTTTTATATTTAATGTCATTATTTATATGTTAGGGCTTAAGTTTACCATTTTATTTTGTCCTGTTTGTTCTGTTTTTCATTTATCTTTTCTTTTTCCTGCCTTCCTGTTGATTACTTGAACTTTTTTTAGATTTAATATTTTGATGTATCTATAGTGTTTTGAGTGTACTTTTTGTATGCTTTTTTATTGGTTGCTTTAGGTATATACACACCAATACACACACACACACACACACACACACACAAATCATAGTCTACTGGTATCATTTTAACAGATTATGTAAGTGTAGAAACCTCATAAACCTCCCTTTATGTCTCTTAACCTTCTCCCATTTACAATGCAACCTTCAATATTTTGTCTACATTCATTTAGGACCACATCAGACAATGTTATGCTTTTTACTTCAATTGCCAGGCATAATTTAAAAGAGTCAAAAGGGGACAAAAAAAAAATCTCCTTTATTTACCTATATTTTGGGTTACTGTGTTGCTTCTTCTTTTCTGATGTCTTAAGATTCTTTTATCAGTTCTTCTATTTGGAGAACTTCCATTAGCTATTATTTTAACATAGCTGAGCTGGCAGCAAATTCTTTTAATTTTCTTTCATCTGAAAATATCTTGATTTCCCCTAATTTCTGAAGGACATTTTCAGTAAAGATTGTAGGTTGACAGTTGTTTTCTCTCAGCATTATGAAAAATGTTTCGCTGCTTCCTCCTGGCCTCTCGAGATTCTGATGAGAAATTCACTGTCATTTAAATTATTTTTCCCATAATGGTAAGGTGCCATTTTTCTCTGGATCTTTTCAAAGTTTTATCTTTCTCCTTAAAATTTGGAAGTTTGACTATGATGTGTTGTCTTAGTCAGCTCAGACTGCCATACCAACAATTTATTTTCTCAGTTTTGGAAGCTGAGATCAGGGTGCAAGCATAGTTGGGTTCTGGTGAGAGGTCTCTTCCTGGCTTGCAGACGTCTGCCTTCTTATTTACTCCTCATATGGAAACGGAGAGAGGTCTCTCTCTTCCTTTTCTTATAAGGCCACTAATCCTATTGGATTAGGACTCTACCCATATAACCTCATTGAACCATAATTACCTCCTAAAAGCTGTTTCCAAAAACAGTCATGTTGAGGGTTAGGGCCTCAACATAGGAATTTTGGGGGACAACTTGAGTCTATTGTGTATGTCATGGTGTGGATTGTTTGTGATTTAATCTGATTGTGGATCACTCATCTTTTTGAATGTGTAGGTGGATACCTCTTACCAAATTTGGCAAATTTTAAGTAATTATTTCTTTGAGTACTTTTTTAGCCATTCCTCCATTCTCCTTTCCTCCTGAGTCTTCAATGACATAAATGCTACATCTTTTGTTATAGTCCACAGGTTCCTATGGCTTTGTTCATTTTCCCCCCATCTCTTTCATCTCTGTTTTGCAGATTAAATCATTTTTATTGTTCTGTCTTCCAGTTCAATGAGTTTTACCTCTGTGTCCTCCATTCTGCTGTTGTGCCCTTCCACTGAGTTTTTCATTTGGTTATTTTGTTATTCAGTTGTAAAATATCCATTTTGTTTTATTTGTACTATCTCTTTATGTGATGACACTTTTAGCTCTTTACTGAGACTATTTTTTCAGACTTCAAATGACTGTAATTATTCACTACAAATAATTATTTACACTTTTATGATGGGCATTTGAAAATTTTTGCCAGATAATTCTAACATTTCTGTCATCTCACTTCTGGCATTTGTTGTTTTCTCTTTTCATTCAGTTTGAAATCATCATGGTTCTTGCCATGACTCGTGATCTTCCATTGAAATCTGCACGTTTTAGTTAGTATGTTGTGATACTCTGGATCTGATTTAAACTTTCTGTTTCACCCGGCTTTGTCTGACACTAATCTGTCAGGGAACTGCCTGATCCAGGGAGAAGTCTAGTCCCCATTCCCTATTGATACCTGAGGATGAGGCTTATCACTCCTGGGCAGAGTTTGGAGACCTGTCTTCCCACTTGGCCTCCACTGATACCTCCCTGTCTGGGAGTGGTATGGATGCCTTGTTATTGCTCCCCATGTGGCCTCCACTGATACCGTGATTGTAGTGGAGGAATTGCCTCATTACTGCTGGGTGGTAGTAAAAGTCATCCTCTGACACAAACCCAGAGGGGCTGGAGAGTGGTGCCTTGTTACTGCCAAATTGGACTGGAAAAAGGCTCCCCATGCTGTCTCAATGAGCATCATGCAGATGGGAATTTTTTGTTGTTGCGTGGCAGAGATGAAGGTCCTGGCTCCCACCTGGCCTTCTCTGATGACACACAGGTGGGAAAGTTAGGAAGCCTCATTATAGCCTGGCGAGGATGGAGATTTAGGGTTCCCTCTTCATCTTTGCTGGTCTGGGTAGGGGCAGGACCACACCTTTTCACTGTGGTGTTTGGCTGGAGTACAGCAATTAATATATAAATGTCTAATCACTATGTTGTACACCTGAAACTAATATAATATCGTGTGTCAACTGTAATTAAGAAATAAATTTTAAAAATGTTTTCTGTATTCCTGGACCTTTCCTAATTTTTTTGGCTAGAGATAACAGGCTTTCATTAGGGCCTTTTTTTCATTTGTACTCTATGGAGTTTCCACATCCAGGTTCTCCTGCATCTAGTCTAGATTGATGGGGGAGAAAAAAACACCTCAGGGAACTTATCGATAAGTCATTTTTCAGGTCCTGAGATTTCTAGTCCGTCAATCTTTTTAGGTTTGTTTTATATATAATGTCTAGTTGTACTTAATAGAAGGAATAAGAACAAGTATGTCTACTCCATCATCCCTGAAATGGAAGTCTGTACATTTGTTTCGAAAACACAAAAGCAATTGATAAATATTTAACTGATGGATCATTTTATGGTCAGTTATAGGCTAACTTTCAGGACTCAGAGTAAGGGTCCCAAGGAGCTGTCCAAGGTACTGGACTCTCCTCCAAGTTCTCTGGCTCAGTGGATGAGAATTTTCCATCTCTTGTCTTACTGCTTCTATTTGCCTGGAACCTTTCTTCTGTTTTCACTTATTCGGGTATCAGCTTCCAATTACTCTGCCCTACCCTGTCACACTCAACTTTTAACTGCTACTTTATGAACAAACCCATGCGTAGCTGGGCCTAAATAACTGGCTATGTATTGGCTCCTTTTGACAATGGTTTGTATTTGTATTCCCCTAGTCTGGCCAGATCATTGCAAAGTCCACAGGACTATCAGGGTCTTCACTTGCTTATGTTGCTGCTGTCTCTAGCCACTGAGCTTCCCTGTTTGTGGAACAGTAGAACAAGTCCTCTGGAAAAATGCAAAGCAGAAAGGAAGCCCTTCCCTCAATATGCTAATAGTTCAGAGGGAAACTAGAATTAATTTTAACGAGGGGGAAATTTTCTGAGACCTTACATCTATACTGCATTCATTGTTATTTACTTTTAAGGTATTGGAACAGAAAATAAAATGAACAATTGGCTATTTTGAGTTTTGTTCTTTTCTTTTCTCTCAATTTTGGGTATCTGCAGAGAAATAACTGCAAAACATTTTACTTTATTCTACTGGGAATATTGAAAAGGGATGATGCAGCCATGGCAGAAAAAGACATTTCTCTCTTGAAGAGAAATTTCTCTCAGAAATAGAAAAAACATAGCAGTCTCTTATTATGAGTTGACCTTGGAGTCAAGAAGTAGTAGTTATTCCCTCCACCCATTCCATTCCTAATGCAGTAGGTAAAAGGCAGAGAGATTAGACTGAGCATTTTAGTGACCTCTGAAGAAAGTTTGAGCTGGCTTCCTTCATCTGATGGCATTTTTACTGGTTGCATTTTTAGGACTTGACATCCCTCCCCCTTCCCCCAATAGGCAACAGTTTTCTCCTCTTGAGCTTTATGGGAATCTGTTATAGAAATTTTGCCCAGCTGTCAGTCTATTAATCCTCAAGTACTTAATTTGTTTCATGGGATTACAGACATTGAAAAAGACACTAAGAAAATACATGGACCTAAGAGTCCTCAAAGGGCTTGAATGCCAGTGAGCCGGTAAAGGGTCTTGAAGGCATTTCACCTTCTCATTCCCTGGACCGTGCATGGTGCCTTACAGGCATTGTTTAATTAAACCTCAGTATGGATTGAGTATGCAAATGTTGGCCTCTGTCTTCACAGTGGAGATACTCTCTCCACTGCATCTAAGGAAATTGTCGAGTGACTGCTAAGCTGGGCACATATGTTGGTTTGCTCTCTCATTACTAGTGATGGATTTTCATGATTCATCCTCACCATCTCCCAGTCTTCTTTGTATCCTCCCTCAGATTTTTGCGACGAAAGTCAGGCATTGTACCCCTTTGCTTGACAATTGCCAGTGTCTGGCATGGACCACTCTCTAACTTGGATGAAGCTAAGTGGCCCACATGAGGATCCAATGTACAATTCACATTTAACTCTGATCTAACCAGCTGAACTAATCAGTCCAAAGGCAGTGTGCGACAGGAATGCATTCATTAGTTTATAAGTAACTAGTTTTGATAATTTTTTATGCTTGACTAGATCAAACGAGTAAGTTACAGAGCTTGGATTTGATCCCACATTTACGAGATTCCAAAGCCATGCAACTTGAAAGAGTGAGTTATTGTACTCTTTTAAATGGTGTTGCAGTCTTACTGCACGTAGCGCGTGATGAATGGATGAGGACGTGTTCTGGAGGATGTGGTTTATTATACATTGTACACCACGTGCCGTGCGCCACTGACCTGCTTAGGGTCTATGCGTGTTCTTCTGAATATTGATAAGATGAGGGAAATGCCACTTTCTTTCTGCCCTGAGGAAATTATAAGTATTAATAAGCTAACATCTATGAAGAAAAGGTCTACAAGCATACTTTTATCATATGATAACAAGAAAGTCTGAATTAGTAAAAAGTTAGGATAAGGAATGACCTAGAATTTAAAAAAAAAATCACATTCAAGAGCATGCAGTAATGAGAATCAGGAATTATGAAGTGGATTTATCAGTCTTTTTATTGAACATACAATAATTCTTAGGGAATTTATATTAACATGAATTATAAGCAAGAAGGTGCTGCCCAAGGGCTTAAAAGCAGTTTGTTCTTTTCAGAAACTTGGTCAGTCTCTCTGAGACCCTGCGGACATAATGCTTTTCCTTAACCATCCCTTTTATGTAGCCAAAGAGTAACCTGAAGGTGAGTTACACATGAACGGGCATCAGTTTCAAATGTAAAAGATAGAAAGGATTTAGGGTTTACTCTGAGCACCTGTTTAATGTGATCGTTAAAGGTACTTGTTTCAAAGTTAGATGAGTCTGGATTAAAATCCTGAAACCACCCTTCATCATGTGACCATGGGCAGGTTACTTCGCATCAGGTATCCTCATTTCTAAAATGAGGAGAATACCAGTCACATATATCTGATAAAATGACTGGGATACTGAATGAGATAATACATAAAAATCGCTATACGCAGTACTTGCAACATAATAAAGACTAACTGCTTCTATTATTAATATTATTAACAAGAAGTAATAAAATAGATACTCTTTCCCTGTGAGAGGTTTGGGTAATAACTGAATCTATATTTATTAACATTACAAGATGACAAATCCATATTTAACATCCTACCCCCTAATTTCTGCTTCTTGTCAAAGGTGGCAGCAAAGAAATGACAGATTCAATCGAAAATGTCTTTGGATGGTTCAGCTGGCCCTGAGATTAGGTCCGAGGTTTCGAACTGCTAAATGACCTTTGTCATAGGTCTGAAACAGGGCATTGCAAGACCCTTGCAATTATTCCAGAGTATTCCAAATGTTTGCTCCTGCCTGAAAACTCTGAACTAGCCAATGAGAAGAACGGGCCCCAGGAAACTGCCTGTTGTCAAAAGAATGCTGGCTTTTGTCCTGACTTCTTTTCTGCTCATTGCAGTAGCAGCTCCGCTTCATAATGTCCTCTGCGCTCATGCATTCTGATCAAAGTAGTTATTTGAAGGTTTGGCTAATAGGAGAGTAGTTCCCCCGGGTAGTTCCCAGAACAGTGCTCGGATTTTGGGAATCATGGGTCCATGTGACTCCCTGAGTCGGTGAATCACACTAAGCTCGCAGATGGGTTTGGCATGACATTATCTGCAGATTCAGATAAATCCCCTGGGAGAGGATGAGACTGACGAGAGTCCCCTTTGCAGGCTGAAGCTCCCAATGTATGCACAAAGCACCCTGTCCCAGGCCCCAGATGTGTGCAGGTTTCTAATTGCGAGTGCTGCACTAAGATTTGAAGGGTGAGAGAGTTGCAAAATCACGAGCACCGAGGGCGGTGTTGGGAAAGCAGCTTCCTGCACACTGTTGTAGGTGTTAGTGAGATTATCAATTGCTCCGGGAGAGACACAGGACTGGAGGGCTTAGGGACTGTGGTGGTCCCTCTCTTCGCTGTTTCTGCTCCCTGAGGTTTTGCTTTCCCAGAGATATGCACCCTGCACGTTCGTCTGTTTCTGCAGTGAAAGTCACTCGAGCTTGGCAGGTAAGTCTTTCAGGTCACCTTTAAAAATAAAGGTGTGTGAGCTGTGGTGGGGGTGGGCTGTGCCCCATCTCTTACATCAGACATTTTTTATTGGTACAAAAGTGGTATCTGAAAGCAGAAATGTGGAGCAGAGGTTGGAAGCAGCCAGATGAACTCCACGGCCTGGGGGAGAGGTAGGGGCATGAACAAAAGGAAGGGAAGGGGACTCAGGCATTTGGTCTCAAATCCATCTCCGTTTTTTCTTGGAAATTTTGCCTCTAGGCTGGTGCCTGGCTCCAGAGCAGGGTCTTTGGCATGACTTATAGCTATGGTTGTCCCTATTTTTCTTTTTCTTTTTCAGTTACCACTGCATGGGAGCAGGCAGGCAGAAGCAGGGTTGCATCTTGTCAATACAGGCTGCAGAAGTCAATAAGCAGCCAGACAGGGAGTGAAATTAGAGGAGGCAGCTATAGATTTCTTAGGTTATTTCTTGTGAGTTTTTCAGAACTTGTGTGATTCAGGCTTGTCAGATACTATTTTGAGTGGGGCTGAGACAAACACATTTCCCTGATGCACCAGATGTTCTCTGCAGCTTCCCAGTTTCCGGAGGCACCTGGGCTGGCTTTCTTGGGGGTGAGGGAGTATCCAGGCAAGGGATAGGGGTGAGGAAATCGGAAATTACAATGGGAAAAGTAAGTGTTCTACTGCTCTGGAATTTGGTAGAAAGCGTAATATGGCCCTGGAGCTAATTATTAGGATGGTAGTGATCAGCTTGAGGGACTGAGGAGGGACGATGCCTCATTCAATTCAGTGCATGGATCAGAGTGGATACTCGAGGAATGCATGTTGATTGAGTATTAGTACCACAATGTGTACTTTTGGGGAGAGCTCAGATCTATATTCTGGGTTCTGCATAGAATGACCTGATGGGATAATAAGAGAGGCTAATGCTGATTGGTGGGTAAATTATGAAGAGATGATTTCTGTTAAATAGTAGAATAACATCGTCAAGTGGAGTCATTGGACAGGGACACACGAATAGAGCCTGCCTGCTGTCTGTCTGTCTGTCTGTCTGTCTGTCTGTCTCTCTCTCTCTCTCTCTCTCTCTCTCTCTCTATCTATCTATCTATCTCTCTATCTATTTATCTATCTATCTATATATCTTTCCATCTCTCTCTCACTCTCACTCTCTCTCCCTCACCTCATTTATTAACTGCCTGGTTCCAGAAGAATTTTAGGCAGCTTGTAAGATAGACAGTGCCAATCGGTATCATTAGAGATAAAAATGATCAAAGATAAGCCTTCATCCAAAGGTTGATCTTCTGTGGTTCTGCAGTGACACGACCTATAGATAAATGAAGTGTAACAGTAACTGTAATTTTTATTTTAAGCATTTTTTTCAACTTCCTCCTCCACCAACGTCACACCACATGGTGTGAACATGGGGGAAAGTAGACAAGTGCTCTGGCCCTGCTCTCTTGGAGTCCCAAAAGGTAAAACTAGCAAAGGGCAGGGGGCAGTCACACAGGTAACTGAGTATCACATGGAGGGCGGGTTGGACATTTTGCCCTTGGGAGGTGATACAGCAGACCCTTGGGTGTTCCTTCTCCATTGTTTAGGCGGGGCTGCTCTTTCATAACTACACAGTGCTTTGCTGACTTTTTCTCCCCCTGTTTGAAACTGAAACATGCTCCCCCTTCCCATCCTGCTTAATAAAATATTCCATTATTTTCTGGACTACTGAAATATTCTATTATTGCTGATCACTTCCTCCTCGGCTCAGCGCGTTTGTTACTGGCCGCAGTTTACATAATAACAATACAGGCTTCCTGGAGCTTCAATTGCCTTTCAGTTGGTGCTGGGGATGGAGGGAGGGTTCCCGGTATGCTGATGAATTCCTGCAACTGCCAGGGCTGGGAGAGGGCTGGGAGCCTGGCTGGGAGCCAAGTGCATTGTGGACAGATGCTTTACATGCTGGGTCGACTTGGCTCAGCTAATATTCCTGGGCTCTGACCTGGAGCTGGGGGAGGGACATGGTCATCCACTCAGTATGCACAAAAATATTGACTTAATGTCGCTGTGTGTAGGTCGAGGTCTTGGCTTACTTGGGAGTCAACCTCAGGGGTCCCTTTTCCCCCAGGAAAGTCACTCTGCTACCCACAGAGCAGGTGCTGTTTCGTTGTCTCATTTGTTTCTCGTATCCCATTTCATGAATGAGGAAACTGAGACTCATGTTTTAAGCACCTTGCCTAAGATTGCACAGCTAATGACTAGATGAATAGGTGAATCATTATTGAAACTGTTTATTTTGAAGTATGGGCTTATTCCAATGACTCTACACATTGTAAGGAAAGACATGTTTGGAAGAGTCTTTTATAAGACATGTTAAGGACTGGAAAGAGTCGTTAGGGAAGGCCCTTGTAGGAGTAGAAATAAGGGTGGACCTCCAAGGGTGAACAGATGAGGAAAGCAACCTAACCCAAACTGGCTTAAACAGTGAGGGTTTATTGGCTCATGTAATTGAGAAGATCAGATAATGTGATCAAGGTCCGGGTTTTTTCTCTCTGTCCTTGTCTCCTGCTGCATTGGCTTTATTCTCAGGTCTGGCCTTTGCTGGGACCCCCAGCCCCAACCCCAGCAGCTGTAGCCCCGCCTTCAGCAGCTGTAGTCCCACACCCAACAGCTGTAGGCCCTCCCCTAACTGCGAGATGACTGCAGGAGTTTCAGGCCCCCTCCCCGCACAGTTCCTCAGCTCACTTTTTCTCATTGGACCCAACTGTTGCTGTAGGAAGATAGGCGATAACAGGCATTCAGCACCCTCACCCAGAGTGCGTGGGAGAAACTAGCAGAGAGACAAATTCCCCAGAGGAAAATCAGGGTGGGACAGGTAGAATGAATGCTTGGCAGCCCACCAGCATCCCCTAGCAGAGAAGTAAGAGAGGCAAGGGGAGAAGAAATACAGTGTGAACAGTGGTGGCAACTGAGAGTGATTGATCTAGGTCCGGCATTAAGATGCCAGCCCTGCAGCTCTGCTTTTGCCAGCTATGTCTTCTTACCACTGCCTTGCGAGCCTTGGAACCACAGTGCTGCAGCCTGAGAGCTCCCTCTTGGTCTGCAGGGGGGTCTGGAATAATGAGGCAGAAATGAGTACAGCCAGAGAGTGGGGTGGTAGCAGTGGTGGTCCTGCCCCTGGTTCTCCTAAGATTCTTCTCTGCTCTGAGACTGCACAAACCCTGCACCTTAATGACCATCCCTTGAAGTATAACTTGGGTGTTAAATGTTAGCAGCTGCTCAGGGATAAAACAGGATGCAAGGAGAAAAAGACAGGGTCTCAGGGATTGGAAGCCTGTTGAAGGGTCCTAAGAGGATACAACACTTGTTGTTTCTAACCCTCTACCAACCAATGCCTAGATGTGCTCAACGGACTTCTGCATCTAGGGGCATGTGCTCAGGTCATGAGTAGGAAGCTCAGTGTCTGGCTCATTGAAACATAGATCTTAGTGTTTTTTCTTTCTCAGAGGAGTAGCATGGAGCAATCTTTCATGAGAAAGGATACTGTCCTAGGAAGAATCAGGAGACACAAGTTTGGTCTGGGCCTTGCAACTACTGTTCCTTGTTTTTGACTTTTATACAAATTACTTTAACTTCTGAGCCACAGTCTTATCTGTGAAATGGGGGTACGAATTCCTCCCAGGTTTGTGAACATCAAATAAGAAAGTAGGCAAGAGCATGCCTGACGGCTGGCAGGCCCACAACAGAGTTTTTCATCTCTTCCTTCCTCAGATAGAATTATTTGACATTCAAGCTTTATTCTAGCAGAGACACCACGTTATGCTTCAGAAGGCCATTTCGGGATGTGCGTGAGTCAAATTGGATTTAGCAGGTGCAAAAGGCTGCAGAAGCGACTTGACAGTTAATAGAATGATGGCCAGGATTCGGGGGGGGGGGGCACTGGGAGTCCTGAGCATTGACTCTGGGTCCCACACTGCAATCATCCTTTGAACTTTCCTCACCTGTGTTCCGTTTCTCTGGGAGTGATGCCACACCACACCGAGTTTCACTTGGGAATAATCCTAGATTCCATGACTTTGCCTCTCTTTATTCTGTTGCTCAGCCTTTCCATGCTGCCTTTATACGTCCCATCCGTCAACAAAGTCCCACTGATTTGATATCCAAATCCCTCTTAAACCCTCACCGTCCTATTCACCCCCAGTGTTCCACTGCTGCCACATCCCCCACTCTCATAACTCTTATAACTACTGCTTTGTTGTGCATGGCCTAAAACGGTACTTGACAAATGGTTGTTGAAAGAAGGAGGAATGAGAGGATGAGACAGGTGAAATTTAGTAAAACATTTAGGCTCTGAGTTCCAAAACCTCACCTGTTTGTTAGATAGGCATGGGTTGGTATTTCTAGGAATACTTTTTGGAAAGAACTAGGTCCTTTTGCATTTAATATACCGTGTATCCGAAGTCACTGATTTCCATTTTATAAAATATCCTGTTTTACAAAGTGAGGATGTTTAACAAGTACATATCAACCAAAGTGCTTGTTTCCATAGGGAAGACCTCCCAAGTCTTCCCACGTCCTGCGGGAGACGCTATCCCCTTCCCTACTCCGCTGAGATCTCTTTCACCATCCTCATTTAGCCAGCCTCTGGGAAACCTGACCTAAGCCTGTGCAATGCTAGACATACCTGCTAACAGCTCGGCAGGGAGGAGAGGCGATTTACTTACCCAATTGAATTACCTGTTTACACTTCTGATCTCCCAAGCATTTGTCAGAACAAGAAGCTAATAGAAGAAATTGTTAACAGGGCAAGAGACTAGTGATTCCGCATGCAAGAGAAATTTAGGACATAAAGATGCTTTTTTCTGTGGTGGTGCATCTCTTTCTCCATCAGAACTGCCTTCCTCCCCTCATTTACCTTGCAACAAATTTTCCTTTACAGTATCTTTGCTCTAGGATCTTTCCCTCTGAAAACAAACACTTCGCTGACAGCTCCCAAATCAGTTTGATGGCAGCCTAGGGACCGAAGAACAAGTCTGTACTGTAGGTGCCTCTGACGTGATGACTTCAGGGTGCTGCAAGACCAGTGTCTGCTCAGAAAATTCTCATGGGGGTAGCAGTTCTCAAGGCAGGAAGAGGAGAGGGTTCCTATTGGGTTTCCTGCTGCATGCTGGAGGAATGGAGAAACACATTAAGCCTAAGTCGTAAGTCAGGTTGAGGGTGGAGGTTTCTGGCAGAGAAGGATGGGGATTCCATCTCAGGTTGAGAGCTGTTCCTGAGGTGCTGTCCCACCCAGCTTGTTTGCTTCTCAGCTATTTATAGAAACTATCAAAATGAGAATGGATGACTTGCCCAAGAATCTGTCCCACAGTGCCCTACTTCCGGGCTTGAAATTCCATTATTAGAGATCCATTCATAATACCACGGGATGAAATATATGTACGTGAATCTCCTTAAAGCACCCCTGCCACGGGCCACTCATTCAATAAATACTTCTGGAGCCAAGCACTTGGCTAGTTGCTATGAATATAAAGAATATTGTCTACCACCCAGGAGTGTGCAGTCTGGATGGTAAAGTCCATCCTAAGACTAATGAGACCAAGCGCTCATACAGATGGTGCTTACTCGCTGCCAGATGTGGTTCTATGTGCTCGAGTCATTACATTGTCACAACAACTCTACGAGACTCTTACCCCTATTTTACAAGGGAGGAAACTGGGACACTGGGTGTTCTGTACGTTGTCTAACCTTGCAGAGCTAACATGTACAAGACACTGTGAGTGCAGAGAGGAAAGAAGTGTGATCAGGGAGCAGGACACGACACACACCCCTGTACATCTCCCTAAATGGCCCTGCCCTTGCTTTGAACTGAGCAGCATCCCCTCCCTTTTACACAGCTTGCAAAGGGACAAACAGCCCTAATATCTTGATATGACTTGAGAATGCAAACATTTGGCACTTGAGATGGGATAGGAGGCAGAGGGCATTCAGCATGATTTGGGCCTGCTTCTTGATTTTCCCAGGACCCATTCTGGTCAAGAGGCTGAAAGGCAATCGTCAACAAAATGACACACAGATGGACGAAGATTTTTGGGAAGGTAGACCTCCGTCGCCACAATTTCCATTAGACATTGTGACCCTGAGACCTTTTGTACTTATGATGCTCCATCAGGTCTGTTTGGTTATGAGTGACTGGAAGCCCAGCCCACACAGCTTTAAGCCAAAAGGGAATTTTAGTGGACTCCATAAGGAGAGAGTCTAGCGATTGTTCTGGATGGAGGTACAGCTTGATGCAGAGCCTCATGTGATGTTGCCAGGTTTCATGTACTTGTCTTTCAGCTCAGTTCTGTTCTCCTCTCGCCTCATGATCACAGGATTCATACAGCAGCTCCACACCCCACTCTGCTTAGTGCCTGTCTGGGGGGTAGGTGGGGGAGGGGTCAATGGCAGAGCCTGTTTTCCTGGATAATCAGAAAAAGAATCCTGAGCTTTTCTTTTATTGATCTTACTAAGTTGCCTTCTCATTCCTGGAACAGTCACTGTGTCAAGGAAGAGACGTTATATTGATTAGTTTAGCCAGTGGGTATAAGGATGGAATGAGAATGGGGAACTTGTGGATCCCCAAGGAAATTCGGTTTGCCCTAGAGACAGGTGGTAACATCCTTCACTGCAAACTTCTCAGGTGATGACTGATATCACAGCTCCTTCAGGTAGTATTTTCTCTCCAAGGCTGGCAGCATCCACAAGACCCACACCTCCTTATTCTCCTTCTTACCAATCAATATCTGTATTCTCAGCAGTGTGCCAAAGTGGCTCCATGATGTGAAGAAGAGGAAGGAATGGCTAACGAGACGAGAAGGCACAAACTGACTTTTTCAATGGCTCAGAAGTTCCTTCACTCCTTAGTCAGGGTTCTTATTCAGAGCAGAGGGCTCTTTGGTCCTGCAGATGGTGTTGGTTGGGGATTGCATATGGGGAGACACGTGGGCGGGAGCAGCTGATGTCAGGAGGGCTGAGTTGGAACATTGGATTCAAATCAAAGGAACAGTCTTGACGTTGCAGTTGGTGAAGAGAAACCTTCCTTACTGAAAGATGTGAAATTTTGGCAGCCTGTTTATAAGGATGATAAAAAGAGACCTAACTCCGAAATGATTAAAACTCTACTGGACACGGTCTTGGGGATACTCTATGAGGACTTCTGCAAGGGGACTCAGGGCCTCCTGCCGTGAGTAGTTCTTGGCAGTGATTTCCTTCCCCTGGGCCTGGGGAAGGCAGCTTGGTAGAGAAAGCTTATACTACTTACCTGCGTGACTTTGGGTAATTTTCTTAATCTTATCTAGTTTAGATTTCCTAATCTGTAAACGGGGATAATACAAGTACCTACTTCATGAAGAAATTGTGAAAATTAAATCAAATAATGTTACGTAGAAACTAGCCCAAGCCTGGCCTCCAGTGCACAATTTAACCAATATCAGTTTCAGCTTTTCTCTTCCTGTCTGTGGCTTTAGTCTAGATACTCAACAGCTTGGAGGTTTTTCTCTCAACTCAACACATGACTTCATAACACTAAGCATATCAAGAATGAGTGGCTGAAATGAACTGGTCATTAAGGCTTTTTCTTTTATTTAGTAGTTTTTGAGCAGTAGCAGCGGACCACAGGAAAGTGGAGGCATTCTGGTTAAGCGGACCCCTCCCTTGAGTCAGCACAGATACTGGCTCAGAGATACTTGTATTGAAATCCCTGCTCTGCCCCCCACTAGCCATATCATCTTGGGTCATGGACCAAATCTTTAACCTCAGGATCTTGGTCAGTAAAATGGGGATAATAAGACCTGCCCACAAAGTTACTGTGAGGATGTGAGACAAGTCATGGAAAGCCTGGCCCTGGTGTGATTTTGTGCATTGTTAGTGCCTGCTCTCTGGGATTTTACAATTGAAAATGTCACTTCCATGCCTGGCTGTCCCTGGAGGGGTATAGGCCTACAGCGCCCTGTTGGCTATGCCTGTGGCTGAGTGGAATCCAAGTCCACTAGGCAGTGGGCCCTGAGGTTCCCCTGTCCAAGCCTGGGGCCAAAGTGGCTAACAGGTTGCTCTTTCTAAGGCCTGCTTCCATGCTCTGTAATTTACTTCTAGAAGAAATGACCACATTGGATGAAAGGTTCAACTTCATGGACCTCAAGCATCCTTTTCCAACTCTGAGATTCTATGTCTATAATTTCATTTCCATTTGGGAAATGACCCTTATAATTGCCAGTAATGTGGCCTCAAGCAAGTTACTTAACTTCTCTATTCTTCAATTTCTTAATTTTCTGACGGGGCTACTTCTAATCCCCACGTCCTAGGATGGTTGTGAGATTTAAATGGAAAATGTATGTAATTGTTGAGCACAGTATCGTAGAATATTAGTGCTGCTTACAGATCGCTAGTTCTCTTCTAACTTGAGACATAGTAGGGTGAAACCTCCTGGCTCTCTTGTTGTTGGATCGGGCCATGTGACGGTGACCTACCAATGAGGGCTGAGATGAGGTCTGTAACTTCTGGGTAAGAGCATTTATCTACTGATATGTGACTTCTGGCACAGCCACCGTAACATTCAGGATGGTCACTGTTCAGTGCACCCGACTCCCCCACCTCTGGCCCACATATAATGGACATCTAATATAAGGCAAATAACTTTTGGTGTATTGAGGCACTGAGATTTTGGAGGGACTTTTGCTGTTGCATAACCTATCCTCTGCTTGTTGATATACACAGTATTGGGCCCAAATAATAGCTGGTATTACGTGGACACTTGCCATGTGCTAGGCACATGTACACTTTGTAGCACTACTCTAGAAAGAGTATTATCCTGACATTTAGAAGGGGAAAGTTAGATGGGGACGCCGAGGTCAGAAATGTTAAGTAACTTTCCCAAGGCCAGCTAGTAAGTGTTAGATGGGGATTTGAACCCACATTGTCTGGCTTCAGAGTTTGTGTTCTTAATCACCGTTCTGCAGACCCCACAGACCAGACCTGTGGTTTCCTGGTATGATCAACCAATATTAATTCAGCTTTCCCTTTCTCACAGACTACATCCCCTGTAGGTTCATTTGGAAGCAATTTCCTCTGTTGGCTGTTATCCTTCAGAGCAGTGGTGAGGTTGGGAAGTCAGCAGAGTGGCCTGCTGTGGTCATCTAACTCTTAAGTTGTCTCAGGAAGTCTCTCATTTTCTTTGCTTTGCTTGACCTCTTTTTGGTTTTTAACCTATTATTTAAACCAAAATATTTGATACGGAGACAAGAAACCTTTTAAGAGTATGGAAGGCTTTTTTTTTTTTTTCCTCCTACTTTTGCTTGAAGGCATCGAACTGATTATCTTGAGTCCGGCTTCCTCGAAGCAGAGTCTGGGATTGAAATTCTTGTGTATGTGATTTATGGAGGGATTGGTCTTGGGAGACACTTACAAGGAAGTGAGGGAGGCAGGCTAGGGCAGGGAGGAAGCTGAGCAGAGGTGGCAGAACTGAAGCCCAGCCCCAGCCTGATCCCATGGGAGAACTGCACAGTATGGTTTGTACCGCAGAGCTTGCCCAGCATTGAGCTTTCATGTCCCTGATTTAGTTGGCCGTTGACCTTGGATGTAACCTCCCAGCCACCTCCAGGTGAGGTGGTTCACGTTGGCTAAAGATAGTTCTCCAGAGAAGAATGCAGATGTGAGCCAGTTAGCTGCCACCACCCACAGCAGTTGGGGGATGGGCAAACCTCAGTTAAAGGCATCTGGGAGGTGCACCAATAGCATCTACTACCATGTTTGAGGTCAGTGGCTTATCCTTTTCCGATCTGTGCTTGTTCTGGGAATGATAGGGTCAAGCTGGGGGAGGCAGAGAAGTATGTAACACAATAGTGGAACATGACCTCTGTAGGGCATCAGTCCATGTTTTTGTTGACATCCAAGTGTTGTGTGTGTGTGACTGTGAGGGCAGGGTGGGCGTAGAGCTCTGTCCTGACCTTTGGACCCAGAAATAACATTTCGTCTGGTCACCTGGAAAAGTTTTCTGTTTGCTTTCTACCTTTTTAAATGGGCAAGGTGGCTGCCAAAACTGTTTTGGCAATTCTCCAGGTATTTTCTTTCTAGTGAAATAGGCAGCTTTGACCTGGTAGGCCAAGAATCAACAATTCAACCTAATAATATAAATACTAACACCAGCACCAACACAATTTATTATGTGCCTTCTATGTGCCAGGAGCTTTAGTTGTATTACTGTTTGGTCGAATCCTCCCCATGACCAGGCAAAATAGAAATCACAGAATCCATTTTATGGTCCAGAACAATATCAGGGACAAATTAGCAATTTGTCCATAGATGCACTGTTAAAACAGTGTGCATAAAAGTAATAAGGAAAACAAATGATACCATTAAAGAATGGAAGATGAGGAGACAACAGTGAAAAACCTCATGATCACCCAAGAGTAGAAAATATCGTGCTGTACAATAGGGAAGTCCTACTCTTTTGATTAATATCAAAATCTTGCCATGTTGAGTGTGAGGGTAGAGAGCAAGTAAGGCTTACACGCTGGAGACCAGGTTTGGTTCCAGGGCTGTCTGTCTTTGCCAAGCTCTTTTAATAAATACTCATTTAAAAATGTCTACCCAGTTAGTTCCGAGCCATGAATTTTAGTTTGGAAGATGGTTAAACATTGAAGCCTTGGAGACAGAGTGGAGTACTGGCTCTACAACTTGGGGCAAGTTACTTAACCTCTCTAAGCCTCATTTTCCCATTTGTAAAATGAGGATAATAATATTTCACTTGCATGAATCTCATGTTAATTAAATGACATCATGTATGTAAAATGCCCATCCTGTAAAAAACGCCCACTCCCTACCAGTTATTATAATATTTCCATGAGAAGTCTTCATTCTAGTTGTAGAGAAGAGATAGTTTCAGTTCCCTGTTGTTTAACAATAAACTACTACAAAATTTAGTGGCTTGAAACAACAATAATTTATTATTTCTCATGGTTTTTTGTGTGTTTACTAAGTGAACCACCCGGTTATGTTTCACATAATGCCAGCCTGGTCACTCATGTGGTTATATTTAGCTGGGAGCTTAGCTGAGCTCTGACAAGGGATGGCCAAGAAGGCTGTGGGACTCCCTCATGTGCCTCTTACCACTCAATAGTCTCCCTTGAGCTTCTTCTATGGCGACTGGATTCCAAGAGCCTCAAGAAGCATCCCTGCCTTTTTAAGGCTTAGGCCTGGAGTTGGCACACTTTCATTTCTATGGGTAAAGCAAGTCACATGGCCAATCCAGATTCAAGGGGAGGGGATCAGACTCCAAATCTTATTGGGCAGAGTGGCATGTGTGTACCCGTGGTTCCCCAAAAATAAGACCTAGCCAGACAGTCAACTCTAATGCTTTTTTTGGAACAAAAATTAATGTAAGACCTTATATTATATTATATTATATTATATTATATTATATTATATTATATTATATTATATTATATTATATTATATTATATGATCTGGTCTTACATTATAGTAAAATAAGACCAGGTCTTATATTAATTTTTGCTCCAAAAGATACATTAGAGCTGATTGTCCGGCTAGGTCTTATTTTCGGGGAAATACAGTAGAAAGGGAACAATTATTGGCAGCTCTATTAGTCAGTGTTCTTCAGAAAAACATAACCAGTGGGAGCTATCTATCTATCTGTCTGTCTGTCTATCTGTCTGTCTATCTATCATTGGCTCACATGATTATGAAAATGAGAAGTCCCACAATCTGCCATTTATAAGCTGGAGAACCAGGAAGGCTGGTGGTGTATCTTAGTCTGAGTCTGAAGCCCTGAGGACTGGAAATGAGGTGGGATCGGGCTGGTGGTATAAGTCCTGATCTGAGTCTGAAAATGCTAGAACAAATGTCTCAGTTCAAGCGGAAGACTGAATTTGCCCTTCCACTATCTTTTTGGTGTTCTCGGGTCCTCAACGGATTAGAAGACGCCCAGCCATATTAGTGAGGGTGGTTCTCTCTATTTAGCCTACTGAATAAAACACTAATCTCTTCCGAAAACACCCTCAGAGACACACCTAGAAATAATGTTTTACCAGCCATCTGGGCATCCCTCAGCCCAGTCAAGTTGACACATAAAATTAACCATCATAGCTGCCATATTTGGAGACTGTCTCTTAAGGAAACATTCATTCTAGAGCTTCCTGTCCTGAGAAAATTCTGCATTTGGGCTGCATATATTTACCATGAAGGCTGATACCCTGTAGAGAGGGTTAGTGATTTTATAGACAACTTCACAGAGGACCCTGGGTTTCAGATGGTCCCTGAATGAAGAATGAGAAACTGGTATGGAAGGAAAATGAGAGGGTTTGTCTACTGTTTTGATGTTTTACCCATATAAACTAGGACAAACTCAGCATGAGTTGGGGAGGGGAATTGGGGACCCTGATTTTAACAGTCAAATTGATCTGGACTTGTCAGATGGGATAATTTAACCCTCAAATGAGGGTGATTTATCCTGTGTATTGTAATCAGATAGTCATCTAAGTTGTTCTCCATGAGCTTCGATAAATCACTTTTAGTACATATTGAAAGTGACAATATTGTATTTTATCACCGAATTGCCGTCTTACAGTAATAACTAATGTATGTCATCGGCTTTGGCTCCAGCGCTGAATTACGCTCACTTGGAGGCACATAGATCCAGACAGGAGCTGTCACATCCTTTTGCTTGGCCGTGGCCAGGACCAAGAGGCTGGTAGGGAAACTGGACTGTTGCAACCTTTGCAGATTAACCTAGCGCAGAGATACCTGTGGTCTTGTGAAGTGTGACACTTTTCTTCAGCGGAATGTACGTTGAGATGAACCTGTACGCATATGGGCCTAGTGATTCTATTAAGGTAATGAGAAGCGCTTTGATGACTCAAGGCAAGGATCTTATTTAAGTAGAGAAATAAGGACTGGTCAGGAATCAGTCTCAAATGATCTCTTCCTGTGCTCCGGCTACCACTGTGGAACTGGTCTTAGCACCAGTCACCTCCAAACCATGCCGCACAGCAGCCTGCACAGTGACCTTCCTCAGATGCAAAGACAGCCATGCCAGCCCCTTGCTTGAAACCATCACAACCTACTACCCCCGCCTGTGGGATGCTGGCCACATGCCGTGGCTGAGCCTACAAGGCTCTCCCTGGGCTGGCTCCTGCCCACCTGGCCAGCCTCATCTTGCCCTGCTCCCCATCGTGAACTTTCCGCTCTCCCTACACACACCATGGTCTGCAGCTCCACACCAGCGTCCATGTCCTTTTCTCTGCCTGGAATGTGCTTCCCCAGCTGTCCCACCCTGACGGCCTTTGCCTAACCAACTCGCCCAGTTGTGGAAGATGCACTGCAAACATCCCTCCTGGGAGCGTTGGCTCATGCTCTCAGGCTGTGTGCTCTTGATGCCCTGGGCATCGCACTGCCCTCATTGTTTCATTGTCATTGTCATGACTTATTCATACAGCTGGCTCTACCACTGGACAGACTATGAGCTTCTTGAAGGCAGGAACTCCTTGTAATCAAGGTGTCCCAACCAACCAGCACATGACTGATGGGCTCAGAGGAGATGCTCAATAAATGTTTGTGGGATTCATGAGTTTGTGAAAATAGCTCTTTAGGTTGTCACAGAAACACATACGCAATGGAAACTTAGAATTTTCAGCCTGAATCTGAGTTTCCGTTTAGCTAAGGGGTTTCCTGTTTTGGTGATGTATACCTAGATTGGAATTAGTATAAGTGTCATTGCGAAGGTGATGTTTATATGGCTCTGGGACAAAACTTCGTGAGGGCACAGAAATATATTAGTCTGGTAGGGCTTGGAGGTGTTTTTACATTTAGCATTGAGAAATTAAGCAAGTCTTCACACTGATAAATGTGAGTTCTGTTGTATTTGTGGAGGCCTTCTTAAGTTAGAAATAAGGTTGGATGATCGTTTCATTGGTGTTGGTGGATTTGGAGATGGCAGATCTAACTAAGGGTCCCAGACCATTTGCCTTCAGTTCCCTGCTCTCATCCTGCCCTTAGAAATAACTAATCTGAGAGTAAGTTCTGGAGGTGGTAGGAGAAAGCACACATTCCCACATTTCCAGCCAAAGTACTTAAGCTCTTTGAAGTACATAAATGCAAGAAGAGAAAGGTTTCTGAGCCCAGGAAGTGGAACTCCTCTTTCATACTGCAGAAATTTTGAGGGTAGAAGGGATACTTGTGCTTTGAGGCAGGGGAGATTGGGAAAAAACAAACAAACAGATGAAATGGTGTCATTTGTTCTAAGCTGACCTGGAAGTCTAAGCAGAGAGATAAGGCAGATGGGTATATGGACTATATTTGCATAGATTAGCTTGGTTGACTAGGGGATTTTCAAACTTTTTGAAATTATGAAACCTACAAATAGTTTTGGAAACCATAAAACCTTTATAAAGCACCACAGTTATCCTAATCTTTATACGGGAAAGGTAATAAAGCAAAGCTTATACCAGTTTGCAACTAGTGATTTATGTCTTTACATGCAAGTGCCAGACTTTTGAAATATTATTATTAATAAAGTTAAGAGGCTGTTATTGGGAGGGATGCAATACAATCTATCTATCCTTTTCATCATTTCTTTATTTGGGTCACCATAAAATGAATGTGATCATTTCCTACCTCCAGGTGAAACCATCCCACTGCTCATTTTCTGGTGCTGTCTTTGCTGCACTTGGGAACAAATGTGCAGCTCCAGGGTGAGGACGGAAGAACAATATGCAGGCAAAGGGAATGCTAGAAACTAGACCAACAATGGGTAGTCTCACCTAAAAACTATGAATGCCAATATCATGCGTAAGGTCTGCCTCAACGTAGGAACACTCCGTGGGTCTGAAAAATGATAATTGCAACACCCTGGACCGCTTGGAAGGTATTGATGGCTTAAGTGTTGAGAAGCCCCAGGACAAGGCTTCAGCTTTCGTGTGTTTTGGTGACACTAACTTTGGTCCCGTGCTGCAGGCAGCACGTCTAGGTCTTAGCACAGGACCATCTCAATGGGTCCTCGAAAGTGGACCGTGCTGTTGGAGAGGCGAGGCATCAGGAGAGAGTGCCCTGTACCTCCATGGCCAAAGACTTCCTGCGCGTGGTTGATGGTGAGAGGTGGAAAGGAGAGCACAGCATGTGGAGCCCATGTTCCTACCTCTAGACATTTTCCTTAGGAAATGTGATCCCATTTTAGATGCTAGAGAGTTATTACTGCGCCATTCAAAATAGTAACCAGTTAAAAATATCCTACTGGCCCAACAAGAAGGACATCAGTAGTTAAATTACGATGTCTACTAATCTGGAATATTAGGAGTGTTTCTCAGGCATTAAGAATCATGTTTTTGGATATTCAACAACATGAACAGAGTTAATAGATAAATATAGATATATTTAGGTATAAAAGTGCAGAATATTTCTTTCTGTAAAGTATGATCTTGTTTTTTGAAAATTAATGACATCCATCCCTAGAAAAACTTCTCTAAAGATATGCATTTTTCAGTGTCCTCTCTGAGGACCAGACGATTTGAACTCTGGCCAAGTTTTTTCCTACAATTACATATTACTTTTATAACCATAAAACGGCAACAATCACCAGATATTTCTACTGTGGCATGCTCATCCCATGCAGAATTGCCGTGGGGGCAGGATGGAGGGGCTGAGTCCTGGATGCTCCATTTATTAGTTGGCTTATAGAGGGTAGTAAGCCTCAGCTTCCAAATTGAGGGGAAACAAGAGGCCTGGAGGGTCACTGGAGGGTGGGAAGAGTGTCTCGTGCTGTCTGAAAGGGAAGGTCTGTAGCCAAGGTCATTGCCCTGCCCGCACTCCTTCCTTCCCTTCCCCTCCCCACCATGAGACCTCTGTGTCTGCAGGGGCTTGGCTCAGCTGGGGCTCTCCCAGGTAATCTTCCCTGGACTAGGGTCCAGGCTCCCCTTTTGAAGTCCTTGTAGCACTTTAGAACTCTTATACTGCCAATTTTATATCCATTCTTGAAGTTGTCAGATGAATGTGTGGTACCTCCTCTAATTGTGAGTTGTCATTTTGACTATCACCTGTTACTGGCATGTAGTAGATTCTTACAAATGTTTGTTAAATGAGTAAAGAAACTCTTCAACAGAAGGGTTTTGAATCAGCTGCTGGGGAGATAGATCTAATAGTTTGAGGTGGATTGGAGGGTTGCTATTATTAACTGAGAGAAAGCTTTCTAGCGGAGTCAATGTCTTTTTTTTTTTTCCTGGGAAAGAATATATGATTCAACACACCAGAGCACTAGGGCTTTGCATTCTGATGTGGGTCAGTCAATCAAGAAATCAATCAACACCTATTTATCCAGGATGACCATGTGCCCAGCATAGTGCTAGGGGCACTAACACTTCCGAAGAAGTAGCTTTGCCTCTTTTATTTGGTTCATTAAATGGAGTTGTTAAGATTTGCAGAAGTCAGGGGGAGGGGAGTGCAAAAGCTAGGAGCCAGGGGTGCGTGAACTGATTTATGTTTGCAATGACTGGAAAAGGGCTGTGGAAAGCCAGTGACATTTGAGCTCCAAAATTTTCACTCTGGGGTCCAACATCCAGAAACCCAGAGTTAACCTTCTCCAAGAAAGATGTCAACAGGAAAATACGTCTGATAATTATTGCAAAGGTGTCATCTTAAAAACAAATGAAAATCACAAGATGCCTACCTGAACTTAGAAGCATGAAATTAAAAAGCAAACTGTTCCCAAGTGGAATAATTGTGGTGGCAGCTCAGAATTGTGTTGGTTTGGCAGGTTTCTGCCTTGTAGGGGTGAAGACATGGGGGGGTGGGGATAGTGAGTTGGTCTACCATAATTAGCCCTTCCCTCTTGAAATGTGATAAAACAGCCACCCTGAAATGTTGCTCTCTAAAAATGCAAAAGGAGAATTCCTCCTCGATCACATTTATATGAAACCCAAGGACAGGAAGAGAAGATATGGGCTCTTGGGGGAAAGAATATGTGGTCTATGGACGCATTCAGATGCCAAAACCCAGACGAAAGTTCACATTTAGGAGGGGGTAAACACGTCACCCCATGCTCATAGCCCACTAGAAGCTCTTTGTACCCCACCACCCACCAACATACACACACATGGTTTGGGAAGTTTGAGCAGAGTTGTCTTTGGAATGATAGGGCCTCATCAATGTAGAATTTGTAATAATCTGGTCCTTGGATGGGCTACAGTTACTTTGTCCACATAATGGAGGTGGGGAGTAGGGGTCAGGGAAGGAGAAGTTTGTTAATTAAGACTAAAGGCCAACAAACTCTTTGCAAACCTAGTTACAGCTGCTTATTTCTGATCCACACATGTATAGGTTTGCCAAGACCTCTGCTTGCTCCCTGCCTCCAGATAGTCATTTCCTGTGCTAGACAGCAATACGTCTGCATTTATTCTTCAATGTCTTTTAATGTCCACTTCATTACAGCAGTCCAGTTAGGGCCCATTAGCAAGGTTTTACTGCGTTATTGTTGGAGAAAAAGGGATACTAGCAGTGAGAGGAAGGCTTTCTGCTTAAGGAAATAGTTTTTTCCTCTAGGAGCACAAATACATGAACACGCACAGGCTCAAACTTCAGGCTAGGGAGTCAGAGCATCCTAAGTGAATTCCAGGAAAGGTTCAGGAGAGAAATGCATTCATGGGGGCTCTTGAACAGAGCTAAAGGATGCTCTTTGGATGAAGGGATCCTGTGCTGCACTGCTGGGCATGGAGCTTTCTTCTCCCATATTTTATCTCCTGCAGTTTTGTTACCATCTGCTTGTATTGCTACCATGTTGTCGTTGCATCTGCCTTGTAGGGGACACACCCTAGAAAGCATGTAGATGTCTTCTGTCCTTTTCAGTCTTCATGTCTGTCTGTTCTGAACTGGGGTCCAAAGTTTACCCTTGGACCCTGGGCCTTTTCCCTTTGCATCTCCAGTATAAAATCTCTTCAACAATAGGGTCTGCGCTTTTCTTTTCAGCATTGTGGGCCACAAAGAGATTCAGGAACTGCCTGGATAGAGGGTTGGAACAAAGTTCCCGTTGTCCTCCCACTGTTGGTTTTGATCATTTCTTTCAATAACCAGTTTAGTTTAATTATTTATAAAAGGAACATTCATAGTGCAAGAGGAAATGTCCTAATAGCATTTGTCAAGGACTCAGTCTTCATAATTGGGTACATCCCCAGAGCAAAAGCAACGTATCCGGGCTGGTGATTCAGGTATTACCTTTGGGGAGAAGCAGGATGAGACATCTAGAGTTGGTGGGGTTTGAATCACCGTGGTTGACTCAGTAGATGAGCCTAGAATACATAGGAGGTACAAAGTCTGTGTGCTGTCCCAGCCCTCCCAAGAATACTGTGAGGTTCTCCCTGCTATTATCATTAGACAATAGGGAAACTGGGATACAGAGAAATAAATTGCCTTGCCCAAAGTTTCTAAGGAAGAAAGTGGAGTAGGGTCTAAATTTGGAAAGAGGCAGTCTAGTGTCATGGTTGTGTTTTTAACACTCTGGAATCCTGTCATGTAGAAACTGGTCCCTTGGTTGCTCAGTGTCTCATGACCCTGGCTTCTCTGGTCATCTCCAGCTTCCTAGAGCTGGATCTCTGGATTGGCCTGAAGAGCAGACTGAAAGGTTTATCAGGGGTCTCATTGTGATGAGTTGGCAGGACTGGAAGAAGACATCTTTGACAAATAGACCCAATATCCAGTATGCATAGGATGAGCCAGCCTGCTTATGCCACTTCTTAGACCTTTGACTTAGCCAAGCTACTTCCTTTTCCAAAGTTTCCGTTGTCTCAGCAGTAGGGTAACATTAGCCTCTACCTCCTACTGCCTTGTGAGGATTAAAGGTCGGAGGCAGTATACAGGCTGGTGCTTGGTAAACAATTAAGAGTTTCAAGAATGTTTATAAATTTTATCTGAGGCCTTTTGGCCACTTATAGTTCGGCCCAGGAATTCCAGTTACCCTGGGGCAGTGTTTCCCAAACTCTAGTGTCCCTTGGGATGAAGTGCTAAAAGTGCGGCTTCCCAGATTCCACCCCAAGTGATTCACGTTGGACCAGGTAATGCTGACATAAAGATCCAAGACCGCTTCCGAGAAAGTTGACAGCATGTTTATTTTCCTCAAGTGAAATGGCTCAGAGGTCAGCAGAGCCCCCACTCCCCACACCCTTGACTAGACCCTCCACATTCCTTCAGTCTCTTCTTACCCTGAAAGGCAAGCGTTAGAAACATTCTCAGCAAAGCAGTCTATTAAGGGCTTTATAAGGTCAGTAAGTAATACTTTCATTATGGCAGAAACAATGCTCAGAATGGTGTATTTTCTCCCCCTTCCCCTTTTCCTATCTTGGCTCCCAGCCCCCTCCTTTTCCATCCAGCTTCTATTTGCACCATCGTCTGTGGCATTTTTGAACTTCAGGGCTCCTGTCTGGCTCTTTGTTCATTTAGCTGAGGAACTGCAGCACCTAATTAATAGGAAATTAGCTGTGAATGTAACAGTTGGCCTGTAGTCAAGGCCCAAGAAGTTATAAATATACATCATGTGAGTGGCCTGCGCTCCTGATTCCTGGAAGCTCCACAAGTGGCACTTCCTGTGCCATTCCAGGAAGTGAAGTGAGAGGGCAAGGCACCTGGGAGCCGGGCTTCGCTTGCCCTGAGGCCCAAGGGGACCATTGTGGGCAGCACAAGGGCCTGTCTGCTTCATCTCATTGCCTAGACAGCACATTTATTTTCCTCAAGTGAAATGTTTCTTCAAAGGCCAGGCCAGAGGGGAAGCAGAAAGGAAATTGGAACAGGGGCTGGAGAGGACCTGGAGGAGGGCCATGGGGTCTCCTATAGAGTGTCCGAGCACTGTTCCCTCAAAGACCTGGCAACTCTGCTGTTGTTCTAGACACTTCCATTTGGCTTCTTCTAGAGGCATGTAAGTTCCAGCTTCATGTAATACGCAGATAATATGGACTTTGTGCATTCAAGGTGATGCCACACCATTCACAGGTTATAGACCATGGAACCGAGGCCCAGAGGAGTTAAAAATCTTGCCTAACCAGCTAGAGGCAGAGCTGGGATTTGAACACAATTTTCTAACCCTCAAGTAGGATGCTTTTGGCAGGACCTCAGAGCTGCCTAACTACTTCAGGAGGACAGTCAACCTGGAAAGAGAAAACGATTTTTAAAAGCAGCAGGGAGGAAAGGATTCAGGGGGAGAGGGAGGAGCAAGGCAAGGGCAAGCTAAGGAAGGAAAGGAACCTTTAGGGGATTTTTAGGTGGAACAAGGCCCAACAAGCAGAGCTGTAGTTCTTTTCTCTAGCTTCACCTGATTTAAGTTATGTCACTTTTCTTTCTTTCAACTTCCCCGGCGGGGAAACAGGAATTGAGCAACCTGTCTTTGCCCTCATGAGAGAGTTAAAAATCTGCTGATAAAAGAACCTGTTCAAATTCTGAGTCTGTTATGAGACAAACCACGGGGTGGGGAGAGGAGAAGGGAGATGCTGGGTTCTAGGCAGGGCCAGGAGGAGAAGCTGGTCTGACTACATCAGGGAACAGAAAAGCCCCAAGTAAGTGCAGAGTTTTGCCAGCTTTATTTAAGAGATTGATCGAAGCCTCTTTAACACAGGCTTCTACCAGAGCAATATAATGAATCCGACATTTATGTGTCTCTGGAAGGAGGCTTCCGAATGAGGAGAAAAATATCAAAGAAATTGCATCTTTGGGTTGGCCCCAGCAGGGGCAGCTCTGAAAGAGGGAAATCATTCATTGACGATGTCATAGAGCAGAAGATAGTCAGGGACGCTGTATGTTGCTTAGGCTGACGGAGGACAGAGACTCCCCTGGAAGGGAAGCAGGCCTCCAGCTTTGCTCAAGAAAGGGAGTTATAAATCAGAGCCCAGGCGGAGAACACAGGTGTCACTGCTGCCCTGAAAGAACAATAATACATCTTCCTCTTCCCACCTCTACCCCGTAGCCAGGGGTATTTCCTGACCCTCCACTGCGGAAGGGACCGTTACTCCTGGTTTCTTATCCTCTGGAGGACATTACTAAGCCTTTACCATCCCAGCCAGTTCTTTGGCTGAGAATGGCTTTGGAGTCAGAAAGAGTTGAGCTCAAAGATCACATCCTCCACTTATGAGTGGCTTTATCTCAGTATGCCCTCAATTTCTCATTGTGTTAAAAATATGGGCAACTACCTATTTGAGAGGGTTTTTAAAGAGGATTACATGATATAATAGTCAAAACAAGTAATATAGCAAGTGACATACCGTTGAGTCTTATGAACCACTATTGCCATTCTCATAATGTAAATAAGAGAGTCAAGAATAGCACTTGGTACTTGGTTGTCACTCAATCAGTTTCTGTTCTCTTTTTCAAAGCCCTATCAGCAATAATAACATTAGGAAAAAGATATTTGATATTTTGTCTTCCTCATCAACTTTCACCCTAAACCCAACCCTATACCAAACTGTAACCCCAAGCGTATTCCCAACCCTATCCCAACTACATTAGTCAGGGTTCCCCAGAGAAACAGAGCCACTAGGATATATAGAGAGAAGAAAAGAGTAAGGAATTGGCTTATGAGATTATGGAGGCTGGCGAGTCCCAGCTCTACAGGGTGAATTGGCAAGCTGGAGACCCAGGAGAGATGCTGGTGCTCTTTCAGTCTCAGTCCAAAGGCCTGGGACCCAGGGGAACCAAAGTTGCAGTTCTAATCTAAAGGACAGAAGGCTTGATAAGAAGGAAAGCTGATGTCTCAGACTCAGAAGACAAGGTAAAAAGCTGATGTCCTACTTCAAAGATCATCAGGCAGGGAAGAGTCTCTCTTATGTGGTGGAAGGTCAGCCCTTTTGTTCTATTCAGTCCTTCAACTGATTGGATGAGACCCACCTACATTAGGGAGGGCAATTTGCTTTCTTTAGTCTAGTGATTTAAATGTTAATCTCATCAAAAACCACCCTCACAGAAGTACCCAGAATAATGTTGGAGCAAATATCTGGATACCATATGACCCAGTCAAATTGACACATAAAATTAACCATTATACAAAGCTTATCCCTAATCCAGTCCCCAAACCTTACTCCAAGCCCAAGGCCAAACCCAATTCCAGCCTAATAACTATGATTAAATCTTGCTAGGCAATGTTATTGCCTCCATTTTCTGCTTTGTAGTGGGGATACAGATCCTATCCTGGCTACAAAAACTTGCTCATGAGTGTGATGAAGTCACACTGTACAAAAACCCAATTTGATAATTTATCTCTGGAACATGGCATTGAATGGGAAAGAGATTAGAAAGTAGATTTTTGCGTAGATAGTAACTCTGTGTGATTAGTGTCTGATTGTGGCATGAGGACACACAACAAGACTTCCATTTGTTGGTGTCAACTTCTGCCCCATTCTCTTGGCTAAACCCTCTATTCATAGGGTCTGTGTGAAGGTGGGCTGGCTAGGGACAGAGGCCTGAGCATAGTGCTCCGGAGATACCTTATTGTGAAGAATATAGGTTTATAGATCACTGTGAGATGGAAAATATGTTGTCTGTAGTTCCACTCACTTAATTTCTGCCAGATTCTTCTCTCAGATTTATCCCATGTGTTGAAAAATGAAGCTTCCCGTTTCTTAGAAAGATTCCTCTAGAATCAACGAGGTTTAGAACTGAAAGGGATGCTTACCTTAGCCCAGGGGTTCTCACCTTTAAAATTGCTGTTGCCTGGGTCTCATCCTATACAAATTGGTCCATCTCTGGTGATGAGCCCGGGGTATTGGTATTTTTAGAAGTCTGCTTATAGCACTGCCACTGCCACGTGGTCCCACCAATGTAGCCCAAACCCTTCACTTTACAGATGGAAAAAGTGACACTCAAAAAAGCTAAGTGACTTTCATAAAATCAAATACCAAAGGGCAAAGCCAGCACCCAAAGTCTCATGACTCCTAGTCTAGTGCTTTTGTCAGGACACCATTCCGTTGCTCATCTTGTGTTCTCAGATTTACAGCCCAAGAACGAAGGACCATTTAGGACCTGTCTTAGAACCCTCACCGTGAGTGGTACGCCAGCCCAACCCATGTGTAGCTCTTCCCCCTACACCAGCTTGAAGGCTTTCATTCCGCTGCACTGCATAGCTTGTGTTCAGAGAGGTAAGGGCACTGTGGTGGAAACAATCCTCTATTGACCTATTTGGAACGATAAAGAAATAAATCCTAACCCATTGACCTTGACCAGACAGCCGAACGTTGTGCTTACTTGGTATTGACTTTCTAGAAAAGGATTGCGACTTTGGGGAGTCAGATTTGCTATTGTTGTTGTTGCTTCTTCTGGGCACTTAGAGTTCACCAGGGAGAGTTCGGGGAATTGTAGTTCCAATGCTGTTTGTGTCTGCTTCATCCTCCTGCCCTGGTGTTTAACTCCGTTCTGTTTTAATTTCTAAAAGATTTTTAGAGTTTCAGTGAACTTACACTACATGAATTGTTATTTTTTTTATTATTAAAGTTTATTGGGGGTGATAATGGTCAACAAACTACAAACTACATAGATTTCAGGTGTACAATTCTGTATTACGTCATCTATAAATCCCATTGTATGTTACCACCCAGAGGCAGTTCTCCTTCCATCACCATATATTTGACCCTCTTTACCCTCATCTACCATCCCCCTTCCCCTCTTACCCTCTGGTAACCACTAAACTATTGTCTGTGTCTATGAGTTTTTGTTTCTTTATTTGCTTGTCCTGTCCCTTTGTTGCCTTCAGTTTTATATCCCACATATGAGTGAAGTCATATGGTTCTTGACTTTTTCTGTCTGACTTATTTCACTTGGCATAATGATCTCAAGATCCATCCATGTTTCACAAATGGCAATATTTCATCTTTTCTTATGCAGAGTAGTATACCATTGTGTATTCCACGTCTTCTTTACTCAATCATCTATCGAAGGGAACTGATTGTTTCCATGTCTTGGCCACCATAAATAATGCTACAATAAACATGGAAGTACAGATTTTAATGCAATCCCTATCAAAATCCCAATGGAATTTTTTAAAGAAATAGAACAAAAAAATCGTCAGATTTGTATGGAAACACAAAAGACCCAGAATAGCCAAAACAATCCTAAGAAAAAAGAATAATGTGGGAGGTATCACACCCCTTGACTTCAGCTTGTACTACAGAGCAATAATAATCAAAACAGCATGGTACTGGCAGAAAAACACACACACAGACCAATGGAATGAATTGTTATTTTAAAATAAGGGACTGAAATTCACCTTAAGTTCTGATTTGATTTAGAAAATATGAAACAGATCAGCAAGGCAGCGTGTATACTTCCCCTGGTACTAGTTCTTGAATACCTAGGGGTTGCATTGGGGGATTCTGCACCCATTTAGTCCTCCATGCAAATAATGTTTATAGATTCCACCTAGACCCAGGGAATTTGGTTAAGGTGAATCAGACTCAGCACTTGACATCAACAAGCTTAAATCTAACTGGTAGGGCAGATGAATACCCTCCGACACCTATACCATAAAACAATGTGATGTTCCCTAAAGATGCTACAATACATGTTCAGGGATGAGTGAGATTACTTCTGGTTCAAAGATGGGGGGGAAGGTTCCAGTGATGATGTGACAATTCAGTTTAGCTTTGGAAAATTGATGGAATTTAGCTAGAAATAAGTGTAAATCATATGAGCAAGGGAATGGCATGAGTAAACACAAACAAAGGGGAGGGAAAAAATGTATATTGGGGTGTATTTGTTTTAATATTAATGGTAGGCAGGAGAGAACCATCTAAGAAATTTTAAGTGTAGAACTCATGGACTCTTTTAAGAGTTGAAATGGGCTTTAAAAATTATCTGGTCTACCTCTTTATTTTATACATTAGAAAATAATAATAGCAATGTTTGTTATTATTTCTCATTGCATGCTTTCTGTAGGCAATTGTTGAGCTATGGATATACTTTACATGGATTTTCTTCTTTACATGGATTTACGTTGTTTCCT
Organism: Rhinolophus sinicus; assembly: GCF_036562045.2. NCBI lineage: Eukaryota > Metazoa > Chordata > Mammalia > Chiroptera > Rhinolophidae > Rhinolophus > Rhinolophus sinicus. The sequence goes on along the minus strand of NC_133753.1, from coordinate 21,109,135 downwards.
CACAATATCTTTGGAGATAAGTGTTATTATTACACCTACTTTGCAGATGAAGAAACTAAGGCTCAGTGGTCAGTAAGCCAGCAAGGGGCAGAGCTGGGATTTGAACCCAAGGCTATATTCTTTCCACTGCCAGGATTCTGCTGTGGGTGTTCATAGAGAGTGGTGGTGCCATTATGGGGGAGGAAGAGATGATACATTCATCTTGGATGTGTTGCGTTGGAGGCATTCATGAGACCTCTAGGAGGAGAGGTGAGTTTGGAGCTTGGGGAAGAAGTTATGTGAAAGAAAAAGGGTTTGTTCCTGGAAGGCACATAGAGCATGCTGAAGGCACAGTGGGTGCAGAGTCCCCTGTGCACTACCTCCGGAGATTGGCATATTCAGAACTCCAGCCAAGTTGACTCGCCCTGTGGACTTTCAGATGGGGGTTCTAGCAGCTCATCTGTGAGGCTGTTGCTCGGCATGTACATGCTTGGCCAGAGGCATCTTCAAAAGCTGCACTCCGGGTTTTCTTTTTCTGACATGTCTCAACTCCCCTCTCCTCCATGTGCACTTGCAGCGCTGTCTCCATTTTTCTGAAGGGACTTTGCAACTTGCTGTCCCCTTGCTGGCTGCCAAGTTGTGCCTCTGAGGTATCAAGCTGTTCACTGTTGGGTGGAACAAGCATTTTTGACCCTGTGACCCCAGAAGTGGAAAAAAGCCTCAGTTGTGGGGAGAGCTGCAAATGGTGAGCAGGCACCTGGGGCAAGAAATCGTTTCTTCCTGACAGGTAAGAAGACCAGGGAAGCAGGGAGCTTTGGCAGCCTGGGAAAGCACTTGTACCTCGGGTTAAAAGAGGCGTTCAGTGAAACTCCTAATACCTCCCGCTCCAAGTCCCTTGTCATTTCCTGACTTCAGTGAGCAGTGTTGTAAGTGTTGGAACCAGCAATGCCTGACCAGTGGGGAAACTGAGGCAGGAATGAGGGAAGCAAACTTAGTTAAGACCTTGCAGTCCATGGCTGAAAGCCCACAACTCACATTATCTGCTCTTCAAGGAAGAGACCTGAGAGTTGGAGTCTGAATTAGTCTTCTATTGCTATTGTGGCTTCAAAAACACAATTTTATTGTTTCATAGTTCTGGAGGCTAGAAGCGGGAAATCAAGATGTAGGTGTTGGTAGGGTTGGTTTCTTCTGAGGGCTGTGAGGGAAGGCTCTCTTCCCGCCTTTCTCCTTGGCTTGTAGAAGCTGTCTTCAGGCTCACATGGTGTTTTCCCTGTATGCATGTCTGTGTTCAAATTTCCCCTTTTGATAAGGACACGTGTCATAGTGGATTTGGGCACACCCTAAAGATCTCATAATTAATGACATCTGTGACAACCTTATTTCCAAATAAAGTCACATTCTGAGATACTGGGGGTTAAGGCTTCCACATACGCATTGGGGGGACACAATTCAACCCACAGCACCGTCTAACATAATGTAATCGTGGCAGTGGATCTCATTCAGTTCACAGGTTCTGCCCACACTCAGAGGGACAGGGATTAGACAAGAGCGAGGGTCTTTCTGAGGATCTTGTCACTGAGGCCCTGAACCAGCGGAGCCACTCAGTGGCTGGGATGTGAGGACAGCCATGATGAATAAACATGAGATCACTGATGGCCGTGGTGAGAGCAGCGTCAATGGAGTGGAGAGAGTGAAGGCCGTGATCAACGGGCTGTGAATGAACAGGAAACAAAGAAAAGGCAGAGACTGCGGCCCTCTTAAAGCAGGTGTGACCAAGAGGAAAACACCTGGTGAAAGGAGAGGAAAACAGGATTGATTAACAGTTTCACTCGAGTGTAAGGGACCAGGGCTTGTTTGTTTGTTGTCTGGAAATAACCAATAGTGAGGGACTTGTGTGTAGCTAAAGCCTCCAGCTGTTTCTGGGTGTCCATGTACGGCCTTCTAAGGAAACTTAACTTATCACCCTGTAGGGGATTTTGTAGAACTCCACATATTATTAAATGGCTTTTGCAAGTAGATATGTATGAAATCTTGCTGAGTTATAGTTACTTTGGAGACCCATGTTTGCTTACTTGTGGCCCAGTAAATCTCAGTTTTAATATCACAGGAATGCATCTCTATTTGGTCCCCACCTTCCTGATTCCTTTAAAAGTTTATGCGATTTTCTTGGAAGAACAGTTTTGAGATTGGTAATAGTACTAGTAATAGTACTAGCTGGGTCTACGGGGACGTTATTTCTCATCCTCTTTCTCTAAGGTAGACTATTGCCTCCATTTCACGTGTGGGGAAACTGAGTCTAAGAAGGGCTTTAGGCTGTGGCTGAGTTACAGATGCTCTGTCTCTCACATCGCTCTGGCTTAGTCACTACAATCACATCAAACTCTCCCTTCTAAAGTTTGGCAAGTTTCTTCCTTTTGAACAAGTTCTCTATTTCTCTAGGATGCAGTTAGAATAGCAAATGTCCCCTGAAAACAAAACTGTGATCACCTTTTATTCCCCTCCCAGTCCCAAACTCCTGGGCTTCCCAGCTCAGCTATTTCAGAAATCACTCAAGGAAAAATTTTCATCTCCACGCAGAATAATTCATTGCTAAACAATGAACAATACAGAGACATTTCAGCCAGTGTGACTTTTTCCAAAGGTCACAAATGCCAGTGTCCAGGGGTTTGTGATACGCACAGAGCCCAAGGCACATCCTCACATTTGCTTCGCTTTCTAGACACATTTCATCATGAGAGGGTTTGCAAGGCTCTGTCTGCTGACATATAGTAGCCCATTCTCCAAATGGGGGCCTATTCTGATTTCCAAGGAGAACTGTGGGACTTAGAAGGAATTTCAAAGAAGCATGGGGCACACCAGGAATAAGAACCTCGAGAAATTGGCATTCAGGCTCATGGAATGGGGAAACAACAGACTTTGCAGGCTTGAGAAGCAATGAATTGTGCCAGAGGTGAGATTGCTTTGGGGAAAGCTACGGAGAGAAAAATCATGAGTTGACTGAGCTTTGGAGGAAGTGTGGGAATTTGTCAGGTGACTGGGAAGTGGAAAGTGGGAGAGAAGGGCATCTCAGGCATACGCAAAATACAAAGATTTAAGTGTTAAGCCTTATTGTGACAGGTGGTCCAAATATAAATGATCATAATTAATAATGACACTACCACCCTCATAATAATATACTCAAGCACGTATACATTGCCTACTGTATGCCAGGGTATATTAATTATATTCTAAGTACATTGGTTATATTAACTCATATATTCCTCAAAGCAGCTATATGAGGTGGGTACTATTATTATTCTCGTTCTATAGAGAAGAAACTGAGGCATAGGGAGGAAAATTATTCCAAAGCACCCTCAGTGCTCTCAGAGTCATGATTTTAGTCCAACAATCGGCCTCTAAAACAATGCTGTCCACTGGAACTTTCTAGATTGGTGCAAAAGTAATTGCGTTTTAAAAGGTTAAAAACCTTGCAAAAACCGCAATTGCTTTTGCACCAACCTAATATAATGGTGGATCTGTTCTAAATCGGCACGTCCAGTCTACCAGTCACTAACCACATGTGGCTGGGAAGCACTTCAAATGTGGCTAGTGAGACTGAGGGACTGAATTTCACCTTTGGTTTAATGTTGATTGTTGTATTTAAATTGAAGCAGGCACACGAGGCTCGTAACTACTGTCCTGGACATCGCAGCTTGCTGGCGTGATTACTTGTCACCTTGTGCTGCCTCTGAAACCGGGGAGCAGGGTGGATTCTGTAATAATAGTACCTAGTACTACCATCATAACCACCGCAGGAGTAACGGCTGCCATTTATTGAGCTCTTACTATGTGCAAGGTGATGTGCTAAGTGCTTCCTGTAGGTTATGTCATGGACCATGACCGCCTTGCGGCCTGAGGGCTCTGAGCGTGCATTCTGGATCCAAACTGCTCAGATTCGAAACCCAGCTCTGCCCCTTGGTAGCCCTGTGACCTCAGGCAAGGGACGTCTCCTGTCTGTGCCTCTGTTTCCTTCTTTAGGAAGTGGAGTAAATCATTGCATCAGCTTCATAGGTTTGTTATGATGATTGCAAGAGTCTGTGCATTTCAAGTGTGTAGCATGGCACCTGACTTATGAGAAGCATTCAATCCCTGGGTGAAGAAACCGTTAGATGAAGAAACCAAGGCATGGAGAGTAAAGCATGCTGGAAGGCACAGCTAACTGGAAGAGGTGGAATCAACCCTCAGGTAGAATGATTTCAAAGCCCAGGTTCTTAATGCCTCTTCTGTCATTTCTGCTCAGAGTTTCTGAAAGTGTGATTTGTGGAGAACTGGTATTAAACTCCTCCAGGGTGCTTGTTAAAAATATAGTCTCCTCCACTCACTCAGAACGACTGCCTTAGATGGTTTAGGGCTGACCTGGGAATCTGCATTTTAACATGTTCCTCACATGATTTTCATGTACATTTTAACATGAGAAACAACTGAACATTTTTACTGGGGAGGGAAGTGAAGGAGAGGACGGGTTTTGAGGTGTAGAAAGTATGTAGAGTAATTCTGCGAACAGATCTAGTTTGAGATCTTTCTGGTGGCGAGTGGTGGAGACAGACTTGATAAAAAAGAGACCTGGGTGCCAGGGAGGCGATGAGACCCACTAGGACAGTGACAAGATGGACAGGGAGAGAGGGAGGGAAACTGTTCTTTGGATATTTTGCAGGTAAAATTGATGGGACACGGTAGCTCACTAGAAATCGAGGAGCAAGAAAATTACTTGGGGGTTCAGAATGATCCTGAAGTTTCTGATTAGAACACCAGGGAGGGTAGTGATGTTTTACCCAAGTTGCACAGGTATTATGGAAAGAAAATTCGCATACACCTGAGCACGTCTTAGGACATCCAGGAGGACATGTCCATTAAATAGCTGACAATTTGTTTTTGAGCTCAAAAGGGGACTGTATAGTAGAAATAAAGTTTGGGCAAGTTACATCTCTCTGTGCCTCAGTTTCCTCATTTGGGAAATGGAGTAAATACTAGCATCTATTTCATGTTTGTTATGACTGCAAGAGTCTATGCATTTAAGCACTAGAGATGGAGCTTGCTCCATGCAGTGGGTGAGACTGTCCCAGACAAACCTGGTTACAAGGCTCACCCACTCAAATATCTACCAAGGTGGGGAGGCGACATACATGTCCGAAGTGGCCTGATACAAGATAACAGGTGTTAAGTATTGCAGCCAGTCTAACACCTGCCCGGTCACACAGCCTTTGAAAACCCTCTGTCAGTCAAACAAAACTTCCCAAGCCCTTAGCCTCTGGGTATGACCGTACTGAGTGCCCTCGGGCACTTGGTGCATGCAGCATGCGCTGCCAGAAGAGCAGGGCACCAAGGCCCATCCTCTGGGGAACAGCAGTTAAGGGTCAGGGTGAGGAGCTAGTGAAAGAGGCAGAGGGAACATAGAGAAGAGGGGGGAGCACAAGGGCAGAGCAGCATCCAGGAGGACAAGAGAAAGGCTTTCAGCAGGAGGACGTCAGCAATGCCACCGAGAACTGAAGCCGAAGCCTGGAGAGAGGTCTTGGGACAGGTTTGACAAGCTGGATGTGTTTGGTGCCTTTTGCTGCCAGTGGAGTGGTGGGGGATGGAAGTCAGGCGAGTGAATGAAAGTTGGAAGATAGATGCAAGGAACAGAGATTACTCTCTTCAGAGGGCAAAGGAAGAGGAAGGATGCTGCCTTGGGAGGATGACGTGGTTGACAGGGAGTTGTTTGTAAGATGCGTGAGGCTTGAGCAGGTTTGTAGGAAGAGGGGACCTGGGGCCAGTGGAACAGAAGGACCTGAAGACGGCAAAAAGAAGAGATGATTTTTGGATTAAAAGCCTAGAGGAGGGAAGAGGGAATCATATCTTGGAAAAAATTGGGGTCCTACTTTCTTTGGATAGGAATTAAAAACAGAGAAAAGCTTAGAGATAGGAGGAAGAATTCAGAATGAATTCTTGGAAGTGTAAATTGGGGTTGTATGTTCAAAAGGAGGGCATTGGTGAGGAGAAAGGATATACACATGGTAACATCTGTAGCATCTGCATGTCTACTCCTCTGCGCCTTGCATTCTTTAGTGCTCGTGGGGAACTGACCATTCAAATCCTAAGAGGTAAATGTAATCAGCATACCCATTTCATAGCCCACAAAGAGAGGTTAATTGCCTTCAGTCACGTAGCTAGTAACCTGCCATCTGACCCCAGGCAGGCTGAGTTCAGAGTCCGATCCCTTAAGCACTGTGCCTTGTGGTAAGAAGGCAGTGCTGATAATGACCTGCATTATCATAGTACTTAAAACAAAGCCACTTCTCCCATTTTACAGGTGTGGAAACCAAGGCAGAGTTTGCCCAACTTGGCACACATGTAGGTAGGGTCAGAGCTATGGCTAGAATTGGAGTCTCTTGATTTCGGGGTTTTGCCCTCTTTCTCAGAAAGTGAATGCCCACACGTAGTTCCTGAGTAAATTGTGTTGTGTTTCTGAGCAATCTCCTTTCCTCTCTCTTTCCTTCCATCCTCACAGCCCCCACCCCTACTCCCATGCTATCCCTAATCCTGAAATGCCAGGAAGGTAGTCCAGTACCTGCTTTCTCCTTTCAGTTGGCATCCCGGTCAGGTGCCACTGCCTGGCTCTAGCATGAGGAGCCCCACGCAGGCAGGTGGCGGGTGGAAGGCCACATTTGTTTTGCTTCTATTGTTAAATAATATAAATCTCGTGGCTGCACCACCCGCCGTGACATGAGTTGTGTGTCTTCCTGCACAGTTGCTAATGAGACAGTTAATCATTTGTTTATTCTGTATGAAGAGAGGTGGCGGCAGTATCTCTCAAGCCAGACATGGTTTCTCAAGATCCTCAGGGAAGCTGCCCACCTTGGCATATGAGTCACCCCAAGTCCCAACACCACCCCACCCTGCAAGCCCCCATACCTCCTTCCTCGAGGCACTGGCCAGAATGTAGGCATTGGCTGAGGAGGATTATTATTACTGTTATTGAAGCTATTAGTTTTTAAAAATACTGTACTCCCTACCCTGAGAAGCAAAAAAAAATTTTAAAAAGTAATTTGCAAAGATGCTTTGTTGGGAGATAAGTAGGTTTCCTCCTGGGCATAGGGGTTTATCTCACTTGTGCAGGGGTTCCTAGAGGTCGTGCAACTCAGGCGATAAAGCCCTTGGATTCTCCCTTGGGATGGCCAGAGTCAGCGTTCTGCTGTTTCCCTACTTCAGGGTTAAAGAGGTGAAATCAGCTGTGTTGCTCCTGCAGGCTCCCCGGGGCTGAGGCCGCTTTTGTTAGAACAAATCAGGCCTGTCCAGGTGCCTTGGGATGAAGGAGGAGAGAGCCAGGAGGCGGTGAGGAAGGGGTTCCGCAGAGGGTGTGCTAGAGTGAGTGCTGTCTGCACCGAGGTCCAACTGGAATGATTGTCTTCAAGGGCTCCCATCTCATCTATTTGCATGCTGTTAGCGTCCTCCTGCTATTTTCCTAGTGTTTGGATAAATCCTTTTGCCTGAAGCTTATATTTCAATTAACTGGGTCCAACTGTCTGTGTCCCGAGGCGTAGGAACCGGGCTGGGGTTTCTGCGTTTGCTGCTGTGGCTTTGCATCATTGACAGTCTGTCTGTCTGTCTGTCTGTCTGTCTTCAGTCAGCCAACTCCCATCCCTGAGGCTGTGCTTCTTTGGGGAACTGTTTGCATCCCAGTCAGGGGCAGAATTACCCAGGGTAGGGCTTATGTTTTAGGCCTAGTTTGGACAGGCAGATAGCTATTCTTTTAGACCACTGGAGCAGGGAGTGAGAGTGTGTGGGCCCTTGATGAAAGAGCGGAGCCAGTCAGAGGGGTCAGTGGAGTGGAATTGGCCCTTTACCATGGTTGATTTCCAGCTTTCTCTCTGCTTCACCCTGGGACCCTGGGTGAGACCCTTCCACCTTCAGTCTCCCACCTAGATATATCCTCCTTTACCTCATCCTTCTTTCTCCTCCCTGTTTTCTTCCCCCAAATACCCCCTTTCAACCTCTGTGTCTGTGCTCTTGCTGTTTCCTCCACCAGACTTCCCTTTTCTCACCACTCCTTATCAAAACACATCCTTCAAAGCTCAGTTCAAATGTCACCCTCTCCAGGGAGCCTTCCCATTGTCCTCCCCAGGCAGAATTAACGTGCTTTCTGTGCTCACATTACTCACATCTCATACCTCCCCCTTCTGTGGGTCAGGGCTAACATTTCATTCTGGGGGTCCCACAGTACAACAGTACACAGTTCTCATGGTGGAGTGGTTTTTTGAGTTTGTTCTGCGTTGGCTTTGTAGTGGGTTGAAAGTTGCTCCCTACCACCAAAAAGTATGTATGTCCTCATTGCTTGAACCTGTGAATGTTACCGTATTGGGAAACACGGTCATTGCAGATGTAATTAAGTGAAGGATCTTGAGATGAAACTGATTGTCCTGGGTTATTCAGGTGGGCTCTAAATTCAGCACCTCGTGTTCTCAAAAGAGACACGGGAGATTTGACAAGCGGAAGAGAGGTGATGTGAACTTAGGGGCAGAGATTTCAGGGATGTGACCACAAACCCAGGAATCCAAGCGGTTCTGACAGCCACCGGAAGCTGGAATAGGCGGGAAGGAGCCTCTCCGAGAGCCTCCAGAGGATGTGGCCCTGTAAACACCTTAGTCTCGGACATCTGGCCTCTAGAACTGTGGGAGAAGAAATTTCTGTTGCTTCGAGTCATCTAGTTTAGGGTAATTTGTTACAGCTGCCCCAGGAAACTAAGAAGCTGGTGGGCCTCCTCTGAAAGGGGAGGTGGAGAGGCAGAAGAACATAAAAATATCAGTTTGAGGAATCTGGACCTTTCCTTCTAGACCGCTGCTTGTCACCACCTTGGCTCCTTATGCCCTGTTATTCCTACACCAGGTCTTGTGTGGTTCAGAACAGGGTTTCACTGTAGTCTAAGAATTCATACTGAGGAAACAATCAGAATTATAACACCAGGAAGAGCAGCTGGCATTTGTGTAACCTCTGCAGTGTGCAGAGCACTTTGCCTCACCTCGTTTCCTTCTCTTTTCAATAACCCTGCGATCCCCGTTACTTGTGAGGAAATGGACGATCGGAGGTGTAAAGGACTTGGGCGCGCCATGTCATTGGTGTGGCTGAGCCAAGACTTCAAAAATCCTGTCATCTGGTTCCAAATCCATTTTTTAAAACTGTCTGCATGATGTTCTTTGAATATAAGACCCATGGGTCAAATCTACTTTTTATTCTATCCAAGACAGTGGTATCCGTTGCCTGAGGTAGTAATGTCTGCTTTTCCTTTTTCCCCCTCAAGGGGTGTGTAGACTCAGCGGCTTTGGCAATAGTGTGGAGAAGCTGAGAGGAGGCCCAGTTTATTAAAGGGTCTTTGTTTTAATAAGATCTTTATGTGTGCTTATCCTCTGTTATTGTTTGGGTAGGCTACTGGGGAAACTCTCTCTCGCTCTCGCGCTCTCGCGCTCTGCAGTTTGCATGCATGCACATGCACTTTGCACTCTGCCAGCTGTTATCCCCCTCTGGTGGTCACTGGCATAAATCCATCACCTGATTATCTAAAATCCCAATGAAAGGAATATCCATCTCTAGGCCAAAACAGCCCAGGGAAGGTCAACATATTTAGCATGGTCTCTGTTTGCACACTCTCCCCTTAAGAGTTTCAGTGATGATTCTGCTCCCCAAGTGGGGCATCTCCCTCCAAGGAGAGTAAGAGTGTTACATACATGGAAAGAAAGGGGGCTTTGGAGTCTGACAGAGTTAGGTTCACACTGCAACTCTGCTACTTAATATCTGCACTGGTTTGAGTTAACTTTGCCACTCCACATCTGTAAAATGGGATAATAACAAATATTCTCCCTCCAGGGGTGTTATGATAAGGATAATGTGAAACGATGTGCTTAAATGGCCTGGTACATAACAGATGCTTGGTCATCATTTATTTTCTTCCTCTTACGCACTCAATTCTACTGTTAGAATTGCTTTTATTGTAAACCATACTTTTATCCAGGGAACACTGAGTAATTCTGTCACATTATTCTCTGGAAAATAGGGAGCTGTCCTTTTTACTAAGGGGATGCTGAGGACTTGAAGAGAGAAAATGAAATATTCAGATTCCAATCAAATCAGAGCTAGGGCGTACATACAAATAGGGATGCTCTTTCCTCCCTTTAGTGGAAGGGGAAGCAAATGCATGTTTATTGGGCCCCCTAATATAAGCCAGGTCCTTCACCCAGGTCTTCAATTCTCATAATAACCAAATGAGGTTTGTAACGATAGTATCCCCATTTTACAGGTAGCAAAACCTAGACTCAGAGAATTCTAGTGATTGTAGGTGACACCACAGAGAAACCACTTTCCAGCACAGGCTCGCTGACCCTGTACCAGTGCTCTTACGCTCTGCCGTGCTGCTTCCCTGGGAGCCCCGGGGGAAGCACAGCTCAGGAAGGGCCCATGTTAAGGATTAACGAAGAGGGTCATCATTATTATCCTCAGATGCCAAAGAGCACAACACACCGTCCCAGGGAGCGGTTTCCTCCCCGTCATTCAGCTCTAAGGGATGGAGGAGGTGGCACAGAACCTGACCTATAACGTGATGCTGGACCCGAGAGGCTTCGCCTCTGTCCTGCTGTTTCGGGGCCATTATCATTTTGAGGAGTGTTGGAGAGGCTACCCAAGATATTTACTATAATGCAGTTTGTTATTTGAGTCAGTACAGGTAGAGTCCACATAGCAAAATGATATCAAGTCTCCTTGAATTAAACCCCAGAGCTGTGTCTTATTAATCAATTAACTAAACACTCTGGTCATCTTGTTCGGCTTTGCAGAGCAGTGGAGGGATTTGTCTCCTTACAAAGGAGACAGAATTGTGAACTCACCGAGGAGGCTGCAGAACCACCTTCGTACTTGTAACAACATTTTCTGGCATGGTTGTTAGGAGACCTGTGTCCTCGTTCCTCATCTACCAGCTTCACAACCAAGGAGAAGTCGTTATCTCTCTGGGACTTAGTTTGTTCAATAAAAAGGTCAGACAAGATGATATCTAGGTCCTTTCAGATATAAACATATGTTGTTTTTTGAGTCTCAGTGCAGCCCGAGGGCCTGGGAAGTAAAGGGAGGCAGAGATTCTGATCAGACTGAACAAGCAGAATTTCAGCCGGGTGCAGAGGGAGCTGCCGTGGTTATCTGTATGTATGCAGTGTGCCAAGGAATGTCCTCGACGGGGCCGAGCAGTGTGGTTGGCATTAGGCTTCCCCATCCCCATGCACAGTACCTTGGGCATGTCTTATTAGAGCACTCACCAGGCTCTAGCGTCATTGACTACCTTGTCCCTCATTAGACTGTGAGCTCCTTGTTGGAGGAGACCAGCTATTTCTCATGGTGATCAGCCAATGGTGGTGGAAAGCATGAATGCTCCAATCAAGCTCTTGTAAGTTCCAGGTTCTCTAGAGACATCATCCATGCATCCGTTTTGGTTTTTGGATCTCTTCTCCTCAATGGGACCATAGATTCTAAAGCTCATGTTAGGAAAGGCAGGTGAAGGTGAGTTGATGTTTGTAGCTGTAGGTGAGCACTGGAAGTTGTGCCTGTGGTTCTAGTCAGAAGCATTCTCATCTTTGGCCCCTTGCCTGTTTGGGTGGTGATGTTGCTCTACAGATGTGAGTTAGAGGCCAGGCAGGAATGACGTTCGTTGGCTCACAGCCTTGTCATAGTTTCCATGCCCATGGCTGGCCTGTGGCCAGGCGTAGTAAGTTTGACAGTGTATACACCTGACTTTTCCTAGAACCGTCAGACACCCATCAGTACCATCTCTCCCCCTCCTATACCCTTCTGGGACTGTCATCAGAGGCATTATCACCTTTAAAGTCAGTACAAGTCCTGTTCTCTTCAGATTTGTCTAGATATCACTTAACTTACTGCTTCCCGTTCCTCAGATTTCATTTTTATCATTGATAGGAAGTCAATGAGTTGGAGTTGGGGCCTGGAAAAAGAGGCTGAAGGAAGACCAAAGACACATGTGTGTGTGGGGGGGAGGGAGGTGTACCTACTATGTGCTTAATTAACATCATGCTCTGGGCTTTCTGTGCATTATTTGTAGTCTCCTCAACAGCCCTGTGAAGGAAGTGTGAGTCTCCAATTTTACATATGCAGAGACTGAGGCTCAGGGAAGTTTAAAAAATATCCAAGATCACACAGCTAGTGAGAGGCAGACCTAGGACTTGAAGCGGGATGTGTAGCTCCAGACAGTGTTCTTTTCAATGTAGCATCGTTATTTTCCCAAGTACTTTTCTCAGCCTGTCTCCCGTAGCTATATTTCACACTCGCCACTAAAAGGGTCAAATGATGACATAGCATCTAGGTGCCTAGCCCAGGCCCCGACAGAAAGCAAGGATTCAATAGACATTACTTGATATTGCTGTTATTTTCACATTTGATAGCTTAGGGTTTTTCAATATTCTGGGATGTAAAATGGGGGCGGGGGGAGGTTGGTGAATTGGAGATAGTCTAGCACTTGGATACCAGGGTAAGTATGACTGGTCATTAATTAATTCTGGGCTTTATCTAGTGAAGAATGAAGAGCTGCTATCCCTAAAAGTTGCATTTGCCTCAGTCTAGGTCAGGCTGGTGAAGATGTCTGTTCCAGCCTCTGACTTGTTTCTAAGTGATTATTACTGCAATCACCTCTAGGCACCTGTGTAGTGTTCCTATGGCACAGGACATGGTACAACATTCCAGAATTTAGTTTGCAAACTTTGGAAACTAGGATTGTACGCCATTAGAAAATGGCCTTAGGCCTGGGTGCCTCTGTCCATGGTGCTGAACTCAGAGCTCCTGGGAGGTGGAAGCAGATGGTACCACAATGTCCCTCTCATCTCCACAGCCTGCTTGAGCTGAGAGACTGGACTACTGTGAAAAGAAGGCTCGCTTGGGAGTTAAAAGATCTGCTTTAAGTTGCAATAATTTTCTGTGTGGCCCCAGACAAACCACCTAACCTCTCTGTATCAACGTTCCCCTTGCTAGAATTGGATTGCTACATTCTATCATTCCTATTTCAGAGTGTTGCTGATTTTGTGTGAGTAAATGAGATAACAGATGCTAAAGTGGGATGTGAAGGCATGATATGATTATACTGTTATTATTGCTGCTCAGTCTTTTAATCATACATTTTGACTATATCATTTTAATTTACTGAGGCACCCTAAGGCCTAATAACATATAATGTGGTGAGCAAGAAATCAAACAAACAGATAAATGCACTGGGGGAAAAGGAAATAACTTTTCTGTGTTGCTCACAAGCTCTTATATGATTGTAGAGCTCAGGGTGTATCTTTAAGAAGAAGGATAATGACCAGTGAGGAGTCAGCCCCTATCTAGAAGGAAAGAAGACAAAGAAGATTGCATCTGGTCATCTCCACAGGCCTCAAAGGGAGCTCCCTTCTGTTGTCACAGGGCTTGAAATCTCACCATTAGCCTGATCATTTAGCTTGTTATTCCGTGCCCTTCACAGAATGGTTGCACTCTCCCTTTTTAGTTAATCATATTTGCTATGGCCTGGAATTTGGAGACAGAATCCCTGGGTCTAAGTTCTTCTTCCTCTAGCTATAGAATCTTCATAAAACGAGTGATTTAACCTCTTCTAGGCTCAGTTTATCCATTTGTAAAATGGGATTAATAGGAATAATACCTATCTTATGGGATGATGGGGAAGACCAAATTTTAAAAAGAGGCTTTATAAAATTACATAAACCTTAGTTGTCATTATTCTCTGACATGCTCTGGCCGAAGTATTCCGTGAGCAGATCTTACCTTTTCCCTGTGTGTTTTGTGTGTTCTGTGCCTCTCCACCTCCTCCTGTTAAAATCTTCAAATATAAGGTCAAACACCACCTTCTCTGACCACCCCAACCATACGAGATTTTTCCCCCTTTCCAGAATTCTTAGAGAATCTATTGTCCTTACTGTTCATCTAATTGTCCCCTTGCACTGTGGTAGTGTAGTTATTTGTGCATATTTTTACTATCTTCAATAGATTATTAGATCCTAGATGATGGGGTCATATCTTGCTCACAGTAGATATCCAATACCCATTTGAATGAATGTGTAGCCCATTCCCTTAGGTCTTCTTTAAAACTCAAGCATTGCTGGAGAAGGTGACCCAGTAGGTCATGAGTACATATATATGAATTAAGAGGGCTTGAGTGGTTAAATGGGCTTGGGTGGCTAAATAGTGGTGGACGGGAAAAGCTGGAGAGAACAATAGGGAAAAGTAAGTGGGAGCTGCTAGTGACACGTGTCATAATTGTAACAGTTTTTCCTGGACTTGTCTTGGTCTTGGAGATGCTATGGAACCAGCATTTGAATGAATGTGTATTAAGTTGAAAAGATACCTTATAAATTCTAAACAGGGACAAGAGGTAGAATTCAGACACAAGGAATTGTGCAATATGTAGGCCTACCAGAAGATGGCGCACTGTCACTAATTCCACGGTCCAGCAGCTTTACTTGGGGTGGGGGGGGGGGGGGATGCCCCAAATTCATGTGGTATTCTGGTGGGTTGCTCTCCTGTGCTTTTAATGTGGTTCTGTGGTGCCTCCTCCTATCCCCTTCTCTATCCACATCCACTCTACTTCTTCACTATGTAAAAGATGCTGCATAGTGCGTCCCATTGGACTTTCACCTTTGGGAAGGTTGTGGCTGAGATGGAACCTAGGTGCCTCAGCTTCCTCTCAACTCCTGCTAAGGTGCAGAACCAAACTCAAATCACGCTGTTTGCATTTATCGCTCCCATCTGGATTCTTAGAAGGTGAACAATCAGTGCCTTTTAGGACAAAGCAGGTGAAGGGAGGAAAAATAACTTTCTTTTCATTTCTTGCTCCTTGTGCAGCCCCTCCATTATTCTGGATTTCTTGTCTGAACAGCAGGAACGATACCCCTCTATCTGTTTCTCCCCTGGATCACCTCATCTCTCTCCTATATGATATTTTATTCTTTTTATAGAATCATCACATTGATTATCTACTTGTATTTTGCCAGATAAGTAATACAGGTATTTTTCTCTATTTTTAAAAATGGTAATGATAGTATTCATTTTTTTATAGCTCTTTACAGTTATCAAGGTCATTTTTCATGTACCATTTAATTGGACCCTCACAACATCTATGAGAAGTATTGAATCACAGGTATTAATATCCCCACTGTACAAATGAAAATACTCATATGCAGGGAGAGTAACTGATTTCTCAGAAAATATAAGAAGCACAAGAATCCATTCATCGTGCTCCTAATGTATTTTACCAGTTTGTTTTTTACTTTGGATGATGCAAGGAAAGAAAAATATATGACGTACTCAACGTCTTATAGTCAATAATGGTAGAACTGGAGCTAGAATGAACATCTCCTGATTGATTCTCAGTTTAGTGCGCTTTTTAATCCTGCTAAGGAACCTTCTCCGTAATCTAACAAACCATTGGTTATCTATCCTGCCAATCAATTTACCGTCTAGCCTCTTAAAACTCTTGAGTGTGCATCAATCAACATCTGGACAGAAGGTCCCAGGGTGAATGCCTGAGGCATTCTGGGGAGCCCATCAGGAATAATTTTTTTTTAAAGCTGAAAATGGATAAAAACAAAGACTGGAAAGATCTGTCAAAATGTTAACAATATGTTTAGGTGATGGGATTGTGGACAGTTTATTTTCATCTCTCTGTGCTTCTGTATTTTCAAAATTTTCTTCAGTGAGATTTTATTATTTTATAATGGAAAATAAAACATTAAAAAGTAGAAAAAAGAAAGGATTTTGGCACAGGTATTGCATGTGTTGGTGTGGTTGTGTGTGGTGGCTGTTATCATATTGCATTAGATTAAACTGAGGTTGGGTAAGGCAGAAACTATTCTCAGATCTGCTCTTCTAACAGGGTATTCTGGGCCTCTCTGGTTCCTCCTTCTCCCCTGAAGCCCCAGCTGAATGGTTGTGATAGGCTTTGTTCACACCTTGCTCCCTTCCTGTAGCCCTGGTCAACTCCACCACGCCATAGCACAGGACAGAGTAGTCTGGAGCAGGTGGGGCAGCGGCTCCTGGAGGCTTGAGGGGACCAGAGCCTCACCCCCTCTTGGCGAGCTGTGGGCTCCTGCTCTCCTCACTCTGCCTGCTGTGGACTTATGTAACACATTCACAGGACTTCATTTTCCAGTAGATTGAAAGCACAGCCACTGTTGATTTTCTCCAAAAAGATCTATTTGGAAGTGCAATTGCCTTGAATTACACAGTGGGGTGAGAGGCCAGACCTTGCTGTAAATAACTTTCCTCTCAGCCACACAGGGGCTTGGCTGGCAGCAAAGTCCATGCTGTGGAAGACGGTGCTTGATGTGGAGAGGGAGAGAGAGAGAGAGAGAGAGAGAGAGAGAGAGAGAGAGAGAGAGAGAATGAGAGAGAGAGAGAATGAACAGGTGTGCACTGTCTTTGAGCCTTTGCTCACCAGCTGCCACTTCTGTTGCCTCCACAGCTTTGCTTCTGAGACAGTGGTGAGGGCAGAGTGGAATGGACTGGCACTGAGCTTCTGGACTCTTTCATCTGCTGGTTTATATGACCTCTCTTTGGTTATGTCTCCCATCCTGCCACACAGGGGTCCTGGAGCTGTGTGAGGTCCAGTGACTTGTGCATGTAGTGTGGGTGGCATAAAGAACAGCTTTAGAATTGGATATATCTGCATTCTAGTCCCAGATGTACCGATTACAGCTTATGGGACCTTTGCAAATTACTTATACCTCTGACTTTTCTTTATCCATTAAAAAAAAAAATCTGGAGGTGGGCATGGGAGTTGAGAGTGTGTACATTTCAGTATTGTTGTGAGGATTCAAGGGAGTCGTACTGGAGAAATAACACTCCACAGTGCCTGACATTTGATCTGTGCTCTATAAATTTAGTCCCATTCGACACCCTATGTTGTCTTCCATGACAGATTGAAATGAGAAGCAAAATCAATGGGTTTGGAACCAGGACAGCTCAAATTGTAAAACATGCAACGTTTGGGATGTTTTACCCCTTTTTTCTATGCTCCCTTCCCCTATAGGTATCCATAGCTCACACACATAATTCTCTCAAAAAGATTGGAATGAATTAATTTACACTGAAGCAGTTGGAACTTAATGCCTGTCTTCTCCTGGTGGGCACTTGTATTTTAAGAGCCCTGCCTGGGCAAGTCGAGGACAATCCTTAAACCAAGATGGCAGCATTTTATGCAGGGTAGCATCTAGCTAGGGGAGCTGCTTTTAGGTCAGGAATTCTCACCACGTTCTGTGGCGAGTCATAGACCAGCCTTATCTGGCAGGTATCAGAATGGAGCTGCGCACGAGCTCAACTAAACATTTGTCTCTAAACTCATGTGGTTTCGTCCTTTTCACATTTCT
This sequence comes from Rhinolophus sinicus, assembly GCF_036562045.2. Taxonomy (NCBI): domain Eukaryota; kingdom Metazoa; phylum Chordata; class Mammalia; order Chiroptera; family Rhinolophidae; genus Rhinolophus; species Rhinolophus sinicus. Next base: position 21,091,739 of record NC_133753.1, on the reverse strand, counting down.
CCATCAATTCTGGGAAACAGTGGAATCTAGCAAACAATAGATCGCATCCTCAGGAAAAGACTTCTAGACAACTCCAGGGAAGGCATCCAGCCACCCACGTACCCCCAAATTACTGAAGTCCTACTCCATAATATAATAAAACAGCCAACGTTTAGTAATTATTTTGCCAAGTTCATATGAGCATTGTCTCATTTAATATACACTACTTCTGGTGCTGTAGTTACTGTTATTATTATGCCATTATTGCAGCATGGTGTTTAAGAGAAAAGAGGCTGAAGCCGATTGCCTAGTTCACATTTCAGCTCACTGGTCACTAGTGGTGTGAACTCAGGCACACTCATTCTCTGTGCTTCAATATTCTTATATTTAAAGTAGAGTATAGTAGTACTACTTCACAGGGCTGTTTGGGGCATTAAGGAATTCAGTGCATGTCAAGTGTTTGGGAGAGTGCCTGGCTATCAGTTTCCCCATTTGACATCTAAGAACACTGAGGGTGAGAAGAGGGAAAGCTATTTTCCCGTTGACACCCAGCTGGTGACAGATCCAGGTCAAAAATCCACATCTTATGACTCTCAGTCTAGTACTTTTTCCTTGCTATGAGGAAAACATGCAGAATCTTTTATATCCCCCACATTATTATCTCCCATGACAGCTGTCAATCATAAGTAACAGTGTTTCAGAATGGCTGAAAACCTTGGTGAGAACAAGTGAAGAGTTGAGAGCTTGTTTAATTAAACTCTAATCTCTGGAAGCATGTTAAAAAATATTTCCTCACAAACTGGGGTCAATTTTATATGCCCACCCTAGTTTGGCAGCTGTGGCTGAAGCAGCCGTTAGTGAACTTTCTAAATAGTGGCACTGGGGTCAGTGCCCCGGGTAGGACCATGTCCGGCATCAGCTGCCACTGTACTTGGTCCAGACATATTTTGCTGCTAGTGCAGCCCTAAGAGAAGAGTCAACTGGTGTGCTGAGTACAGGTCAAGCCCTGAGTTTCCATTAGGAAAAAAAAAATGGCTGCTTCACAGAATACGGTAACTAAGCACTGACGGTGTCAGGATAGAATGTAGAGAAGAAGTTATAGTTTCTAGAGTTTTTCTCTTTCCTGGAGTGACCTAGAACAAACCTTCAGTAGACCAAGTCCCAAAACGCCCCAGGTGTTTCAGATGAAGCGGGTTGGTCAGATATGGAGGGTGTCACCAAGGAGTCTTCTTTTGACCTACCCCCATTTCTCTGGACCTCCCCCACAAAGTGTCTACATTTCTACCCTAAGATTTTTATTCTTTTTGGTGTTGCTAGTGTTTGTTTGTTTGTTTGTTTTCTTTTTTATTAACATTCACTTAAATTTCCAATATCCCCAAGAGGGCAATACATTACACTAAATCACGTATTATCTTACACATCTTCCTAAGAAATGCCAAAGACTGCCATTGTTGAGAATCAATGTTTTAAAATATACTCAGACCAATCAAATTGGAATAGCGATGATATTTTCAAAAAACTTCCCAGGTGATTCCAATGTGTTCAGGTTGGACCACTCTCGCTTGTGAGGGAGGAGTTGTGTGTTTTGTTTAGTGTCGTAGCCTCTCCACAGTGCCTAACTCAGAGAAGGCAATCGACAAATAACTTTTGAATAATATGATGAGAAAAGTATAAGGGGCCGTGGGTGCACAGAACGTGAGTACTCAGTGCAGTTGTGGGAGACTTGAGACCCGACAGGTAAGTTGCTTTCACCAGGCAAGGAGGGAAGAGAAGAGAGTGCTTCTGGAAGAGGGAACATGCTTCTGGCAGAGTGTGTACATGTGGTCAAGGAGGTGGACATGGCTCAGCATGGATGGAGTGTCATCTGTGGGTGGTAAGAGGGAAGGCTCCAAAGGTAAGGAAGGAATGGGTCATGAAGACCCTTGTAAGACATGGTAAGGAGTTTGGGTTCTGCCACAGGCTTATTTGGGTTACCTTGGGGGCATAGCCATGGGCTCTCAAGGCAGATTTTTTGATATCACAGCCTTGGTGCTCACACAAGTCCAGGTGTGAGCTTAGAATCTTGCCGTTTTCCTCTTTGAAGACAGAAGTTCGAAGTGGGTGTGAGGTCTTGGAACCCAAGCCTGTATGCCCTACTCTTGAGAGGAGCATTATCAACTTTCCAGAGAGACCACCATGTAATATAACTACATCACACTCCCTAGCTATGACCGGCCATCACTAAGATGGGAGCGAGATGGTCCCAACACTCCACACTTTCACGTCTTGGTTGGACACTGGGGCAGCTTTCTCATTCCTCCTTTCACATTTGGTCCAATGTTCATTTTAACCCAATTTCACCTGGATGACGATGGATGTGGTGAGGAGAAGGCTCAGGGTGTTTCTCCCAGCCACCCCCATAGGAAGCACAGGTTGACAGCTGAGGAAGGTACCAAACCCGCCATCCTGGAGGTGTGTTCATAGTGCACAGTATCCCTTGGGTATTTGCCTGTCCAACCACGCTGTTGCCAGCAGTGCCCAACTTAGTACTCCCTGCAGATTTCATGAACAGCCTGCCTGTTCCACTCCGAGTCCTTAATGAAGATGTTAACTAAAATTTGACGTTATTATTGCTATTCATACAGCAATTCATATTTACCAAGTACTTTCAGAACATTGTTATTTTTTTCCAAGCAATAACTCCACGACGTCCACTTGTACCACCATCCCCATTCTCCACAGAAGGCCCCTGGGAGTTCATTGATTTGGGGAAAGCCCTGCAGCTAGTCACCTCCTGTTCTCAGGGGGATTATTCTCCCTCCTTTTGCCCAAAACCCAACTCATGGAGCAGGACTAGCTCCTCTGGGGCCTATCTGACCCCTCATGCCATCGCTCCAAGTTCCAGGCTTTGCTTTCTGAATGTTACTCCTTTTCTTCAGTCTTACAGTTTTGTGGTTTTAGTTCAGAAAAGCCTTGGTCTTCTCTCAGTCAATTTGAATGAATTTGCAAGTACAATTTCCTGGCAACATCAAATGTCTTTTCTGACCATCCAGACACCATGTTCCACGGGGCCTCTGCTGTCCATCCTGCCTCTTCGCAGGCCTGTCAGCGGCTCTGTGGACGTGGCTGGCATGGTCTGTCCTTTGTAAACATCTCAGGGCAAACAGCACTGTTTTCCACTGCATATGACAACCTCCCCCTCTTATTGCAGGAAGCCTCAACTCAGAGGCTCCCGGTGACAGCATCTCTGTAAGAACTGGGAGAGAAAATAAACCTCAAAAAGGAAGGCACCGAAAGCTGCTCAAGTTTGCTTCCCTGAGGTGTGTCAGAGCAGGTGAATAAGGCATATGAGTAGGTTTGCTGAGCTCTCTGTGCCTTGGTTTTCCCGTATGTTAAGTGGGGACTTCCTGAAAATGCGAGTATGTGAGGGGTTTTCTGCTTAAAGACTCAAGCATTTTGGGGGGATTCTTTATAACACTATTCTTGACTTCATGCTTTTAAAATCTATCTTACTAATTTTCTCTCTCTACCACACTATCTTCATTTGCCTCCTCTGTGCATTCCCCATGTCTCTCTCATTCTTTCTCTGACAGACTTTCTCTTGCTTTCTTACCATCTCTCTCTCTTTTATTTATTTCCCCCTTCTTTGGCACTACGTGTCATCCCCCTCTTGATCTGTGCCTCATCTCAACCCATGGAAGGGCCTCTGCTCTTTCTGATCGGGTCATCCCGGGATTCTGTCTTTCCTCCCTGGCCCAGCAGGATTACTTCCTGTAAGTACCTGATGGAGGACTGTGGTGCAATGTGAGACATCTAGAGAGTGGGATGATGGTGAAAAGACCCAAAGGCCCCTCCCATTGTTACTGGGTGACAGAGCGTGTGTGGTGTGGGTAACCGAGGAGCTCGTGGATCCTTTGACTCAGGGAGCTGCTTTCCGGGCAGGAGCGGTGGCACTGAGGGTACAGAAAGGGTCTAAGGGTTTGGCAACACGTTGTAGTAAATGGAAAGAACATTGAGCTGGGGATTAAGATTGTTAAAATCAGAAACTGTGCCGAATGAGACTGTGTCTACTTGCAAGCTAACAAGGTTGTCTGCTACAGTTTTACACACACACACACACACACACACACACACACATATTTTTTGTGTGTGTGTTTGTGTGTGTGTGATTATATACATGTGTGATTAATATATGTATGTATAGATCCATAGATATGGTGAACATAAACATGTACAATAAATATATGTATGCATATACAGCCACATATAGTATATATACACATGTATACATGTACACATGTAAACACACATGTGTATATATATATATATATATATATATATATATATATATATATGTATATATGTATTCACACATGCTACTGTTAGTAGATATACTGAGAAGACACAAGATCTGGGTTAGCGACAAAAAGCATTAATTACTTATGGCAAAAGAAGTAACCAGAGCAATTCCTTGCAAGAGTTCTCTGAGTACCAATCCCCACAGTGGGGTATATCAAGGAAAGGACCCCCCCCAAGTTAGAAAACTCTCTGATTTTATCTAGGGTTGCTGGTGACCTGCTCATCTTCTCAGAGAAGGGAGGGAGACCTTGCTTTCCTGGAATGGCTCTAGGGAGGGACATGCTCTCTATCTTTGTTTACTGGCCAGGAAACAAATCTGCTTTCTGACTTGGAGAGAGATACTGTCATTAGCTTCCAAGGACGCTTTTACTATTCAAACACCCTTGAAAAGATTGTCAGTGCCCTTTGCCCAGCCCATGCAGAAAGGTGAGATATTCATGGAGAATTGTCCCCTGAAGAAGACCTTTAGGAATAAAACGAGGGGTTCAGACATGGAAAATGTGGGGCGCGTGTTCCATCACTCTCCAAATCTAGGCCCAAGACAGACACCCCTAATTGTGTTTTTTTGGTGCGAAACCTTCTGCAGTCTTTACTGTGGTGATTATTTCCTAAATTACTCTAGTTGTGTAAAATTGTGTTCTTCATATTTCTTTCCTGTGTTCCTTTTTTCTCCTTTTGTGAATCTGGTTATGTATTTATCTCTAAGTGGCGGAAAAGGAGAACATGTCTTTTGAGGCAATTCTGTGGTTTGAGATTTTCATATGAAGTTTCCTAATCCTACCAAACAGCAGTCACATTTTAATCTTTTATTTTTAAATTAAAGTTTATTGGGGTGACAATTGTTAGTGGTAGATGAGGGTAAAGGGGATCTAATATATGGTGATGGAAAGAGAACTGACTCTGGGTGGTGAACACACGATGTGATATATAGGTGATGTATTACAGAATTGTACCCTTGAAACCTATGTAACTTCACAGTTTAATCTTTAATCCATGAGAACTTTAGCTATTAATTTAGAGATGCTTTTGTTCCAAATAGAGATTATGCAAAGAATAGTTGTCCATTGTAACATCTTCCCAAATTCCACTAGAGTGTTTTGTTGGAACCCTCTGACTAAGCAGAAGACTCTCAAAGAAATATGGCCCAGGGGCATGTATACTTGGAGAAGGGAATCCTGTATCAGAATAAAGTCTGAGACAACTACCAACTCTGAAACAGGGCCAATGATGCTCTCTGGGTATTTGGAAGATGCCCCCTTTCCCTTGGAGTCAGTTTGGACTCTACTCTCAGCACAGGCAAACTTCCCCCTCTCGTGTCCTCTGCTCCAGCGTCTGCATTTATTCAGTGGGTAGAGGTCTGTGCCTAATGCACTGGAGTTTCTGATGGACACCTGGTTATATCTTATTATTGCTGAAATGAAAGGAATCAAGAGAATAATGGAAAAAGTATATGAACTCTGAGCAGGGCATCAAAAGATAGGGGGAATGCTGATTAGCTATATGACCTTGGATGAGTTACCTGACCTCTACGTGCCTCGGTATCCTTTCTGGAAAATGAAGGAGATGATGTCTGCTTGGCTGTCTCTCTCATGGGGATATTGACAGAGCAAATAAGTTCATGTTCAGAGTATCAGGTACTCAACAGAAAGATGATGGTTAAATGTAAAGTTTGCTTTCGCTGCTCTAACTGTCATGCCCCTCTTGTTCTGCACCTCATCTCAGCCCATGGAAGGGCCTCTGTTCTTTCTGATGGGGTCATCCCAGGATTCTGTCTTTCCTCCCTGGCCTGGCAGGATTACTTCCTGTAAGTACCTGATGGAAGACTGTGGTGCAGTGTGAGACATCTAGAGAGTGGGATGATGGTGAAAAGACCCAAAGCCCCCTCCCATTGTTACTGGGGGACAGAGCGTGTGCTGTGTGGTGAGGTTGTGAGTAACTGAGGAAATTGTGGATCCTTTGACTCAGGGAGCTGCTTTCTGGGCAGAAGCCAGTGGCACTGGGGGTGGGGGGGGAGGTACAGAAAGGGTCAAAATAGGGCCGGCTGTGCACACAAATCAAGTGTAATGAAAGGGCCGTGGACTGCCTCTGAGATTGTGTCCCTCTTGGGTCACTAATTAGTTGGTATGTGGCTAATGTACTGGGAAGATGCCTGGTGAACTGTGATATTGGGATCTAAAGATAATTCAGAAGTTGATCAATGGACTCGCCAGCCAATCTGCCTGCTCCTTTTCTTTCTAACTCCTTTCCTCCCACCCCCCTCCTCGTGTGTAACTGAAGATAAACACCTCTGAAATTGGGCCTGTTGGCACATGTTTAAACACTCTGTAACCGAGAAACAGATAGTCAAAGAAACATTTTTGAATGTCCACAAACTAACACACAGACTGTCAAATTCTAAACATGAGGTTCAAATCGGAATTTTGACACTACTGTTTTAGGATGTTCTAGTATCGATCAGCAGTTTTTCCTGATGAATCTCGTGTGTGTGTGTGTGTGTGTGTGTGTGCGCGCGCATGTGTGTGTATAGCTGTGTGACATGCTCTGTTAATTAACATTGCAAAGCTAAGTGTTCAGTGAAAAGATGTCCTGGAGAATTACGTATCATTTACTGCAGAATTCTTTAGAAACACAATCATGTAAAACCTGTATTGAAAGAGATTGACCTTTTTCCTCCAGAGGCATGTTGCCAATCTCAAGGCCACTCCAGACACAGAGGTTTTGCTCTGAGTGTCCTGATAGCCACTTGAATCTTTCTTTATTCCCTTCTTTTTGTGAAGAAACGTTCTTGCAAAGATGCTTCCGATGAATAGTTCTGCTGTCATGGCCAATATGCAACTCATTCTGCATGGGTGTTCTGTCATACTCTAAGCTAGTTTGCATTCAGGTAATTCTGGTAATGGGGCATTTGCCTCTCCCCTGGGGGGCCATTTCTAGCATCTTGTAATCCAGTTAGTCAGAGAACTAAGCCCCAATTTTAAGAGGGAAAGAGGTATTTGGAGAACTATGGGAAAAGAGAAACATGGATATGACACATTGACCTGTTTTAAGCATGCAGGGTAGCTTCAAGGCTTTTGAATTTGTTTCCCCAGCTGTCTGGGAAAACTATGAGCTATGAGAGCTGCAGAGGCCCACATCCTAAGAACTCTTTTTTTTCACCTCAGAAAATTCGATTAGCAAGCCAGAATAATTGAAGTGTGCATTTCCAGACCACATCCTAAGTAAAATACGTACGTGTGTGAAGTCAGATCTGATCTAAGATCATTTTTCTTTTTTCATTGAGCAGGCAATGCTCTGGGGCTGGGGAGAACTGGTTCCGAATTCCAGCTTTGCACTTAACAGTTGTGTGATCTTTAAATTTCCTTCTAATAAGATGAGGAGAGTAATACTTTCCCCACGGAATTGCACGAGAGATCAATGAGATAAAGCCCCAAGCACAATTCCTGTTGCTTGGTGCCCAGCACATAGTTGTTTGCTTTCTCTTTCTAGGAAGGAGGTTCAGCTTTCCGGTCCTCTGCTAAACCTTTCCGAATTCTCACTGGTCCCTTGGGATGTCTGGATGAGTCATGGACATGCTCCAGATGGGTGTGATGTTATCAGTCTCCAAAGTAGCCACTTTTCCTCCTGTCTCTTGTGGAGAACAGGCAATACAGAGAGGTAGAAGGACAGATATCCCAGGCCGGCTGTCACCCAGTGACATCTTATTCTGTGTTTATGGGTTTGCTCTGAAAAGCAGATGGGGACTTGTCCATTTTTCAAAATTCAAAACATTAGAGTTCAACATATGAGATGACAGTAGTAATTGTATTATAAATTGACACCAACGGCAAGGAGAAGAAACCTTCTCTCCTTCCCCTGCCTCATATCGCACATCAGGACGTGCTAATTAAAGCATCTGTCTCTTTGCAGCGTCCATTATCAGACATCTCAATTTATTTACTTATTAAAAAAATAAGAGGAAAGTTTGTGCTTTGTTGTTTTTCTCCTTTATTTTACCTTCATCATGATGCATTAACTAATCTTGACAAAAAGAATAAAATGACTATAATTAAGCATAGTTTGTATTTGGTATGGTCCTTTTCTCCCCTAACATTGGCAGTTCTTCTAGTGACAATGACCTTTTAATTTAGAACCTACCTTAGGGATGTCTGTTCTTCATTTTGACCTGCTTTGAACACACACTGGTTGAGCAATGGCCATTATGAGGGTGAAGCTGATCAGTGGCAGCTGATCCAAGCTTTCCCCACAGGTTATAGGTCTTCTCCTTTTCCCAGGATGAGGCCTCAGGATTTCTCCTTTCAGTAATAATCTGGAGCCAACATATAGCTTCTGTTTCAAATGGCATTGGGAGACCCAGTCTTATTCCCCCAGAATTCGTCACTGATTTGAATCTTTATGTTTTCAACTTCGTGATAGTTATTCACTTATAAACTCATTCAACAAATGAGTAGAATGAATAAGGCTCCGAGAGATACTGTAGTTGGACTACAAAGGGGTTGGAATGAGCCTGGATTGGCTGAGGGTCATTGAGGTCACTGGTCAGATTGGAGGGTTTGTTTGGAGAGAGTACAGGATAAAGTAGCGTAGGTAAATTGCCCAAACTGCAAGCATATGTTACCATCTACATCTATGTCTGTCTCTCTCTATTATCTATCAATCATCTATCATCTATCTGTATCTATCATCTATGTATCTATGTATCTGTGTATCTATCTATGTATCTATCTCTGTATCTATGTATCTATCCATCTATCTATTTTTCCTGCCCCTTTCTTCTGTTTTAGAGTAACCAGAGGCTGACTTTCTATTCCCCTCTTGGGACAAGTTCGTCTTACAGGATAAATGATAGAGCGCAAAAAGACTTTGGCTTTGACTACACTTGACCTCAGTGCCCTATATGACTAGGAACCAAATATCTTTCTTCTACCCTTTGAATAACACCCACTTGCCCCTAGAACTCTATCTCTAAGCGGACTCTGTATTGTTGACCCTCTCTGCCCATTCTGCCCACTTCCCAACAGTTGGTTTAGAACATGTTTTTTTGTTTGTTTTTTGTTTTTTTAAACAAACCTCACTTTTTCTGGCCTTTCTCACTGAAGGGTCATATACACCATTTCCAGTATATTCCAGGTGTAAGTCTTTGTCATCCTTGGTGTAAGTCTGTGTATGCAGTTTTATAGTAATTTAAGAATAATCTAATGATGTTCTCTACCTCAGTGACAGAAATTCAAGTTGATCTGGTGCCTCAGACATAGAAGCCATTTTCCAGAGACCTTGAATAATTGTTTCTGAGGCCTACCTCACCCTCTTGTATGAATGATGGTCTAAAAATGGAAGAATTAGGGCTTCTGCTGGAATTCTCTGTCCTTCTAGTTCTTTCTTTTCTTTTTCTTGTTTAGATTTTTATTAAAAATATAGCTAGGATACAATATTATGTGAGTTTCAGGTGTATACCATAGCTATTCAACATTTTTATACCTAAAGAAGTGATCACCATGATAAGTCCAGCAACCATCTGACACCACACTATGCTATTACAATATTATTGACTCTATTCCCTGTGCCGTACATTACATCCCCATGACTTGTTTGTTTTCTACCTGGAAATTTGAATCACTTATTGCCCTTCACCGTTTCCCCTCCCTTTATAATTTTCCAATTACAGTTGACATTCAATATTATTTTATATTAACTTCAGGGGTACAGCATAGTGGTTAGACATTTATATAATTAAAAAGTGATCCCCCTGACTAATCTTGTGCCTGCCTGGCACTGTACGTAGGTATTGCCGTACCATTGACTATTCCCTATGCTTTGCTTTACATCCCCATGACTATTTTGTAATACCAATTTGTTCTTCTTAATCCCTTCACCTTTTTCACCCTGCACCCCAATCCCTCCCACCTATCACCCCAACATTTCGAATACCCATCTGACACCACACATAATTATTACAGTATTACTGACTATATTCCATATACTATACCCTACATCCCCATGACTACTTTGTAACAACCACTTTATGCTTTTTAATCCCTTCCCCTTTTTTCACACATATTCCCACAGCCCCTCCCATAAGGCAACCATCAAAATGTTTTCTTTATCTACAAAGTTCCGACAATTGAGTTCTTGAACTCAACCTAGAAAAAGTGCTATATACCTCACTGCTGAATATTACTACGGTCAACTTTGAAGTACTCCCCTTGGGAAACTATGCACAGATGCCAGCACCTACCCTTCAAAGCAATTTCGGAACTCTTTTTTTGGAATGGCCATCAGAGCTGTCCTCATATTACCCTTGATGTCCTGAATGCCATCAATATGTGTTCCTTTCAATATTTCCTTTACCTTCAGGTAAAGAATGAAGTCATTGGGGGCCAGATCAGGTGAGTAGGGAGAGTCTTCCAATACAGTTATTTGTTCACTGGCTAAAAACTCCCTCACAGACAGTGCTGTGTGAGCTGGTGCATTGTCGTGATGCAAGAGCCATGAATTTTCGGTGAAAAGTTCAAGTCATCTGAGTTTTCATGCAGCCCTTTTAGCACTTCCAAATAGTAAACTTGGTTAACTGTTTGTCCAGTGGTACAAATTCATAATGAATAATCCCGCTGATATCCAAAAAGGTTAGGAATATCATTGCAACAAGTTCACGAACTTAATTGTCTGACCTCGTATGAGTTTGTTTTTGTTTTGCTTGTTTATTTTGTTCTTTAGGGTCCACATATAAGCAAAATTGAATTGCATCTGTCTTTCTCTGTTTGACATACTCCACTCAGCACAATACCCTCCAAGACCACCCATGCCACCACAGATAGCAAGAACCCATTCCCTTCCATGGCTAAGCAATATTCCACTGTATATATGTTCACCTACTCTTTATCCATTCTTTCATTGATGGACATCCAGGCTGCCTTCATATGTTGGCCATTGTAAACAATGCTGCAATGAGCATGTGAATACACACGTCCCCTTGAAGTAGCATTTTGAAACCTCAAATGGTTTCTTTGGATAAATACTCAGAAATGGGATTATGGGATTCTTTTTCTCTTGTTATAGCTTTTGTTTTAAAGTCTATTTTGTCTGGTATAAATATAGCTACACCAGCTTTTTTGTTTGTGTTGTTTCCATTTTTATGAAATATCTTTTTCCATCTCTTTATTTTCCATCTGTGTGTGTGTCTTTCAATCTGAAGTGATTCTCTTGAAGGCAGCATATGTAAGGTTTTTTTTTTCTTATCCTTTCAACCCCCCTATGTCTTTCGATTGGAGCATTTAATTCATTTACATTGAAAGTAATTGTTGATTGATACGTAGCTATTGCCATTGTATTATTCATAATTTTGATTTTTTTTTTATTTCCATTTTAGTGAAGTCCCTCTGACATTCCTTATAATACTGGTTTGGTGGTGATGAACTCCTTTAGCTTTTTTTTGGTCTGGGAAGCTCTTTATCTGTCCTTCTATCTTAAATGATAGTCTTGCTGGGTAGAATAGTCTTGATTGTAGGTCCTTGTTTCTCATTACAGTGAATATTTTGTGCCAATCCCTTCTGGTTTGCAAAGTTTCTGTTAAGAAATCAGCTGACAATCTCATGGGAGCTCCCTTATACTAGTTGCCTCTCTCTTGCTGCTTTTAGGATTCTCTCTTTGTCTTCAACCTTTGTCATTTTAGTTATAAAGTGTCTTGGTGTGGACCTATTTGGGTTCATCTTGTTTGGGACTCTCTGTGCTTCCTGGGCTTGTATGTCTATTTCCTTCATCAGGTTAGGAAAGTTACCAGTTTATTTCTTCAAATAGGTTCTCAATCCCTTGCTTTCTTTCTTCCCTTTCTGGTGCCCCTATGATGTGAATGCTGTCACCCTTGATGTCCCAGAGGCCTCTTAAACTGTCCTCATTTTTGTGGAATCTTTTTGCTTTTTGGTTGGGTGTTTTCTGCTACTTTGTCTTCCGAGTCACTGATTCGATCCTCTCCTTCATCGAGTCTGCTGGTGATTACTTCTAATGCATTCTTCATTTCAGTTATTGTATTCTTCACTTCTGAGTTTCTTTTCATGGTTTCTACATCCATTTTTGTGCTTGCTATCTCTTTGTTGAAGTTCTCACTAAGTTCCTTGAGCATCATTATAGCTATTGTTTTGAATTCTGTCTCTGGTAGGTTGCTTGCCTCCATTTCATTTAGTTCTTTTTCTGGCATTTTCTCCTGTTCTTTTATTTGGAACATATTTCTTTGTTTGCTTATTTTGGCTGCCTCCTGGTGTTTGTTTCTATGCATGAGGTAGAAATGCTATGTCTCCCAGTCTTGGCCAGGTGGCCTTATGTAGTTGGTACCCTGTGGGCTCCTGGCACAGTCTCTCTGGTCACATGAGCTGGGTGCTCCAGGAGTGTCCCTTGTGTAGGTTGTGTGTGTGCTCCTGTTGTAGTTGAGGCCTTGATTGCTATTGGCATGTCAGTGGGTGGGATTGACCCTCAGGCTGACTGGCTCTGGGGTTTGGTCATGTCCACAGCTTACAGGCTGCTGTGTGGGAGGCTTAGCTCACTGCGTGGGATTTGCCCCAGCAGGCTCTGGAGCCTGTTGATACTACCCTTTATGTGTGACACTTGTGGGACTAATTGGGTGGTGCTCTGCTGTGGTCTGAAGCCAACCTCCAAGTATGTTTGTCCTGGGGCCTCTTGAGAAGGACTCTGGTGCAGGCCCAGGTCACCCACTGCCTGTGACCAGCTGGAGACGACTTGGTAGGAGCTACAAAATGATCTGTGAATTTTTGCTGCCTGTGCTAACCCTGGAAGTGTGTTTGGAGAGGCCATGCTGTGAACTGAGGATGGCTGCCACAAGTACCGGGCCTAGGGTAGCTCTCCAAAAAGCCAGGACACACTGAGTCTTGCTGCCACCTGCCAGCTTCCTTAAAGTTCAGCTGCTGATAAAACTTTGAGTGGTATGCAAGTTGTATGAAACAGCATCTCAGGGAGTCACTACAGTTGGAAGCGTTGTGATCACCAGGTTAATGTAGAGTCTCATTTGGTGCTAGTGCTGGGCCTGGAGCTACTCAACAAAAGGCTCAGAGCACACTGAGTCTCCACCTAGGGCCTGTGGACACTGACATATTTCCAAGAAAGAATGCAGTGTGGGCAGGGCTAGCTGCTCACAGAGAAAGTGCCTCCGGTGTTGGGGGAGTTGGGTGCGCTGAGGTCCCAGTGAATCAGCAGGGCGGGAGCTCACCAGACCAATTGGATTCAGATTTGCCCTAAATGTAGGGAGCACGCTCAACACATTAAAGTTGGTGGCTGCCTGCTGGCTACATGGGAGAAGGAACTCTCACAGGAAAAATGAGACTGTCCTCCGACCCCCGCCTCAAAGCCGCATGCCTCAGTCTGCTCCCCATATGCCTCTGATGACCCCGCAAGTCACCATCCCTCCGTTAGAGCCCAAAGTGAGTGCCTGTGAGCAAGTTTGTGTGCAGGCCCTTTAAGAGGATGTCTGTGTTTTCTGCAGCCTTCCATCCCACCTGGATAGTCTGGGATCCCCACTGTTTTTCACAGGCAGATGTTGTGGGGGGCTCCTCTTCCCAGCACCAGTGCTCTGGGCTGGGGAGCCTGGAGTTCGGCTGGGGTCCTTCACTCCTCTGAGGGAAACTCCATGGCTGAGGTATCCCTCCCAATCTGCCACACAGAGGTTTGGGTCCAGCTGGTTTCGTGTCTCTGCCCCTCCTACCAGTCTGGATATGGCTTCTTCTTAATACCCTTAGTTACAAAACTTCTGTTCAGCCAGACTTTAGATGGTTCCCCAGGTTGATTGTCCTATAATTTAGTTGTAATTTCAATGTGTTCACAGAAGAAAGCAGGCATAATGTTTATGTACTCTGACATCTTAGATCTCCTGTCCTGCTATTTCTTTAAGCAGCAGCAAACACATACAGACATGTGTGTAACAATTATTATCACTTATGACTGTCACACAGTAAGTGCTCAATAAATTAATTTTTTCTCTCCTTTCTCTATTTATTCCTAGATGGTGGACACATAGTAGGTGCTAAATATACTCTTACATGTTAATTTTATTAAAGGCACAGATGGATGCTCAGTTCAGCACAGAAGAAAGGTGTCCCATTTTCCCCATAGATATTGGAGACAGACCAATGGGGGTCACTGAATTCTCTTCCTTCCTCATAATCATTGCGGTCCCTGCTGGGGTTCTTCTTGATGCAGCAGGTACTCAGTAAATTTTGCTGAATATACTTGCTGAGAACCAAGGGGCATTTGCCTCTTCCAGCCAGTCTTTACACATTATTTTTGTAAGGTTCATTATACAAAACAGAAATGTTCAGTATTGCCCGTTTACAGAATATTCCTTGACTTTTTTCTATGGGGACTGACTGTCTTTGTTGTTATTTCCTGTTCTTTTTATGATGCTTATTTAGGTGTTTTTATTTTAATTTGTTATTTGTGACCAGAAAGCAAGGGTGGATGATGGAAAAAGAAAAGATTATAAGAGGTGTCTTATAATCATAGGATCATGTAGGAAAGAGAATTCAGACTTTGCTGCTCTATACCTAACAGAAGGAATTATCTGAAGATTTAATTAAACAAGACAGCCTGACTTAATCTTTTTCTCTCAAACACAAAAGATTAATTACATTTTTGTCTTTAATACTTTAAAGATTAAAATGACATAAGCGAGCATGAAAATAAAAGCAAAATTTATAAAGGCAAATTGTATACGTTGTAAAAATATTCACATGTTTATAGAAGCAACACAAAAGTCAAATAATATCCCCTGTGGCTTGTTCTCTAGTGGCGAAACTAACATATTTCTGGTCATAGTTCTTCTGTTCTACCATCAGGATTCTAATGTTTCTTGATTTATGAAATTTAGGCAGCACCTTTGGAGTCCTTGTTTGGTGAGATTTAGAACCCTATCCCTAAATGCTCGCTTCCATCCATCACTCCTTTCCCAGAATTCTGTCAGTCAGACTCTTAACTATCCATTATTAAGGTACAGTAAAATTTGTATGTTTTCTCTAAATACAGTTAGATTTTTTATATGGTTGATTCTAAAAAGTTTGTTTGGATTGAATGCCTACTATTCAGTTTTTCATTCATTTATTATTTGTTTATTCATTCAACAAATATGGAGTGCCTACTGTGTGGCAGGCATGGGCCTGTGTGCAAAGTATGTGCGTGTGTTCACGGTGTTGTGTGCAAAGCAATGGAATACGTTTTGGCCAAGAAGGAACACAAAATGTATTCTTTAGCTCTGTTTTTAAGGATTTTCTATGAAAATATTTACATACAAGGATGTCATCACAGTCTTATTTAGGGGGAAAAAAGTACCCTGGAAATTGTATAGATGACGACAGACTGACAAACATTAAATTGTGGAACCCACACGTGACAGTATCACAACCATTAAAAATCAAATTTTTGATACATTTTAAATGGCATGACAAAGTGTTCATGTTTTAATTATTTAACGGAAAAAAGGAAACAGGATATGAAACTGAATCTATAGCATTATCTCAGTTTTTTAAGCTTTTAAAAAGATGATAGATATGGGAAAGAAATATCACCAAGTGACAGTGATTTGAAGTCGCTTTTTTAAATACCGACTTTCTGGTATTGTCTACATTTTCTACAATGAACAGCTGTTGTCTTTATACTATAAAAAGCCCACCCTATTATTTTCACAAAAATCAAAAGTAACCATAGTCACTGCCCTCAAGGAGCAGATTCTCATTCTGGCGGAGGAGACACATTTAAACATCATAATGTCTGCCAGGTGGAGGAAAATCAGGTCCGCAGAGTCTGCAGAGTTTGGATGGGGTCTGGGCATCAGAAAGGACTCCACAGATGGGATTTGAGCAGTGCCATGACGATCCAGGAGGATTTCTAGAGGCGGGAGAGCATTCCTGGACAGGAGGTGTGCAAGTGCGTAATGGTGAGAGGTGAGCTGCCTAAAGTGGCTGAAATACTGTGTGGATTGAAAGATGCAGAAAGGAACCAGGCTGAGAAAGTGGTTTAACAGCTTGTGGAGGACCTTGGATGCTTTGCTGAGGAATCAGAATTTAATTTAAGGGCTTCAGGGAGCTATAAAGAAGTTTATAAAGAGAGGTAGACTTGATCTGTAACATAGAGATGCAATCTTCGGAATCAGACAAGCTTGGAATCAGAATTCCAGCTGTGCCAATATTCAGGGGTTGTGCTTGGGCAATTCACTTACCCTTTCTCACGATCTGTTTCCTCAGTCATTACTTGGGAGCAAGATACCAGCTGTATAGTGTACACATGAGGGTTAATCAAACTGATAGTTTCTCAGACATGAATGATGAATAGAACTCTTTTAAAGGTAAAACATGTTGGCAGCACTCCATCCCCCAATTTGTGTTACATTATTTTTATGATAATGTTACTTGAATATTTACAAAAATGAAATTTGTTATAAATTAAGTTTCATGCTCTGCTACAGGTATAAACCCAAGACAAGTTTGCACATTACAAATTACAATACAAAAAATTAAAATTAAACAAAATTGAATGTGACCAGTTTATAATCTATATGAAAATAAATCTTCATGGATGATGCGAACATGGTAGGTACCATCTGCCTCGGCCTGGTCATTTACAGTTCGGTCTTTTCCATACTCTCTGCGCTGTATGTTCACTCACTTCTCCACCTCACTTTTCCCTATTCCCACTCCCAGGAACTATTGTTTGTATAGTGCACTGTGGTATATTTGGCCTTTGCTTAGCATGAACACGTCTTCTATGTATTCGGTCCACCTCTGTTGTTTCCTCACTGGCCCGTGACGATTAAGATCCTAGTACTTATGATGGCACCAGTGCAGTCATGGACACACATGCAAGTGTGGACACTGAAATTGCATACCGTGTTTCCCCCAAAATAAGAACCTAGCCAGACCATCCGCTCTGATGCGTCTTTCGGAGCCAAAATTAATGTAAGACCTGGTATTATATTATATTATATTATATTATATTATATTATATTATATTATATTATATTATATTATAAAGACCTGGTCTTATATTATAGTAAAATAAGACCAGGTCTTATATTAATTTTTGCTCCAAAAGACGCATTAGAGCTGTTTGTCCGGCTAAGTCTTATTTTTGGGGAAACACGGTAGTAGTACTCAACTGTGAAGTGGTCATCTAACTGGTTTTTAAAATATTATTGGTGTGAAAAGATTTACACATTCACAGTTCTCACCCCTCCTGTAGCTCTATACCTCCTCTTTGTAAGAATATATGGAGGGTGCCAAAAAAATGTATACACATTTTAAGAAAGGACAAAACTATTACAATTATAATACTTGATATATACTGATAACAAAAGATGAATACAGGTCACGTGTGACTTCTGCAATTACAAGAGGTGCTTAAAGTGGTTACCATCAGCGTCTAGACACTTCTGATTATGGCGAACTATTGCTTAAGCAACGCTGACCAAAGTGTCCACTTATATACATTTGTTTGGCACCCCCGGTATATGTACTTGTGCATATCTCCTGGAAGTCTTATTATTATTGTTAATGGTAATTTTATTATGGCTTAATATTTTTATCTGGAAAGCATATCAGTTGCCCATTGCTTTGTAACAAACCAGCTTTAAAACTACCAACCCTTTATTATCTCTCATGAGCCTTGGGTTGGCTGGACAGACCTGCTTGTCTGGTCTAGGGGTACAAAGTCTCACTCGTGCACTGTGATCCACTGCAGAGAAGCTAGTGGGCTCTGCTGATCTTGGCTGGGCCCTCTCACATCTTGGTGCCTTAGTTGAATGGCTGCCCCTTGGACCATGGTCTCACCTTCTCTGGTAGGTTGGCGTAGGCTTGGTTTTAGGGTAGCCTGGACACGTTCTGATGGCAATCACAGAGAAGCAAGGTAGTGTGGACCAGGTGCAAGGCCTCTGGAGGAGAGGGCTTGGAGCTGGCACATGATTACATCTGCTGTATTCTATTGACTGAAGCAAGTCACAAAGCCAGGCCGATAGGTTGGGCAAATAAATTCCATAGCCTGTTTCTAGGTGAGAGGAACTGCAAACTCACAGTTCAAAAGGCGTGGTTACAGGTAGGTGCGAAGAATATGAGCTGCTTTGGTAATCAGTCTATCTCGGTATGAGTTTGGGGTATGGAGACCTTTTAGAAAGTTAAAGTAACCTTCTTGGTGAGAGAGGGATGCTGCCTTAGGAAGGACTGGATTTGTGAAATGTCCTGCCAGTTCTTTGGTGTGGGAATGAGGAAGAGGGGAGGGTCAAAGACAACTCCGAGGAACCCTAGCCTGGGTGACTTGGAAGATGATACAGCTGCTGCGACAAGACATGCAGCAGGGAAAGCAGGGTTCATCCTGAAGGGCATGAGAATAGAAGACGTGAAAGTTAGAGCTAGTAGCTTGAGTTTCACTTGCTGGAGCTCTTTCCACCAGGAGAGCCCTTTTCCACCTGGTTGCACCTTAAAATCACCTAAGCAGCTTGTAAAGACTACTGGCAAGTAGGCATCCTCCCGGACCAAGTAAGCTTGAATGTCTTGGAATGGGGCCTGACATTATTTTTAAAAAATATATTCCCCCCAAATTCTAATGTACAGCCAAAGTAGGCACCATTATCTAGATCAGCGTTCCTCTGCCCGCACATTAGAATCACCTGGAGCTCTTATGACAAATACTGGTGTCTGGGCCGCGCTACCGAAGGGTTTATTTAATTGATCTAGAGCAAGGACTAGGCAACCAGCTGTATTTGGGAAAAAAAACACACACAAAAAAACTGTTTCTCGGTTTAATGTGCAGTTACAGTTAAGAACCACTGACCTAGATAGTTAATTTTCACTGTGAATAATCAATGTTTTCAGGTTGCCAGCCATGCCAAAGGGGCACTGTGACAGAGTCTCTTCAAGCTCTGGGTGGGCTCAGAATTAGCATGAAATTGCTGGGTGCCAGCCAGGGCACAGGGATGGGAGCAGTCAGAGGATGAGAGTAGAAACTTTGAGGACCCAACCGGGATTCACACCTGGTGCTTGAAGCACAAGTGCATATCAGGGTTAATCTTGTTTCAAGGAGAGCTATTGAGAACCCTCCCTGAATAGGTCTGGAATAGAAAATGTCATGATGCCATCTGACTCCCCTGTCTTCCAATTCAAATTTGGTTTTCTTTCTAGAAGACAATGAAACTTCCAGCATTGCTTTTTGAGGAGATGAGCTGACAATGTCTTAGACCTCAGTATGTGTTTTGCAAACCTACGGTCTCCTCTTCTTTGAGTTCGTCCATTAGTCTGAGCTTTGACCTTGTCACGTCTTAGATGATTCCTGGACCTTCTCATTGTTAATGTCTTTATAAATATTTGTAGACCAATTATCTGTCTACAGACAGTCACTGAGTCAACAACAGATATTTAGGATTTTTTTTTCTGTGTTCATAAATCATTCTCGGCAGAGCTTTAATCATTTGGGTTTTTGGCTGCCGCTGTGACTTTCCTCTAGTTTATTTTTGGCCTTCGTAATCCTCACCTATTTTGGGAAAATATTTAATTGCATAATGCGAGTTGACTCCCTTTAGGTGTGCCACTGACAATGTCCCCCAGTTCAGGGTTCCTCAAATTGCCTTCAGGTGGGGGCGTCTTTGTGAAAAGGGCACATTTCTGTGTCCCACCCCAGACTTCTGACGATGTGGCTCAGGCATCTGCACGTTTCACATGTTTTGGGGGAATTCTTATACAGGCAGTTGTTGTTGCCATAGTTATTATCTCAATATTCAACTTAAAGGAGAAGTCAAACGAGTCTGTTTGTTTATTTGTTTTTGGTGGGAGAGGCTTTGCTCCACAAACCTCATTTATAATCAAGACATAGGCCCTTCCTTAAGGAGTTTCCAAAGATATTCTACCCTGGGAATAACCATTTGACTTCAGTCTTGACTAAAGTTGGTCAGCACATAGGGATTTTATTGTATACAACTGACACACCTAAGATCTAAGCAGAGGTCAAGGGAAAAGAGAAGAGGATCAGGAGTAAAGGACAGGTGGGGCAGGTGAGAAGAGAGACGTGGAGAGGGAGGGGAAATTACGGAGATGCACACGTGTGTAAAAATGGTCTCGTGTCATCAAGGGTGGTGTCCAGCCTGATGTTTTATATCTCGAGCACTTAGCACTATACTAAATCCTTCTACCTATGGTCCTCACAACTGTCCTAGGGTGACTAGACCAGGTAGGGAGTAATACCCCCTTTGCACAGATGGGAACACTGAGACTCCTGGCAGCAGTTTGCCCAAGGTCCGATAGCTAGTTCATGTCAGAAACAAGAGTAGAAGTAGAACTCAGGACTTAGTCCTAGAGCAGGGATTTGTCTGTCATTCCTAATCTGTACTAGGTCTGTGCAACCCAGACTTGCTCTTGTTGTTATGAGGCCTTCACTCAGGGTCAGTGTCTTTTTGCAACACGATGTAGAGTGGCTCCTTGGGGAGGTGCATGGTATTGGCGTGAGTGGAGTGGGGGTCCTTGACGTCCCTTGAAACCCACGTAATAAAGTTCACCATGCTTGCTGAAAGGGTTCATGTGACATGTTATAAACAAAACAAAACTGGTCAGTGCCGAGTGTCTTCAATCTTCCTTTTCCTCTGTTCGTCTCCTCTACACTCAGCACGCCAAGAAAGGCAGTGATAGCTCTGTGATATGAGGAAGCTCTATGTCATGTAGCAATGACCGTCCGCATGATGAGGTCACATGGAGTCAACAAGACCAGTTAAGGTGCTGGGATCACCGTCCCTGCTCCCACCCAGCAGACGTTGTCTGGGTCTAACCCACTGTGGCTGAAGGCATGTAGGTCCTGTGTAGAGCCTGCCTCTACGACTCACCCAGCCTTTGTCTCTTTCTTTCTCATGGAGCAGGCCCTTTTGCTTTAGGTCAGAGCTGGTATCAGTCATCCTGTGACTATAACAATAACGGACCTGGGTATCATGCTTTAGTGTTTATAAGCCTTTTCATCCTCATTTCTCTTGATCATTACAACAGTCCTGTGATGTACATAATTATACTGTCCAAGCATGACTAGGATAACATTGGTCGAGGGAACATTGGTTCCTTCCCTAGACCAGCCAGCTCTCCCCATGAGGAACGAAGGTAAATATATGCACAGAGGGGGTGAAACAATGCAAAGGAACCACTCATTGCTAAGTATGGGTTAGACCCCCCAGAAAATGGGCAGGATTCTGGTGAACGAGGCTGCCTCACATGAAGAACCTGGGAAGACCTGAGCAACCGCAAAAGCCAAACGTATTTTTCTGCTTTTAATACTTTGATGAGGGGAAAACCCAATCCCGTGCGCCTGCTGAGAAATCCCAGAGGAAAGGGAGTGGATATAAAAGATGGGGCAAGCTGGAATTTGGTCACTTTGCAGGAAAAGACACATCAGAAGAGAAAGCCCCAAAGAGCCTTGGAGGGTCGAGCAGCAGGCCCCAGGCCTTACCTTACTTCTTAAGGCCTTGGGGGGATGTGCTGGGCCCCTCAGTGATGGAAACCCCCAGCATGAAGGGTCAGCAAAACCGTTTTTCCTCCTCCTTGGGTACCTTGGGCACCAGTTTTGTGATTTGGAGGGCTGCAGGGTCTTGAAGGAGGGCACATTAGCTTTGGGACCCAGAGTACAACCAATGTGACTAGTAGCTGCGTTTTTGCCGTGAAGAAGTTGAGGGTCAGTTAAGTCACTTATTTAATCAAGGTCGTTTGTTTAGTGAGTGGAAGAGCCAAGATTAGGGTTGAAGTCTTGACTTTTGGCTACAAACCCTAGTGATTTTTGCACTGTGCCACCTGGTCTCTACCAACCACCGTCGCGTTCTTACGTGGAAAATCAGTTCTGCTCTCCTGGGCTTCCTTTGGCAAGAGTAGTATCATTAGAACATTAAATCGAACCCCTGGAGTATATTTCCTCCACTTAAGGTTTGCCCAGGGAAGATATTAGTGTCCGTGGGGCTGTTTAGCTCATGGTTTAGGAAGCCTCTGGTTATAAATGGGGACAGTTCTGCGAGATGGGGCTTAGATCACGTGTCTGTTTCATCTCAATGTTCCTCCTTGAAAGCTCAGTTGACCAAATGCCTATGTCATTCCTTAAAAGAGGGGCTGGGGTTTATTTTGGGAGAGGGGCCTATTTTATGCTAAAGGACAGGGACTCCCTGTTCTGCTGCCATGCTGGCTTATTTCCACTCTGCACTCAGCAAAAATTAAATATTCTCTAAACAATAGGTGACTCAGCCTTTGCTAAATTTTAGGTGAAATGGATTTAGCAAGTACATAGAGAAAATGTCTTTTTTTTTTTTTTTCTTTTTTCCTAGTCCTGTTTGATGATAATTCTCAGTGTTCAGTGCTGCTTTCATCCAAAGATCGGTAATTAATTAAGCCTCACAACTCCCCTGGCAAGTAGAGAAGTACAAGGCTGTTCATTTAAAACCAATCCTGTTGGTACAGTAGGGCTGTTACTAAGGCTCTTTAAAAGAAAAACCTCTTTATTGTGAAACTCCTTTGAATACGGTAAATTAAGGGAGAAGGGGATGAAGTAATTTTGCCTGGCTTGCTTGCTCAGTTATGGCCACAGAGAGAGTCTTGAGAGTTTGGAGCTCTGATGCCATCTTGGGTTAAGCTGGGTATATAAGTTATTGTTATATAGCAGATTACCACAAAATGTAGTGGCTTTAGACAACAATCAACATTCATTGTCTCACACAGCTTCTGTGGATCAGGAATTCAGGGGTGGTGGAGCTGGGAGGTGTAAGCTCAGGGTTTCAGAAGGTAACAGTCAAAGCATCAGCCAGGGCTGCCGTCAACTGAAGGCTTGACTGAAGCTGAATGATCCACTTCTAAGATAGCTCCCTTAGATGGATGGTGAGTTGGTGCTCGCTATTGGCAGAAGACCTCAGTTTCTTATCACGTAGCCTTTTCCAGAGGGCTGCTTACGTGTCCTAATGACATGGCAGCTACCTCCCCATAGCAAGTGAGCCAATGGAGCAAAGGTAGAAATGGCAATGTCGTATTATCTAGCCTCGGATGTCACATTCTGTCATTTTCTCAGTGCCCTGTTGACTACACGGTTCAGTGCTCTTCCCGGTGGGAGGGGACTACCCCAGGGTCTGGATGCCAGGAAGTAGGAATCACTGGGGACCTGCTTCGAGTTTGGCTGATATGACGATATATTAAGAGTGAGTTCATTTGTGGTATTACTGGAGTATCCTCTGAGAAGCCAGCTGAGAGGGACTAAACATCATGCATCTGATAAGAAGAGAGAGAGTAAGAGGGAATAGTTAACGTTCCAGTTATTTGTAGATTTAGAATAAATGGCTGCCATTATTCATATGTAGGGGTAAGTGGTTAAGCCTATATTGAAGTGTGCCTGACTGTCGTGATGCTTTCCTCTTTAGGAGCTGAATCCCAGAACTTACACTGGGTCACTGGTTTACTGTTGTTGGTCTGTGGATCAGTGTTGTGTCAACTGCTCAGAAGCAACTGAAGTGTTTCCTAAAATACAGATGCCATGTTTCTACCCCTACGGATTCTAAGTCAGTACATTTTGGACCCACTGTAATGGCCTCTTTATTAGGTAATGGTCGCCTCAAGTTATGAGGAATGAGAACCATGACTAATGGAAGTCACATTTGTTTGGATAATATCTATCCATGATCTTTTTTTTGGCCTCAGGAAACCAACTCAAAATTGGGCACTCAATTGCTAAGGGCTGGGATACATACCCTGTTAAAAAAAATTAATATAAGATCCTGTCTTATATTACATTATGTTAGATAAGACCTGGTCTTATATTATAAAAATAAGATCGGGTCTTATATTAATGTTTCTTCCAAAAGACGTACTAGAGCTGATTGTCCAGCTAGGTCTTATTTTCAGGGAAACGAGGTAGCTGCTTATGTTGTTTCTACGCCATATTGTTAAAGGGGGCATCGAGAGTAGAAGGCTCCCATATTGTAAGGGCTGCTAGAGAGACAGATAGGCATTGCGTTGCTGACCACTAGTAATAGTTTGAAAGGCTGTCTTAATACTACATCAGCGTATGAAAGGACTGGTCTTATTACCATGTGCAGAAATCCTGTCACATTCTACGTAAATCTTAGTCCAATGATTCTCAAATATTAGTATCCAGAAGAATCACTTGGAGAGAGTTAAAAAATCTGGATCTTCAGGCCTGCCCCTGGGGATTCTGGTTCAATGGGTCTAGCATGCCCCAGGTGGTTTTGCTATTAGGGGTCTGGGGACCACCCTTTGAGATACACTGTTCTAGGTACAACGTAACTTACCTGCAATATATTGACTTCAATGTAATCCCCAGCAGCAAGAGTTCAATCTATAGAGTGGCTGACATATGAGGGGCTGCTTCATAGAGTTTGCATGGATGACACTAGGTGAACTGCTGATATTCATGAGGGGTACAGTGAGATCTGGACAGGAGTGGATGGACATTTTATTAGCATTATTTTTGTAAATGTTCACCTTCCGCCAGGATAATAAGCTGTTAGAGGTAGGATTTACGTGCTGTTTAAATTGCAGTTCTCGTAGAGGCTAGCATAGTGCCCTACCTGCAACAGGCTTGCAATAGGTGTGATATCACATACCGTGTTTCCCCGAAAATAAGACCTAGCCAGACCATTAGCTCTGATGTGTCTTTTGAAGCAAAAATTAATATAAGACCTGGTATTATATTATACTATGTTATGTTATATTATACCCGGTATTATATTATATTACATTATATTATATTATATTGTATTGTATTGTACTGTACTGTACTGTACTGTACTAGACTAGACTAGACTAGACTATACTATATTATATTACATTATATCATATATTATAATATACCTGGTCTTATATTAAAATAAGACCGGGTCTTGTATTAATTTTTGCTCCAAAAGACACATTAGAGCTGATGGTCCAGCGAGGTCTTATTTTCGGGGAAACACAGTAGGAGCAAGTTCATCTGAGGTGGCCAGGAATTCTGGGTGGGAGTTAATCCATCAGCCCTGGAGTGTGTTGCATGCTGTGGTGCTGCTTTGAGCCTCCTGAAAATGAGCACCTCTGGGGGCATTGCCAAGCTCTCCTCTCGCTTCCTTCTTCTCTCTTCCAAGTGTCTCCAGGTGGATAATGACAGTGAAACAGTCATGGTATTAATGACTGTCTCCAGGTTTGTGACTTTGGAGAGTGAAATTGGAATAAGAACTGAAGAGTAGAATAAAGCACAGCCAAAGACTACAAATTACTGTGAATGAAGGACAAGGCAGACAGAAAATATTTCCACCATATTGAATACCTCTACTTCAGTCAGCCAAGCACACCTGGGCATGCCAGGGTGGCAGACACAGAGACAAAAACATGGTCAAGAAGACCCTCAGTGGCAAACAGCAAAACAGCAGGCTGTTTGTACGTTGTTCAGAGAAGATGAAGGAGGGAAAAAGCATGATACACGTGTAACTCTTGGCTTCATTCAACAATAATTTGAGTGCTACTGTGTCCTAGGATCTGTTCCAGGTTCTATGCATATTAAGGTAAACCAAAGAGACAAAGAAGCTTACATTTTAGCTAAAGAGATAGCTAATGAATAAGTAAATACATAATATAATGCCATATAGTGATTATTGCCAGTAAGAAAGATAAAGCAACGGAAGGGAATAGATACTAAAATTAGAGTAAATATCATTCTAAAGTAGACTGCTTTGATATCATAACGATAATAATAGCAATAGTTATTATTATTTTAATAAATCCATTTGACTAATATTTAATGAGTGTCTATTATGTGCCACACACAGTGCTGAGCAATAGAGATAGAGTGGTAAGACAAGACAAATTTCCTGATTTCATGGTGGTGTTTTGTTTTTTTTTAAAGCAGGGTAAAGGCCAGAAACAATCAAACAAAGGCAAACAAGAAACATATAAGATAGTGATACCCAGAGAATTAAGATAAGGGGAGCTGATGGAGTGACTGGGAAGGCTACTTGAGTTTAACTGAGGGAATTCCTCTCCAAGGAGATGACATTTAAAGTGAAATCTGAATAGCAAAGAGGAGCCAGCCAGGGAGAAAGCATCCTGGGCTGAGATAAGAGGGCCCCAAGATGAAGGCTCTGGGTTCTGCAGATCCAGGAACAGAAAGACGGCCATTGTGGCTTCATAAACCTGGGGGCAACTGGGATCCTGGTTAGAGTAAAGAAGGAGAAAAATAACCTGCTTTAATAAACATGATTTGGAGAGCCAATATAACACCTAGAAAACTATTTTTCTTTCCACTTACATACTGCCTAGTTCTTCCGTCAGAGACAGGTAAAACTTTTAAATTGATCTATATTGTAATATGAATTTCTTCCTGTAATTAGTTCTCTTTTCCCTAGCACCCCTGAGAAGATCCAACATGCAGGGCAAGCATTGTTAGAATAAAAATTTTATTAAATAGTATAATTAACAAAAATATTGTATAGCAATGTGCCAGTTACTGTGTTGACTCAGGTAGTAACAGGGAATTCTTGGTTAACATTAGATCCATTTATATCCCACACCGCTTTAGGTGCAATGTATCTTTTCCTGGCTGGTATTTGAGATCTTGGGGTGTGCTTGCTCTCTGGATAGCTTTCCAGCTGCCTGAACTTTGGAGCAGCCAGATAAGTTCCTTCAGCCTTCAGCTGTCTCCACGTCCTCTTCCTGGGTGCTGCAGTCCCTTTAATCCCTGCCCAAAGAGTAGCTTTGTGTGCCCTGGTCCACTCTCCTTCCTGAGTACATGTATCACCCAAATTCTCTTTTGTGTCTGGGGCGGGTAACAATCCTTTTTGTAGGTGTTCGCCATTTTTTCACTTCTCTATTGCTTTTCCTCTGCTGTCTAGAGAATCACTCCCCATACAATTTGGTCCTCTTTTCCTCAGTGAATCTTACAAGAGATTATGCTCACTCATCCTCTACATTTCACACATCTCTAAAGCATCTTTCTATTTATACTGTTTCAGAAGTAAAAGTGAAGATCAGTGGGTAGGCTGTGTTGCATAGAAATTCACTTATATGGTAAAAATGCAATGGAAATCTTTAACGTAAGTTTCCTGTATATTTGAGTGTAATGTATATTCTCCAAAATACACTTAGTAACTTCCACATTATGAATCACTAGGCCTTATGCTTCTCCAAAGAACGGAGCACGATTTCTCAAAATACAGTATTGTTTTTAGAATGAAAATTTCATGTTTCATGACCAATTCAGATCAGCTTTGAAATTCTACACTACCTCAGCCTTGATCAGCTTTAAAATGCAAATGCTACCCACAAGGAACAAATGTTTTTTTCAGTTATTAAAATTGAATTTCAAGATTTGTAATGGTTTCTATAATAAAAATGTTTAACTATATCTGAGAAATAGTTCTTAAATTCCAGTAATAATTGAAAAGAACAAAAGCAGAGACTTGAAGGCAATGACAAGAGAAAAGATTGAATTATAAAAACTAAAATGTATTTAATTTTCATAGACGTTTCAAGGCATTGTATTAGAGGCATTAGAATAGGGAGACACTCTGTCTGTCTGTCTGTCTGACACACACACGTGAATCAATATGCTTTCTGATCTGTAAGAACTTGGCTCAACTTACATTGAAATTAGAGACAGGATGCTGATCTCAGTTTGGCTTTCTAACTAGGAGAATGTATCTGAGAAGCTGGAATAATGGTTAAATGTTTTTGATGTTCTATAAAACAGGTGTAAGAGTAGTCAAATGTTTATTTTATTTCTGCTGTGTGCTTTTTGCCCAGAACAGCACTGTGGATTTGAAAGATATAAAAGAACTGGAACGTATGGTGTCTGCCCTTGGGAAGTTTGCTAGTGAGTGGCAAAGAAAAAAAAGCAAGGCTTTATAACATGTAACTCGAAAACAGTACATGCCAGAACTAGATAGTGTAGTGCAGACATACAAATAATTATAGGAATCAACTGGCAGGAATGTTATTAATATTGTGAAGGGCCTACATGGAATGCTTCATGGAGGAGGAGGCGTTTAACGGGACCTGGAGGGAAATACAGAATTGGGCATCATTTCCTTTTCAGTGCAATGATAATAACTAATTTTTATTATCATAATGATTAGCTGTCTGTCGGCTTAGAGATTAGAGGATGGAAAAGCATGACAAACCCACAGGGTATATGTGTTTTGAAGGTCTTTTAAAAAGGAGTTAGAAGGAAGAAAGAGTCTTTCTAAGAGCCTAGGCTTGGGGGAAAATGTAGGAGGTGCAGAAGAGAATTAATGGGTAATGCGTATCATTTTGTACAAAGTAACCTTGACACAAATGGGGCAATTTAAAGGAGGGTAAGTGACTCCCAGCCCACTCACCCAGGTTGATGGAGGAAATAATCATGGGGTTGATGACAGATTGGAAAAAGAAGACCCAGGGTAGCTTCCCCCCACTCCATTATGTGTTTCTCATCTAGAGGTAGGGAGCTCATAGCTGAAAGAACCTTTTAGAAACTCAGCCCTTTCTATGTTCCAATAATTTTAGCTAAGTGACTTGATCTCACAACAAGTTAGCTGCGCCTCTCTTTTCCTTCCTCTCTCAAGCTCTGTGCAGAGATGTGACCATTGTGATACCACGGACATAGAAGAGGTCAAAGTGAACAAAACACCTTACAAAACCCAAGCTACCTGTAAATAATTTTTTGAGGACCAAGCAGTGTGTTACAGTGGGTGAGAAGGGGTGTGACTGTCGCGGTGCTTCACGAGTGAGGAAAGTACAACTCCTCTAAGGCAGTGGTTTTCAAGCTTGGCTGCTCATGAGGATCATCTGGGGAGCTTTCAAAATGACTGATGTTCAGCTCCTCCCTCTGCCCCAGAGATACAGTGGGTCTGAAATGTGGTCTGGGCACTGGATTTTCTAAACCTCCCTGGAAGAGTTTGAACCACTACTAAGTGGTGATGTAAATGTGGACAGCTTGTCAGAGCACAGACAGCTGGATCCCACCTGCAGAGTTTCTGATTCATTAGCTCTGGGAGGGGACCCAAGCATTTGTAAGTTCTAAAGTGTCCTCAGGTGGTCCTGATGCTGCTGGGCTGGGGACCACCCTTTGAGAAATACTGATGTAAACTGTGGACGTCAAGCTGGTCCACGTTATACTAAGCATTTCCTAAAGTTAGGCCCTTGAACATAGTTTTTAAAATGCATATTCTGAGTACCTCCCTTGACCCGCTGAGTTAGAGTGCCTGAGAATATGCAATTTTTAAATGAAATCTCCAGGTTTTAATTTGGACTCTATCACTTGTAAACTACTGTTTAATAGTTTTGTTTCCTTTGTATCTTGCTCCAAATATTTTTACATAAGTTGAACGTATGACCATATGAGGGATTTTGTGATTATTTTATGCTATTTTTATGAGGAAAAAAACTATTTTTTTGAAAGTTTGGATTGTATTAGATACTCTGAAGAATTGAAAGGTGTAACCTGGGGGTGGGGTGGGGAAGGCTTTCAGTATAATAACAGAACCATCTGCTCACATAGAGGCAGCAATCCTAGTTGTATGTGAGACGTTTTGGAGGAAGCTTTTAAAATCGTGCTTTGAAAATTCAACATAATTAGGTAATCACAGTCAACACAGGTAGCGTACAGGTTTGAGGAGCGTCTTTCACATTTTAGAGGATATTAGAATTACCATGGGTACTTGTTCAGAGTTCAATTCCCAAGTTGCAGCTCCAGAGTCTTAATCCTGTGTTGTATCTAGGATTGTCTAACAAAAATAAGTGATTCTGATATAGTAGGTTTTGGAAACTCATTTTAAGAAATAGAGATTAGGGACTATGAAGGAGAAAAATTCTTTTCATAGTTACCTGAGTTGCTAGTAAAGAATTTGTTGTATGTTGACTTGTCTTTTTTTTTCTTTTAGTTTGTGTGTCAAGTGTCCTAAGAGCTAGGTATAAGTGTGCCAATTCAGGATCTATCTTTTAAGTGTATAATGTTATTCCCCTCATCTGTCTCTTTTTCTCTCATTTAGATATTGTGTGGCTTTGCTTTTTCATTTCTGTCCTATACCATCCCACCTTTTATGGAGGAGATGGGGGAGACACATGGTTCAAATGATGATCAGGTCAAGTTTACATTTAGCTGAATTTTCTTCTCCTTCATCTCTCTGTCCAGGCCAACTTATTTCTTTTCCTCTTTTGTTCTTATTGTTGTCTGTACTTTTGCTCACCACCCCCCCGCCCTGGCCCCCTTCTACCATGTTCCATCTTTACTTTGGGCTGTCTTTCCTTTGTGCTCTCTTTTTGTGGCCATTTCAGTGGGCAAGAGGGGAAAAGAGGTCCCTGGAAACATTGTCAGTGTATGGTTTTCTCCCCACAGGTGGGAGGTAGTGGCAGAAGTTTCTAAGCTAGAAGAAGAAAAACCTACACAAGTCTTCCATGATATCTTGGTTTGTGAACCAAGTAATAGAACCAAGTGAAATGATTTTTCACCAAAACTCAGAGTTCATAGGTGAGATGGAGACAGGCCTGGGAAAATATACAACAATCAACATTTTGTGAGTGAGTAATAATCTCTGTGGGAGGAGAGCCTGGGAGAAATGAACCTTCATTGATTTACAATATGGGTGGCCAGTCTCATCAAGTTAACTCTCAACTGTTTTAGACCATAGTGAATGTGACAGAATTATCTCTATGCTTTTATGTTTTAGACTTTATTATCCCCACCTCCTAAAACATTAGCTTTCACTAAAGAATCATCTCCCAGCCAGAAGGAAGGAAAGACCTGGTAGAGGAGCAACTTTTATTGATTCTGGTAATGGTTGAGGTGTGGCAGCAAGCTCTTTTGTGGTTGGCTCCTCGGTTGTCATGGAAATCCACAGCAGTAGTAGAGCCCAGAGAAAGTCTGAGGGTTCTGTCTTCATAGCAAAAAGAATACTGAGGACTTTTCTATAGAGAAAAATGGTAGGAATGTTCAGTTTGTGAGGCTGCCACCAACAGAAAGGAGATGTCTTCCCAGGGCCTTCCCAGACATCTGACAGTTTGCTCACCCTGCTCCTTAATCAGTACTCTTACTTTTATGTCATAGCATCCTTTTAGGAAATATTTGTTTCTTAAGTTTTCCTTTACTTTTTAAGGTATCTCCCCTACCTTTGCCCCATCCACCCCCCAGAGCCTGAATCACTTGAGTAAGATATGTTATCTATGTAAAGGATTCAACCAAACAGAGAAACCACATATTGTAAAATCCCAATGAAAAATTTAGAGTTTTGACCAAAGAGCTCATTCCATCTCCCACAAATGCAAAACTTTGGATGTATTTATACCAGTGGACTATTTCTTTTCTCAAACTCCAAAGTACAAATAGCTGGTATACTCTTGTTAATTGGTACTGCTTACACTTCATAGATCAGGAAACCCAGGTGATTGACAGGTTTTGTATATGCTGTGTCCCAGTGTTATTTGTATACTTGCTTACTGTTCCTCTGATCTGTCTGATTGAGGCAGGGAGTAAACCTTGATAATTCTTGGCTCTTCTGTATACCTAGGGCTATGACTATCTCATAACAGAGGCTTGATAAATATTGTCCAACTAGATCATAGGGTTTGTTTGAGTACATAATAGGAGACAATGAAATAGCTGGGGCCAGACCTTCCCCTCTCTCTCAAGCTTCTGGAATTGCAATTAGGACATAGCAGTGTTGGGCATACTGTATGAGCCCTCAGTAAATACCTGCCAATGAATTGATTGAATGACTGAGTCCAGACTCTGTTATGTTCTTTAATACTTTAATATATATGCTTCAACAAGGACGTTAGACCTTACTGATTTGATTGGTTGTATTTTTAGACTTGTTCTATGTTGACAAAAGGAATAGACAGTATGACTACAACCATAGTGACCATCTGGATTTGTTCCTGTAAATAACCTTGAGATAATTTGAACAAAGTTTCTTAACTATTTAAATAGACAAATGGAGTGACAGGCTTCATAATTAACATTGACCCTTCACTCCTTTTAATGTCATTTCTCATGTTTTGCATTGGTTACTAATCAAACTAGACTGTTATTCTGATTTAGATGTCACTTTACTCTTCATTTTGTAGGTCATTTGGGGTCTTTGTTCCTTTTTGCTCTGTTCTATTTCCCATCTCCTTGCCACCCCCCGCCCAGCCTATTAGACCCCTCCTCACTTCCCCGTAAGTTTATTTATGTTTCTAATTTCTTAATGTGGTAACTCTTATTTTCCAATGTCTGTTGTAAAGGGCCTTTCCAGTGATCCTAGGAAGAGTGCGCTCAATAAAAGACACAGTGAACTAGGAATCATAAAAACAACCATGTCCAGACTTCCAGTTAAGCAAAAGAAACGGAATGGATCTAGAACCCGTTCTCTGTGACTCTGTCTGAATCGTTAACAGGAAAGTTCCATTTCCAGTCAACCTGCTGCTTGTCGGGAATGAATTAGTAACTACTAATGAATTAGTTAGATTTCTCTAATTTTATGTTTCTAGTACTTGGTTCCATGTCATAGCTGAGGTTTTCTTACTGCCTTCAGCATGGACTAAGCAGCTGTGGGAAGGACGAGCTAGAGATTTCTGCCAACTGCAAGTCACTGGTGATTCCGAGAGAGAATTCAACAAATCAACTCGTAGTAATAATCTTTGCTATTTAGACTGTGTTCTTTGTTTTCTAAACCCCTGGGTTTTGCTTATATCTTTAAAAAAAATTCAAGGTATTTTAATTTATACAAAGTGGGATTCTGATCCTTGCTATACGGATGAGAGACAACCAAAGTTTTGTTCTGCCCCCTTTCCAATGGCATGGAAAAGTAAGAAAATTCAGGCAGAATTAGAACTCAGAGTATTCCATGTTCTCTGGTCTTGAGAAATTCCTGGTGACAGAGAAGTTTGTGGAACTCACTGGCTAAACTTTAGGTAGACAGAACTCCAGAGGTTTTAAAAGAGACCCCAGAGTTCAACTTACCCAACAACTTCATTTTGTATATGGGGAAATCAAGGCCCAGAGAAGTATGGCTTGCCAGGGATATGAACTAAATTATGGCAGTTTTAGCTCATGACTTGTGTTTGCTAGACTGCCAGGTGGATTTTCCAGTGCAAGCCTCCTTTAAGGAAAGGCCACATCATTCTTTAATATGAACCAAAGTGTGTTCTCCACCCCTCCCTTCCCCAAAAAAGCAACCATGAAAATACATTTCTGTGTTGATTCACTAGGCAGAATTATTAATATGAGTAGAACACCAGGAATGCAGAGTGTTAATATAGTTGCTGAATCATATACTAGCACCACAGAGTTTAATAATAGATAATAATAAATAATACAGTTGGGGAATTATGTAATTCAGTTATGGAGTAAATGACGGGAAGCACACACGCACGCATTCACAGAAGAGTGTTTCTGATGGGAACATGTAGGTGTTTCAGTTTTCCTCGCCTCTTCAGCGCTTTGGCTTACCCATCTGAGAGGTAGGCAGGACATTCAGAGATGTGCCCAGTTGGGACTTTTAGGTTTATGCGGTAAAGTCGCAGGTGTCAGCGGCTGAGCCAGAAAGTACGCGTTGTGCTCCCTGAACATTTATCAGTTAATCCTCTTAAGCCTTTGCTGTTTTCCTCCATGTCATGACTGGATATCTTCCTTTAGCAAGGGGAGATGTGTCCCAGGCTTGTCATTGTTTCCCATCACAGCTCTTTGTAAATCACTGCATGGAAGAGGGTGGCATGGGAACACTGAGCCTGAAGGTGGGAAGAGGCTGGAGTGGGGGTGGGGGTTGGAGGTGCTGAGAGGAGGTGACAGTGTAGCCACAGTTCCGGTCCAGCGAGCTCTCCAACGGGCCGGCGTGTACTGCACTTTCCTCAGCTGCACGAGAGAAAGCCAGCTGTCGATCACTATTAAACCTGTGTTCTTTCCCTAGAAGAATGGGACATTTACCCCCTCACTCTTTTAATCAGATAAAAAGCAGGGGGTGGGGAATTAATTAATGTCAGTAAATGAAGTATGAGGTGCTCATCCGGATATGATAATGACTGTGAATTAGTCCAGAAGAAATGGAATGGTGTAGAAAATGAATCGTACCAGCACACTGCTTTGGGATGGACTCAGCTACCTCCATCACGCGTCAATGCTTCCCTTACCGCATCCTTTGTCCTGCCAACCCTCCCACACTGCCATCTCTGGCTACAATATTGTAGCCTGAGGTTCCCAAATGGAGCCCTGGCTCGAGGAGAGATGGGGCCAGCTGATGACGACATCCTTTTAGCATGTAAATAAAAGAACTCCACGTCTACTTGTAGATTAGTGAAACCACACCAGAAAGAAGGGGTTGCTGTGTGTTCCTTGGTTAAGGAAACTGCAAAATGATTCAAGAAGGCAGTACGCCAGCTAGAGGGAAAGAAAAGGCAATAGTTCCTCCAAATAAGTCGCTGCTTCTCCCCCAAAGCCAAGGTTTACCTTTGGACTCTCAGTAATTAATCTCCACCCCTTTCTGTGTTTCCATATGAGCCTCAGGTTATTTTTCTTTTGAAATATTATCGAATAAGTGCAACAAACACACATTGATCGGGCACTTCCTGTGTACAAGGCACTGTGGAGTAGATGTAGATAAATAAGTCATACTCCATATTCGAGGAGTTTTCTTCTTATGGGCTTGGCATATAGTAAACACTTAACAAATTGCTGCTATTGTCCGTATCATTTCATTGAATTTAATTCATATTGAATTTTTCTTTGGGGACAGGAAATTTCAAAGGTTCAAAGAGCCCTTGAACACTCTCTTTCCTTTACTTTTTTGTTTCTTTTTTCCTTTTCTTTCTCTTCTCTGCTGTAAAATTCTTGGCATGTTGGCAAAATGAAGAAATACAGAAACAGTTACAATAATATTTACATGTTAACAGTTAAGAAATTATTTGCTGTAAACACAAAAACCCAGCGATATGTAGTCACAAAATATAAATCACTGACTTTAGAGAGGATATTAATTCACAGTACATATAGGCAGGTGACCCAGTAGTGGAACTCCTGTCTAGAATTGTTGGTTGCCATCTTACGTCTTTTTGGACCCTCATTAGGGGTGGCTGTATATGCAGACTTATTTGGAAGTCATACTAAGGAACTGAATTTTATCATGGTTGGCTTTTTCTTAAATATATTCCAGAACAACAAACAAGGAGGGCTAGATGAAACCACATTGGGAATAATTATTAAAACTGGGCAATAAGCTTGTGCTGATTCTTACTGCTTTTGTGAATGTTTGAATGTTGCCATAATACAATACATTTTCACTAAATGTATTTTAGGCTAAAATGTTTGAGTGACAGGTCCTTTAGGAGTGCAAGCCTGGGCGAATGTCTTCTTTGCGCCCCCTTCCCCCCACCCCCGTCCCTGTTCCTTCAAGGCAAGGTGGATGGTGGAGAGTGAATGCTGTGCATTCCAGGAATGGCTCAACATACTTGTCAAGGGCATTATGTTAACATAAGATGCGTCCTGTTTCTGCAGGAGGTCTGTGAGGCCAGCTCGTAGCCTGAACAGGTGTACACACTGCCCCATTCCGTCCCTGCCTTTGCCTTTTCTTTGACCTATTGATGTAGGAGGCAAGTCTAGAGCTACTTCTACCTGGGGACAGTGGCTCTCCCAGAGTACAGCAGAGTCCCTTTATCTGCGTAGCTCTGTTAAGCTTCGTGATGGCCGCCCTCTGCCAACCTGGCATGGTGGAAGGGATGCTGCTGAGGGTCTCAGCTTGTCTGCTAAGAGAATGAGTTTAAGGAAAAAAGGAAAACAAGACCACAGACAAGATCCCCATTTTTTTTTTTTCCTTCGTAGCTTATTAGCGATAATGGCACAAATTATGTGTATCTGTGTCTGTCAGCTTTTGTGGGCTTGTCTGTGAAAGGGCGGTGTCAGGAACGGTAATCATCTGTATTAATGATTTATCTGGGCACAAGTAGGCTCATAAAAGTAGGTGAGACTTTGATAAGAGTCAAGAGAAGCGTTATGCATAGGTCATTCAGATTGTTTCATTTACTGACCACCCAACAGAAGGACGTCTGTATGCAGACCTCAGGGTTACGTAGTGAAGGGTCTTCCAGAGGAATTTACAATCTGGCTGGGACACACGAGAATCTGTAGGCTGACTAGTTTCTGCAGGTGCCCAATAGTACACTCAAGTCGCTAGGTCCCTGTCGGTTGAGATTTGGTAATCTTCCTTTCCCAGTCACTTCCATGGTCTGCTGACCTTCTGAATGTATCCCATATTGCGGGGCTTCAGGCTTATACTGTAAACTTAATTTTCTTATTAAAACTGAAAAAATTTTGTTTGGTTTCTCAAATGAATTTCCCCCCCCAGGAGGAATCTGGTTTATATATTTAGAACAGTTCCAATTCCACTCTGAAGAATTCCTTTTGATACACAAGTGTCCTTGTGTCATGCCTTCTCGTGGGCAGGCCAGCACAGGCTTCCTGGGTATTCAGAACACCAACTGCCTTGGTGTTCTTGGGATTATATCTTCATCTCTGGGACCTGCTAGTAGAGGAACCACAATGCCAAGGGGGTACTTATCTTGGTAGATTTTTTTTTTTTTTTGGTCTTTTTTGGCTTATAAAAGATTTATCCTTAAATTTAAAGAATAATGATAGACACAGGGTCATTTTTGTCCAAATTCACAAATAGAATAGAATACAGGCAAATACCAGTACTTACGTCTACAAATACACTATTTATACTTCACAGGGTATACACATCTGCTAGGACTGCCATAATGAAATACCACAGACTGGCTCAAACAACAGAAATTCATTTTCTCACAGTTCTGGAGGCTGGAAGGCCAAGATCCAAATGTCAGCAGGTTTGGTTTCTCCTGAGGCTGCTGTGCTTGGTGTGAAGACGACCTCCTTCTCGCTGTGTCCTCACTGGCCTTTCCTCCGTGTCCATTCCGAATATCTCTTTCTGTGTCCAGATTTCCTCTTCTAATAAAGACACCAGTCATACTGAACTGGAGCCCACCCTAATGGCCTCATTTTAACCTTATCACCTCTTTAAAGGCCCTATCTCTAAACATTTTGAGGGACTGGAGGCTGAGAGATTTAACGTATGAATTTTGGAGGAACGTGATTCACAGGGTGACCCAGAGTGAGACATCTCTTTAAAGAGAAAAGAGCAATTGATTCCCTCTGCTCTACATTCTAGAGATGCCTTCAGAGGCTTGCATTTGGGTGTGCTCGTAACATCTTCATTCATAGGAAATTAGTTTAGGGAACTGACTTTACAATAACAATTAAAAAGGAGTGAGCAGATAGAATTATGGCTCTGTAAACTTTTATCTTGTTTTGGTGTCGAAGCACACACCATTAGCATCACCGACAAATTGTGGAGGGGCAGGGGGAATTGGGAGCAGGAGGAGAGAGTCAAAAGTTGAGGGAAATCTGTCATGTCAGTTTGAGGAAGGGAGGAAAAATAGGCAAGAAAGAAAGAAAAAAGAGCAAAACAGTGAGAGAAAGAGAGAGAGAAGAAGAGGGGGAAAGAGAAGGGAGGAGGCAGGGAGGGAAGAAAGAGTGACCAAGGGAGAGACAAAAAAGGGGGAGAAATGAGCCTAGCCAGCATTTTTCCATGAGTTGAAAAAGAGAGTTCATGTGTTTCCTTCTCATAGGAGACCCAGCTCCTTCCAAGATGGTGAAGAGAGTAGTTCAGTCATATTCAAACAGGAGCAGAAAGTAAGTGGTGGCCGTAGAGAGGGAGGGCTTAGATGTTGAGGCTTGGAGTGGGTGGCCGAGGACCATCCAACATTAGTGAGCGCAAATGTGTGCACAGGCCGGAAATGTCTCTGCAAGGACCCTGGTGGCATGGGAAACCATGAATGAGAAAATACCTGACTTGCTTTCCCAGGTGTATGAACCTGAAGCTCTTAGCTGCTGCCAGGCCATCCGTCTCCCCTGTGCCCCTAAGAGATATTCCCGACACTAAACCCAGACTGCCCTCCTTGCCAAAATGCTTGCCGTTGGCCTTTTACCCCTCCCCAGATTCTGAGATGGGGACAGACTGGTCAAGGGGAGTGTGCCCTGCGGCTGTGCAATTTCGGAAAACGATGGAGAAGTGTGTCGTGCACAGCTAGGGACACCACACACGATGTTTTCACTCATCTCTGGGCATAACCAGTTTCTGGAAGGCCTTTGCCCTTCTGACTTTATGATTTCTAAGCCTCTTCCTGAACCTTTGAGTCAAGTCTCAAGCTAAACGGCAGCCGAGGCCTCATCTCTTCTCGGAAAGAAATTTCTTTTCCCGTTCCCACAGTAAACAAATTATGTTGACAGACAAATGCAGGATTAGGTGAGGAGATTTGTGAGACAATGGGATTTTGGAAGCTCAAGCAAGCAGACATCAGGGCCAGGCTGAGAGGGGAGGAGTCAGGTAGGGTGGGAAGCTACACGGATAAATCCGCAGGAGGTGAGATGGAGGGAGAAGCAGTTTCTAAGATGCCACACAAGGACACTTCCTGGAGCTGCCTGGGATTTCTAAACTTTTGGGTGAGGCTGTTTGGCTTCAGATAAGACATCTGGCTTAAGGGAGCCTCCATTTCACCTGGGCAGTGGGCATACTACTAACCTTCTTACTTCGCAGGTTGGCTTTGAAAACAAAACCATGTGGGGAAAATATTCTGAAAGCACCAAAGAGCCGTGAACACATTATTCTTTTTATGTTGCTCTACTGATCCATGGGTCTTTCCTGCAGCGGCTCTGCTGTGTGCTTGCTTCTGTGCCCCCATGTCCTGCCCTGTTGAATATCTGTAGTTGTGGGGAACTTACCAGCTTACCACTACCTCTAAGGCAGGTCTTTCTTTTTTCACGTTTATTCATAAGGTTTAGGGGAAAAAATTGTGTGAGCCCAAATCTGGCTAATAATAATAATAATTATTATTAATAATAATAACAACCAGCTAACACTCATGTGTGCTCACTCTGCACCATTCCTCTTAGCAACTCTGTAAGGTGGGTACTGTTATTATTCCAACTTGACATATAAGAAAACTGAGGCACAAAGAAGTTAGGTGACGTCTTGTAGGTCACGTGGCTATAATTTTACCCACCGGTCCTTGTTTTTCTGTCCACGGCCAATGAGTCGTATTGGAAGACCATTATTTGGCCCTGTCTGAGCCCTCCCTTTGACAGACTCCCCTTCACTCTCCCTCGCTCCATCCTGCACGTGCCTCCTCCTTAAAGTGTTTTTCTCGAAGAGGGCGCTGTTCTCCAGGAGTGTTTTGACCTACACAGAGGAGAGTTGCATGGCTGGGTCTCCTTGCGTCTGCGGCTGCTGCTGCTCTGCTAGCAGCTTTGGGGAGGAAGCCTTGTAAGGAAGACAGAATGTTTGCAAGCCAGGCACCCCTGGAAAGTGGTCGGATGGCATGTGCTGGTCCACTGCTCCCAGCTGCCAGATGAGGGGGATTGGGATCAGCTGTGACCTAATTATGAGTCTCATAAACCTGCATTGTGTCCTTCATTTTCCAGCTCATTGACCACCCAGAGGGGGAGGGAAAATGAATGAGCTTCTGGTCAAGTCCTTCCTGCCGCTACCATGTGTCCAAGGTCACAGGCCCACGACGTCCAGAGGGAGTTAAGGGGGTGGGCTCTTTGTGGTCCTCTCTGAAAGAAGCTGGTGGGGAATGAGGCAGAAGAGAAGGAAGATTAGTAGACATTTAAGCCTCACAAAAGTCCTTGGATTGGAATGTCTTCTCATGTTGTAGAGACAGGAATTTCTGAATTGACGTCTGTGATTGTCAAGATAGCAAATTAATAAGGCCTATGCTCATACAATTACATGTATGTGGGTATACATATATGAATGTCATGTGGGGAGTCATGTGGGAGACCCTGCTCGCTGCGCCATTTGTCGTGCCGTGCGGCCTGCGGGGTCTCTGGTCCTGGTCCCCATACAAGAACGCAGGACATGGTGAGGCCAAAAGGAACACCCACGGAGCCATAGGTAGGGGAGTCATACCACTATAGTCTCACTGGTGGCTGGGTTGGAGACCAGGAAGCAGGAACCACACTGTTCGCAACCCTCACTACACCGCTTGCAGGCTCAGCCACCATCTTCTTGCTAGCCCCCATTTTGCTGCTAGCACAGCCATGGCAGTTATATTAGTGGCCAATGGCTCGCTGGTTACAGCTGATGGCCGACTAGCCACAGCTGATGGCCATCCAATCACAGTTGATGGCCATTTACTACCCGAGTGACCACCTTTCCACGTGAGGCCGAGAGCCTGGAAACTGCACTCCTGGCTTTGTTCCCACAATGAAACTATCAATATCTGGCATGTATCATGTATTTGATGATTTTTTTGTGAACAAAGACTGAGTTGAAATTGTGCTAAGAATGCAGTTTTTATACTGCCAGAGAGCCCCAACTTCTAAGCTCAAATTGCTACATCACATGGGCGTGTGCTATTCAAACTTTCTCCTGTCAAAAGATAGCATCCATAAATCACTAAGTGGTATCTATGGAATTCTCAGTTGCAAATGTGTCTGAGAAAGTTTCCTTCTTCCTCACCTTAGGGAAAAAAAAAAAAGTGACTAATTTCTCTTTGAAATCCTATGAGAGCCCTAGCACTAGTAAGATGTTGCAGAAAGAATATGGTGTTTGGGACCACACAGGGGCTGGATTCAAATTATGCCTCTGCCACTTACTATTTGGGCGTTGTTGACCCTGGGCAAGTTACTTATCTCTCCAAGCCTCTATTTCCTCATCAGTCAAAATTGGGAATAAACACTAATAATGCTTCAAGGTTGTTTTATATTTAGGATGAAATGAAATGTTTTATATTTAGGATGAGAC
This sequence comes from Rhinolophus sinicus, assembly GCF_036562045.2. NCBI lineage: Eukaryota > Metazoa > Chordata > Mammalia > Chiroptera > Rhinolophidae > Rhinolophus > Rhinolophus sinicus. The sequence goes on along the minus strand of NC_133753.1, from coordinate 21,050,629 downwards.
ATGTACATTATAGATCTATGTAGGGACCGAGTCCCAGAGAGCAGTTTCCAGGCTCTCGGCCTCACGTGGAAAGGTGCTGGCTCGGTTATTAGATGGCTGTCAGCTGTAATCAGATGGCCATCCGCTGTGGCTGGGTGGCCATCAGCTGTTACCGATTAGCCATTAGCCACTAATATAACTGCCATGGCTGCGTTGGGAGGTGGATTGGCAGGCAGAGAGGCGGACGGTGGATTGCGATCCTGTGGCTCCTGCTTCCTGTGTCTCCAACCCAGCCGCCAGCGAGAGTATAGTGATATGACTCCCCTTTCGATGGCTCTGTTGTTCCTTTTTGGCCTCACCATACTCCGTGTCCACCCGCCGAGAGCGGGACCAGAGACCCTGCATGACAGTCTATCACAGAATAAAAGCTTAAGGAAAGAGAAACTCCTACCACCTTCCATTTACCCAAGGTGTAGAGTATGAGATGGGTGTAACTGCACAGTGGTAAGATCTCTTAGTGCCGTGGTCCCACGATTTCTGGATTTGTAATACTGGGAACAAAGTTAGGACTGTTAAGACTTTTGTTAAGCGTTTAAAAAATAACTTTCTTGTATTAACATCACTTCAAAAAACATGTTAACGTCCCTAAAGGTAAGAACTCAGCCTACCTCAAAGGGGTGTATGAAAATGAAATAAGATTATGCATATAAATAAACTTCTTAATACAGTTCTTAGCATTTGATAAATTCTTAAAAAGTGCTAGGTGTTCTGTTTAGGTATATTAGTTTTAATATTGGTGTCGTATAACTATTGGAAATCAAGCCCAAATTCTCTAACATGACGTGTAAAGAGGCTTTTATACAGATGTACCACTTCTACCACCCCCAATATGCAGCTACTTACACACATTCCCCCACTCCAGCCAGGGAGTCCCAGACATAAATGGCCACAGGGGCCTTTGGGTTATGTTATTGAATAGTGTGAAAGGTGAATAAGAAAACTATGGCATGGTGTGTATCTTCCGTCCTGCACTGTTGGTGTAGACATGGATTCAAGTTCTCAATAATAATAAAAGAGCCAACATTTATAATGGTGAAAAATATGTTGTTATATAGCCAAGAGTACGTTTGTGTGGAGGCATAACTTTGCCAGGAGTAAAAACTAGCTTGGAAAACCTGTTTGGACTCGCCCATCTTGTTACATTTCGACCCTCTCGTTCTGTGTTTATGTATATCTGTGGCCAGTTCTGGTTCTACACAGAAACTTTTTAGAGGGAAGCACCCTCTCAGCTGATGCCTCCAGAACCAAAGGATACTTAGAAAGTGACAGAGAAGTGGCTTCAAGGAGTTGACCTTCCTATATTTACCACCGTTCTCCTGGGGATGCTGTGCGTTTTGTGTCCCAGTTCCACCTTTCAGCCACTCCAAGCTTTTGCAGAGTGTTTTCCAGCCAACCTGATTAGTAATTAGGAGAAATTTCAAATGTATCTCATCTCTGGATTACCTTCTTTGGAGGAAAACAGTGGCTCTTCCTCCTGCTGATATGGAGGAGTTAGACTTATGCAGAGGATAACATCTTGGAAGGGGAGACATTTGACACTTAGAGGTGAAAAGACTGTGTTGTAGTAAAATGGATTTAAATAATTATTTCAAAACCCCCCCAACCCCAGTACATTCCAAATCATGACAAATACAAACAAAAAACAAAACAAAACATCTCAAATCAAACCAGGTTAAGATAAAAACAAAACCTGCTTACAATCCAGATTTGTTACCCCAGAATTTAAGAATTCTGCAGAACTGTCCCTTTCTAAATGTAAGATGCCTGCTTGGAAGTAGAAAGATAGTGCTTTGTTTTTCTTTTGCTGGTTCTCCTAGAAGATGGATCTCAGTGTTTCTGTCCCTTAGTCTAGGCTATTTTTAAGAGCCTGCTGCCAGGAGTGTCTCTTAGCACAAATGTGAAAGCATAGTTTCCATCCATAGCAGAGAGCATTTCCATTAAGCTATATTTTTTGAGGTATCTTTCACATCAATGGTTGCTGTTGCTACATGAAAGATATTATGCTTACGTTGCCAAGTAGTAATTCAATATAGGTTTTTGGGAGGTGGTTTTCAACCATTCTCTTTAATTAAGCTGGAAACAGGGTTAGAAGAAATGTTTAACTTCTAATCACTTAGAATCCATAGCCAACCTGTCTGGCTGCTTGGGTAAAGGGAGTGAGACCACACTGAGCTGGAAGAAGCTTTCCAGAGATTTTATTTTTGTTTTATTTCCCTTCTTTAAACTTAATGATAAAGAAATAAGCAAAAACAAACAAACAAACAACATTGTCAGAATTGGGGTTTCAGAGATGGATGGTTTAGCTGTAACCTTAGGAAAGGGTTGGAGTGGGGATAGAAGGCAGCAGGTTATGTGGCTATGTCCACTGAAAGATTATTTGCTTCCCACAAGCTAACTCCTTGACTATGTCAGTATACTTCTCTTCTCTGTCGAGAGGCATCCTAGTAAAATACATGGTTCCTGCCCTGAGAGGTAGATAGAAATATCTCTAGGCTACCATATGTATTTATTATGAAGTACATGAATAAATCACTATCCAAATAGAACAAATGCATCGCTATTAAAAATTAACATGGACTTTTTGTTGTCTGTTGTCCCCATCCTTTTCCCTTTAATGAAGTAACAGTCTGGAATACTACTAATAGCTTGAGGTACCTTGAGGATGAGGTGTATTTTACCAATGCTTTAACTTCATCAGACTGGCCTCTTTATAGAGGGCCCGGCTCTTTCAAGTACGTCACTCAGAAATAAAGCAAGATGGATTGGTCTGTAGAATATGGAAGCATTTGCCTCAAAGGCTTCTCTTCAGAACCTCAGGTACCCTTTCTGAGGAGCCTGGCATTCCCTTAAAAATTATTTTTTTCTTGCTTTTTTCCTGTTGCCTCTTCTTTATTTTGTCAAACGTGTGTGTGTATGTGTTTTGAGGGGAAGTTGCATGTTAGTACACACGTGAGATGTCACTATAGTTTCTCTTGTCAATTTTCATTCCAACGCTACTGGAATGAGCAAATCTGACAACCTCTAGATCCAGAAGAAGGCTTTAGATCCCAGAGACTGAAGTCTGTAAGGGTGGCTAATTTTACTTACGACGAAGATAGCTAAGACTTTTCTTAAATGCTGAAATAAAAGATGATCGTTTGCTCTCCAAATCAAGGCACAGAGCTCCCAGTAGCAATAAAGGTTTGCTTCTACCATGTGTGTCCCAGCAGGAAAAGGAAAAGAGAGGTAGCATTCATCGAAAACCCACTGTGTGTCAGACTTTTAATTATTGTCTTAGTTAATTTCAGTGAATAAGAAAAGAGTGTTCCCACCAACCTGCAACAAAAACGACAAATTTTAGATTTTCTTTAGTGACTCTGGTGAGTCTTCTCAGAGAATAATTGAAAGAGCCCTCGATTTATTGCATCAGGGGCCAGGAACAATTCCTTGGTGGAAAATCTGCTCTTTGGGGGCCATTTTGATGCTCTCTACAGGGAAAGGCAGGCACTGAGTGCTTTGAGGTTCCCACAACTCACCCCTTGCCCCTTCTTGAGGGTGATAGTTGTCTGGACCCCTGACTGGCACTATTGCCGTTGGCACCTTAGTGCCACTCCATCAGCCTTGGCAGACTCTTCTCCCCAAGAACATTATGTGATTAGAACTAAGCCATCACTGGTAATTAGGCTGTCCACTGGGTCCTTCCATCCTACTGCTTTCCTCGCCCTGCCTCGCCACTGTGTTTTACTCCCATTCACTGATTCTACAGTCTTAACAAAGTAGCACATCAATTATAGGGGTTGCAAGGGCTTGAACCCTCATCAAAGCAAATGGAGGAACCAGAAACGAATACAGTTTCCATTAATGACCTGGATTGAGTCTCCCGGCATTGCTTTGATAATTAATGTAATTGTGATTTGTTTTCATGTTGTGGGACAGAAAGCCAAACCCCAGCCATTGTAGTAACTTCTACATTGTACATTATTAGCAAGAGGCAAGCTTACTTCCTCAGGTGATAGTTGAAATTGGGGGGTGGGGGGGAGGAGTCAGCCTCCAAAATTTCCCCAGGGTTTGATGAATACATTTGTAGATTTGTAAAATATTTGTTTCAACTTGGGATTTTTTTTTCCCCCAGGTGTTTTGGAGCTTTTATGTGAAATATTTTCTTTTGAATTTGGGGAACCACTTCTCTAAGCATGGAGAAGTAGGTGATTTCCTTTTCTTTTCCACTGAAAATATAACTGCGTTCAATTTATTCCACAAATATTTATTGAGTGTCTGCTACGTGGCAGACACTGTTTTAGAGGCCTAGAATCCATCACTGAACAAAAAGAGAAAGACTGTGCTCCCTTTTGTAGAGCTTACATTCTGGTAGACGGAGAGAGAGGCAACAAGTATTATAAGTAATTTACAGTATGTTACATGATGATAAGCGTTATAGAAAAAGGCAAAGCAGATCAGGGCACGTGGGTAGGAGGGCTGGGTAAGAGGAGGTGAGAAAGTTAGCCAGGTAGACATGTGGGGGGGTGAGGCCAGCCTGCGTGGGATAGAAAAGGAGGGGCACACAGGGCCTTTTTGCCATTGAAGGGACTTTAGCTTTTCCTCTGAGTTGACATGGGCAGCCATGGCAGTCTTGAGCAGATGAGTGACATGAGTTGACTTGGGTTTAAAGATGCTTTGGCATTTACCCTGTTTCCCCAAAAATAAGACTTAGCCGGACCATCAGCTCTAATGCGTCTTTTGGAGCAAAAATTAACATAATACCTGGTATTATATTATATTGTATTATTATATTATATTATATTATATTATATTATATTATATTATATTATATTATATTATATTATATTATATTATATTATAATAGACCGGGTCTTATAGTAAAATAAGACCGGGTCTTATATTAATTTTTGCTCCAAAAAACGCATTAGAGCTGATTGTCCGGCTAGGTCTTATTTTTGGAGAAACATGGTATATTCTTAATATACCAAAAACTCTTTTCTCGCCCCATGATTCCAGTCTTCTGTGTGCTATTATGCCATTATGTACTGCAAAGCACGTCTCATCCACTGTGGTGCTGAGTGGTACTGCTCATTCCTGATGAGGTGTTGTAGCATCTAGATTTACCCACTGTTCACTCTGAGGTTCATTATGCCAAGTTGTAATAGAATCACGCAAGAGAGTATGGTGCCTAGGAAAAGGACAATAGAAAAGGTGATAGATACATTTTCCCCCTGAGGATGAGGTTTGATTACTTGTGTCATTATTTCCAGCCAGCACAGCCACAAACATAATTAGTGGTTATACAATTATGCAATCACATTGTCTGAGACCTCATTACCTCTTCACTCATAAATCTGCCTTACCACCTTTCCATGACCCTCTTAAAGAATGCACCTACCCACCACCTACATAATGAAAGAAGCCACAAGCCCCAGCCTTGGAGGAATTGTATTGATTTGTAAGAAGAGGGAAGCTATCACATGCTGTTCTCACTAACCTGGAAATAGACACCACATTTTATCTGCCACTCTGTTTCCTGTTGTAAGTCTACATAGGAAATCCATTAATCTAACCATCCATTCATCCATCTGCGCATTCATCTACCTGCCCATCCATCCATCCAATCAGTTCATCTGTATATCCATCCTCCATCTGTCCAATTTCTATTTATTGACTGATTGTTTTGTGCAGGTACCATACTGGGAGGCAACATATTTTATGGTTAGATGCATGGACTAGAGCCTCCAACTGCCTGGAATGGGCTCCTGCCCATTACTTTAGCAATAGGACCTTGGGTCAGTGACATTATTTGAGCCTCAGCTTCCTCATCTGTAGGATAAGAACAATAGTCAAGCATATATCATAGAATTGTCACGAAGATCACAAAGTTAATTGATCCAAGGCCCCCAAGACTATTCCTTCAGTCCTGGAGGAATAGTTCTAGTAGTTTGCGTTTGCATTCAACCGTCTCTCCCTTTTTCATCAGTTCACTCTTTCCCAGCCGTCTATCGAGAATGCAGCTGCGTTACGTGTTAAGGACAGAGGGTTTTGTGAGAAATGGGAGCTGTAGATGCAACCCTAGCATATCACACAGTGCTTGGCACGTGCGCAGTGGCCAGTATACATTTCATGAAATGAATGCCAGTCCCTGCCCTTGAGGAGCGTTCAGAATGTCTGCACAGGCCAGTGCCAGATGGAAGTGTCACGGGGGCAGCCAGCCAAGGACAGAGAGCAGAGCAGGACAATTGAGCATAGGCAGAGGGAGATAATCCTCCAGCTGCTTCTGTGGCCTGGAAATTCAAAGCGATTTCTTCCTGGGACTGGCTCTTTTGTTTTATCCTTTGATTTCTGTCTTTGTGTCAATGATTTGTCTGACGTTTCTGGGACTCTGCCCTGATACGTAGTCTAGGCAGGTGGGATCCCAGTGGGAGAGTATGTATGTCTCCGTGTATATTCCAGAAAGTTTAACCTTGGTCAAACAGGGCCAGCATTTTGACTTGAGGTATGTTTGATATTATCTCTTTGTCATCCCTCCTCACGCTGGTTAGGATAAGGGTACTAAGTTTGGTTTACAGGACTTGGAGCTTTGCAAGAAGCAGTGGTAGTGTTTACACTTAAACTTGCTGTGACCCATCTTAGTACAAAGGCACGGAGAAGCCTTTAGAAAAAAAAGTCACATTGAAGGGGATAATCACAGTGGTGACTTCAGTGTCTTGTGGAAGCGTGTGAGGATTACATACGGGAGACTCTGGAGCCAGACTGCCTGGGTTCAGACCATGGGTCTGTCTTTCCATGGTCATGTAACCTTGGGCAATGTTATTAACTCTTCTGTGCCTTAGGTTTATTCCTGTAAACTGGTTATAATAGTTATAACCTACCTCATAGTTGAGAGGATTAAATTAGATAATATTTTAAAGTGCTTAAGTTCTAGGCTCATACAAAGTATTCAATAAATGTTAGCTATTATTTCTCTTCCTCCTCCTCCTGTTCCTTCTCCTCCTCTTTCTTCTTCTTTTAGTACAACCACTATCACTATTTAGAATAATGTTATGAGTATTCAATTTGATAATGTTTGTGAAGGTAGGTAATTGCCTAGCACAGAGCTGACACAGATAAGCTCTCAACAAATGTTACTTTTCTTTTGTATCAACTTTTAAAGTCCATCCCTGAACTGTTGGGGACGTTCTCATCATTTTTCCCAAACGTACTGCAGTATATTCACATTTCTGGTGAAAAGAAGAATCTCAATTCAACTGAAAGACTAGGCCTCTCTTGTGATAGGAGCTGTGATGGAACATTCATTGTGTTGAATGAAAATTGTCACTGCGTGTGTTAGTTGTCTTTCACTGTGCCACAAACTTAGCAGCTTAAAACACCACACATTTGTTATGTCACAGTTTCTAAGAGTCAGGAACCTGGGAACAGCTTGACTAAGTCCTCTGCTTAGGGTGTCTCACAGGCTGCACTCAAGGATTCAGCTAGGGCTGGAGTCTCCTCTGAAGTCTTGACTAGAGAAGGATTTACTCCGAGCTCACAAAGTTGTCGGCACAATTCTACTTCTGGAGTATTGTTGGGTTGAAGGTCTCAGTTCCTAGCTGATTGTTAGCTATGGCCAGTTCCTTGTCATGTGGCTCCCCCACCATGGCAGCTTGCTTCAGCAAATGCAGGGAGAGGGGAAGGGAGAAGGAGAGGGAGAAATAGGGAGAGAGCACCTGACTCTGCTAACGAGATGGCAGTTTCAATTTTGTGTAATGTAAGCACAGAAGGGACATCCCATCACCTTTGCCATATTCTGTTAGTTACAAGTCGTCACCAGTTCCACCCACACTTGAAAGGAGGAGGTTCTATAAGAGTTGTAAGTACCAGGAGGTGGACCCCTGGGACCATCTCTGTCTGTCTGCCATCACATGCCTGACCTCTTGGTTGTCTTTCAGATGCTTGATTTTGCTTAACTTTAGTTTTTGTCTGTTTATTTGTTTGTTTTAACTTCAGTCCACAGAATCCAGTTTATCAGGGCAGGTCTCAGTGGTATAGCTGCCCTTCAGTTTCCCAGCAGAATTCTGGAAACTAAGTTTTCCAGAAGTTTATAGTTTTGTCCCCCCTCCCCCTCCCCTTTTTTCCTCCTGTAAATAGAAACCTATCCTTCCATTAATGAACATTTCAATTTCAGGGATGCTTTGTCTTCCTTCTGATTGATTGTCAGTGGGCAGTAGCTCCTAACAAAGAGAACAATTTTGAGGTTCTTTTTCTTCTCAGTCTCTCCATTAAGTGGTTAATGATCTGGAAGCAAGTACTTGGAGGTGCTATGGAATCTCCTATTAAAAGGCACACTTTGTAGCAAGAAGTGCCTTCCACAGTGATAAAGTGAGGATGGTTAGTCCCTAATTTATCTGTTTAGTAAACCTGGATATTTGGACCTCCAGTTTTTTCTTTAGGATTCAAAGGGAAGACAAGCTAGACAGCAACGTGGTTGCACGTTGGTAGAGGTGCCAGAACGAGCTCCCTTATAATTATTTCCGATCACAGTTCTAGTCAGGGCTATTTAGACCGAAATGGGGAGTCATTTACTCCTTGTACTTATCCAGCAAATATTTTTGACTGTTTTCTATGACCCAGGTACTGTGCTAGGTGGTGGGCATACAATAAGATGTATCCCTGGCCCTCAAAGACTCATTTTTTTTTCTTAAATGTTATCCGCCAAATCTTTATTCTGTTTCCTATCTACCATTTAGAGGAGTAGGTTGTAATTTTTCTCCTTGGAGGCCAGAGAATACAGGCAAATGCAGATGATCGAGCCCCTTTTATTGCTCCACTCCTAGTGTATTCTCTCTCTCTCTTTCACTTACGATACATGTTGTCTCTACAGAGATAGTATATATGAGTTATCTATGGCTGGATAACAAATTACCCTAGCAGCTGAAAACAACAACCTTTTATATTCCATAGTTTCTGTGGGTTAGGAACCGCGACATGCCGTAGCTGGGTCCCCTGGCTGAGGGTCGCTCACATGACCATAATCAAGGATTTGACTGGGGCTGCAGTCATTTCAAGGGTTTACTGGGGAAAGACCTGCTTGGAAACCCACTCATGCAGTTGTTGGCAAGATTTAGTTCCTTGCAGGTTGTTGGGCTGAGGGCCTCAGTTCCTCATTGGCTGTTGGCCAGTCTTTCCTCATTGCTTTGCAGCAATAGGGCTGCTCTCTATAGGACAGCTCATGATATATGCCATGACTTCGTTGTATTCTATTCACTAAAAGCAATTCGCTAGATCTAAAACTATGGAGAGGATTATCCTTGGGCATGCATACTAGGAAGCAAATATCATTGGGATCCATTTTAGAAGTTGTCTACCATGGGCGGGGTGATATTTAATTCTAGAAAGTGGTTGATATGAAGAAGCTTAAGATGTAATGAATTACCCATGAGTTAACTCCTTACAATTCACAGGTGTCAGCCCTTTTCATATTTTCTGTGGACTCAGCACACACAGAGAGAGAGAGAGAGAGAGAGAGAGAGAGAGAGAGAGAGAGTTGGAGGTGAGATGTCAAAAGTAAGGATATTATTTTTTATGAAGAATTATCAAATATTAAATCTGGACAGAGCATTTGAGGGTCTTATGCAAATTAAGAAGCTGTGGCCTAGAGATCTTTTGTAAGACCCCTGGGATCCATCATACCTGTCAATCTAAGGCTAAACATTGGACCTCCAAGAAGATCCACAAAGGCCCACAGACACTTTCCCAAAGATGGCCTCTTTTCAGTCCTTGCCAGAGATTCATGGGAGATCATGTGACAAGCATTTCCCATTTACTTCCCTAGCACAGAAATACCTGTCACATTGGAAAGCTTTCAGAAACCTTGTCATCTGCCTGCTACCTGTCTAGTAATGCCTTTGACACATAGGTTGATTCTGCTTTATGCCTCGAAAAGAAATCATGTTCAGGATAAATATTAGTTCCTGTAGTTAACATATCTGCTACACTTGGGTCAATAAATTTTTTGCCTCATCTGCAGGGCGGACTGCCTTCTGGGAGCCACTAGATCTGGGGCTATAAGCTGAGCATGCTGGGTAATAAGGCTGCAGGTCTGCTTATGGAACACAGCCCAATAGTCTATGAATATTCTTTTCTGTATTTGAATAGCAATAGCAGAACATGCATAAGAGCTTGATAAAAGAATTTTACATTTTTACTTTCACTTTTTCTTTTTTCTTGAGCAGCAGCCTGCTGTCAAAAATATCAGCTTTTACATCCTGTTTGCAATCTAAACAGACCCATTTGTGCCTCAGCTACTCTGATATGACATTAGCCACTTAGAGTAGTTGCAAGAAATGGTACCAAGGGTTAAACTCCCTTGCCTTGCCATTTGTTTTACGCTGCTGTTAGAAATCTTGAACTACTCAGAGAAGAGGAGGCAAAGGGTCAATGGCTATAAGATGGTTGGGGAAGGAAGCAGCAGTGGTTGGCTCTTCCCAAGAAGTCTCTTCCATGGCCTGACCACATGAGTCTCTGTCCAATGTGAATTTGGGTAATTTATAAAAAGTCTTCATGTATTTGTAAGGGAGTTGTGTATTTGCATCAGACAGTATCTAAGGATAAATGTACTAAAGGAGCTGCAGTTACTTGGGAAAGGAACAGTGCCATTTCATTTTATATTTAATGTCACTGGAGAAGTGTGAAGGTGAGCAAATGTCTATTGGTAACTTGTTAGTTCTTACCTGGCTTAATGACATTATTTGCAATCTGTTTAGTTAATATTAAGTCTTGGCATATTAAAATAGTACCTGTAGGCAAAATATTAAATTGTTTCTTCAACCTTATGTTATTATTTATAGCCATTCTTAGAAATGATAAAATCAAGCCTGGTTGATAACAGGATGGTGGGCTTTGTGGCCAGATATAAATCAGAAAGTCTGGGAAGAAAAGGCCAGGCAAGCAGCAGACAACAGCTGCGTGTCCCTGAAGCCAGCAGATCCTTCCAGGAAGTAAGAAGATGCCCAGGAGAAAGCAGATGATTGCCCTCGGGTCATGGGGGCTAATTTCCATCTTTGGATGGGATGAGTACAGAGCAAGCCTATAGCAACAACTTGGGGTCAGGACAAGGCCGGGAAGAAGAAGATTTGAGGTACAAGGGCGTGGTCAGGTCAGGACCATAGTCCGAGCAGGATCAAGATTAAAGTTGGTGAGTCTCAAACTTTTATTTTCCCTGAGCAGAGGCAGGGCTGGTCCCAGGACCTGGACCAGGGCTAAGCTCGAAGGTGGGTCTTATATGGCACCAAACAAAAGAAGGAGCATCGTTCTAGAGTCACTGCGTGTCCTGGTTTCTCTAGGACAGGCCCACTTTATACCTGTTGTTCCAGCATAATAATTAATAATGCCCCCCTTTCAGTTAAAAATGACCTGTTTGGATGATAAATTAGGTACCCGAGTAATTCCTCACAATGTGTTCCATAGAAAATCTGTTTTGCAGAATGTTACCCAGAAGCCACAAAAGCAGAGTTCTCTGGCCACATAACTATGGAAAACCGAGAATGACCTGGAGTTAAATAGGATTCTTTACTGCAGGACTTCTTACTGCCTTTCATGTGCTAATGCTCAGTAGGACTCTCCCAAAGAGGGACAGGGCTCTCAGTTCCCCATCCCAAGTGGGTCTGTTGCTACACTTTGGTCCTCCTGAGACTGCTGTTCTCTGAGACACACTTTGGGGAACTCTAGTTAATTGAATATGGGGCCATAAGGAACTGGATCATCACTCTTCGTGCACTAGGGTTCTCAGCGAAGTTAGCAGTCATCGGTTAAATAAGTAATTACTTGAGAGAGCAAGTGTGGACTGCCAGGGACTTCGAATTGGCTGGTCATTGACTGTCATTAGAAGTGTTATACATGATTAGCTGCAGAATGACTAGTTCTCGAGCTCTATGGCTAAACCCCTAGTTGGGATGCAGAAAGAAAGATAATTTACTTTGTTTAGTCTTTCATTGCATGGTGTCCTTAAAGGAGAGGTTACAAGGACATAACGGGTCAGCAGGTGTGCGTTACCTCTGTGTGGGGGGAGGGGGCTAGGGAAATACGTATTTTAACCAGGATTCCAGGTGATTCTAATAACGTTGGCCCTGAAACCATTTGCTGATAAATATTTCCTAGGGGTCTACTGAGGGACTCTGTTGGTACTGGAACACCATAATGGTCCTTTCTTTAATTATCTGAGTCCTCTGATGTGCTGCATCCCCGCTGTGTGCCACACCCTGTTATGTGCTTTCTATATGCAGGCAGGTACTTAATACTCACTGTGCTAAATAATCCTTCATAATAACCCTGAATGTTAGCAGTCTTATCCCCAGATAGATGGGGGTACCGAAGATCTTTAAGAACGGACCTTTAGGTGGCCTGACCTACTCAGGTTATGCTGTCCCTTTCAGGCCCCAAGAGAAGGTCTTGGCTCTTACACTTGCCCCTCACGACTCTTTTTTTTTTAAATACACTGGGTATTGACTTTTTTATTTTTTATTTTTTTTTTAAAGATTTTATTGGGGAAGGGGAACAGGACTTTATTAGGAAACAGTGTGTACTTCCAGGCCTTTTTTCCAAGTCAAGTTGTTGTCCTTTCAATCTTAGTTGTGGAGGGTGCCATTCAGCTTCAAGTTGTTGTCCTTCCAGTCTTAGTTGTGGAGGGCGCAGCCCACCATCCCTTGTGGGAGTCGAACTGGCAACCTTGTGGTTGAAAGGACGTGCTCCAACCAACTGAGCCATCCAGGAGCTCAGTGGCAGCTCAGCTCAAGGCCGTGTTCAATCTTAGTTGCAGGGGGCGGAGCCCACCATCCCTTGCGGGACTCGAGGAATCGAACTGGCAACCTTGTGGTTGAGAGCCCCCTGGCCCATGTGGGAATAGAACCGGCAGCTTTCGGAGTTAGGAGCACAGAGCTCTAACTGCCTGAGCCACCGGGCTGGCCCTCAACGACTCTTTAGGGCAGAAACACATGAGCCAAGACTCCATCCTGAGTCTGCCCTGAGGCTGTTACACAGCACTTGTTTAGAGCCTTAATGGGCATAAGACTGTTTCATTACAAACAGGATCATACGCTGGCACATTCTTTCTATCTGCCTGGTAGAATGGGTCAGTGGCAAACAAGCTAATCCAGGGAGAGTGATGAAGCATTGATCTCCTAGGCCTTAACAAGTGTGTAGACTAAAGTCAACCACACAGAAAAGTTTCCTTAAAATGAGGTGGAGGAGGGAACAAGAAAAAGAGAAAAAGGTTTGCTTTGCTTCTGTCATGGAGTTACACATCCAGACAAGTAGTATAAGCAGCTTCTTGTGTTTGGCGGAGCCAAGGAATGCCTTTTCCCTTTAACGTTATCGGAAGACCCAGACTCTCTGTGATTGCAGCAAGGATTTCAAACTCAAATGCCGATGGAAGTTTGAAACTTGAAGAATGAGGACGGCCAGCTAGGTTGGGTTTAGAAGAGGACACGCCCCTTCTAAAGGGGACTCTCCTTTTTAGCATCAGTGAATGACTCACCTAGGGGAAATATCACCATCATTTTGCCAGAAATTTCAATTTCTTAAAAACATTGAAAATCCATCTTTTATTGCTTTTTCTGAGGTTTTATGTTGCATTTAACCTAAATGTTGGAAGCATTCTATCCGCCAAGTAAAATGTATAGACTTTCAGTCAGTGACCTCCGTTTTACCGCCAACTGAGGGAGAACCTAAGTCACTGAAATAAGGAAACACTATTTATTTGTGTCTACAGTGTTTTAGGCATTGATTGTATAAGTCACCTCATAAAGTTCTCAAAACAACCCTGTGTTTAGAAATCATCATGCACAGCTTACAGATGAAAAGTGAGGCTCAGAGAAGTTCAATGACTTTGCCAAGTTCACACAGCCTACCAGTGGCTGGTGGAGGTCTGAATTGGGGTTGCTTTGACTGAGAAGAGCTGCAGGTTTGGTGAGGCCATACCTCCTCTCCTCTGCGAGGGAAGACTCCTCCTCGAGGTCATCATATCACCATTAATTGTCACTGTTCAGTGTCTAGGGCCCTGCCACACTGGTCTTCAAAGGTTAGCCCCACAGATATGTCATGCAGACGCCAGACGGGCTCTCCTTTGCTTCGTATGAACTGTGAGTTAGTAATTGATTACGAACCTTTCGAGGGTTGTCAAGCTTAGATTTATTCCATTTTGTAAAATCACCCTTCCATGCCCTTGAAGACCATATAGTCTACATTATCTAGATTCCACATTATCTAGGTATTTCATGTGTGAAATTAAGCTTCCTGATTTGTAACCAAAATGTGGCTGTTAGTCTCTAATTGGAGGAGGTATGTGTGTGGTGGCAGTGGTGGTGAAGTTTATCCACTGATATGCTAGCTGTCTTTAAAATTAAGTTAAATTATAATTCATTTTATAGTGGGAAGTTTTGCCACACTTCTTAAGACACCTTGAATCTCTCTGAGTTACTGCTACAAAACCAGAACAAGGAGTTAAAGCTGTAATCTGTGCCTGTTGCTCATTTTTGAGTAGATTATGAACTCTTAGAGGATTAGGTTTGTGTCTATATAGTTCTCTTTATACAGAGATGAAGGCTTTCACAGCATTATCTGTAATTGGGTGTTTAATAAATGCTTTTTGATGAGGATAATGGCATGGAAATAAAACTCTTGAGATTCAGAGCCTGCCTGGATTTCTTGCCTCATTAGGAAAGAAGAAGTGAATGTGAATATTTGGATAAATATGAATGTTGATCTCGTTCAGGAAACCACACACTCTCCTAGCTGGGAATCCTGGGAAGAGAAAAACTTAAAGGTTGTGACTACAACAGAAATTCTGTTACCTGACATGAACACCAGTATTGACCCAACTTCTCCCACAAGGTAGACTCCATTTGGAATCCGATGATGCATCTCATTGGCCTCAGATCGCTTGACAAATCACACGAACATTTGCTCAAAGTCATTGCCATTATGGTGTGTCATGGCAGGCACACCAGTGCCCAATAGGGGTGAAGGCAGAGGTTAATGGTTTTCTTCATATTTGCATTATTACTTGACCTCTGCCTTTTGTGGTCAGATGGGTTTTTATAAGCTCCTCCCATCCAGCTTTCTGAAGTGTTATCAGGTTGCTTATTTTAGGGCTGTTTTTATAGTTTCCTTTTCTTCTGTTTTGTGTGCTAAAAAATAAAGAGGGTCAAGATAGGAGCTACTAATATTGCCATCCACACTAAAGTAAATATTACATCTTTTGTTGAGCTCTCTGAAGGCCGAATTGTATTTCTTTTGTATCTAAAATGTTAAAAGTATAGCCAATTCTAACGGGCTGTCCTAAGTGTATCAAAGGGCCCTTAGAAGTTTCTTCTTCACCACCATCGTGAATTCTTTAAGCAAATGGATTTTGAATTTGTACAACAGTGTGAACATACTTAATAACACAGAAGTGTACACATAAAATGATAAATTTTATGTTTTGTATATTTTACCACAATAAAAAAAAATATTTCAAGCGTCTAATCAACCATCAAGTGTGTCAGACTGATCCATAGGGTATGGGCAATATTTGCATGCAGCACTATAAATGTACGGGTAGGGAATATTATGCTATAACTAACTCAAGTGCAGGAAATAGCATATCCTTTTATTTCCCCTAAATCAAATTAAATTTGGCTCTGAGCTCTCATCTATTGGAAGTACGTGTGAGGAAATCAATTGCATCATGTTTGAGGGAACACATTTCCTAGGATTCTCAAAAAACATTGGGTGAGACTTTCATGAGATCAGGGAAACAGGGGTGGCGGGTTGTATCCTTCCCATGGGACCCCTTTGTAATTATTTCTCTGTTTGCCACACGATGCAACTCTTCACTTTGTTCCTTCTCTATCTGTCAAGCTCATAGGTTTGCTGGTCACAGAGAAGCTCCTCATAATGGCCCTCTCTAGTGATCCCTTGGTCAGAGAGGCACTTTTTGATCTCCAGTCCGCAGTGTTGGTTCCATAGGAACGTGCAGGAATCCCTTCCATCTTGAGTAGTACTTCAAAGGCAATGTGGGTCTCTATGTATTATTCACAAAAACCTACTAATTCCTTATCCCTTTTCTAACCTCATCCCCTCTGGTTGGGTTCTCGGCATCCTTAAACCCCCGTGCTCAAACAGCCCAGGCTCCCAGGCACACTTTTATATGAGGGAAGCTGCGTTCTGGGCACCTGAGAACTGACTTGTCTGCCCTGAGACACAGAAGTTGTTAGTGATCTTGAAAGGAAATGATCTGAGACTCACAACTGATAGCCTAGGAGCTTTTTGATACGGGGGAGATAAAAATGCTTCTCCATCTTCTGTATGTCCAAGGCAGCAAGAGCAAGAAAAAAATTATTCCAATAGCTTTTTTGTGTTGGGGTTGTGCTCGCATTGGTATTAGTAACATAATACTTGCATGTGTGGCTTTAGTGACAGAGAGCTTGAGTTTGAATCTTGGCTCTGCTACTCTCTGGCTATATGACCTTGGGTAAGTTATTTACGCGTAAGTTCCTCATGCGTCAGTTTCCCCATCTATAAACTAGAAAGAACAATAGTATTTTTATCATCAACTTATTGTGAGAAACAACTATGTGAATATGTATGAAGTACATAAAACAGTGAGCACGGCATGTAAAAAGTGCTCAGTATAAGAAAGCTATGAGAATAATTACTACTTAACATTGCCAACACTGGTCATTCAGAGTTTTAATTCTCTGCAACTCTTGCTTAGCCATGATTTCAAGGAGTCCAAGGAAACAGAGAAAACCTCTCTACTAAACTTGATATTGGTTCTGAGATTCTTCTAAAGAATCTTTTGTAAGGAGTCCCTTTTGGGATACTGAACATATCCACGTATCTCAGAGGAGTGCTAGAAATTTAAATTTATCTTCTTATGAAATTCTGATCCTTTTGCGTTCAGAATTCTAGCTGGTCCACAGAAAGAAAATTACTCAAGTGTGTAAATTAAGCGAGCAGTTTTGAAACTCAAACATGACTTCTAATTGGGCAAAGCCCTGTTCCTTATACTCTGGGTAATTTGCTTTTTCTGTTTGATCCCTGGCTTTTAAGTGAGTGTTGATCTCACTTCCTTCCAAGGTTGCTGTCTTGCTAATCAAATATCAGGTAAAATTCCTTGGGATTCTTAACTGTGCTGTTTCCCTGAAAATAAGACCTCATTGGGCAATCAGCTCTAATGTGTCTTTTGGTGCAAAAATTAACATAAGACCTGGAATTATATTATATTATATTATATTATATTATATTATATTATATTATATTATATTATATTACCGGGTCGTATAGTAAAATAAGACCCAGTCTTATATTGATTTTTGCTCCAAAAGATGCATTAGAGCTGATGGTCTGGCTAGGTCTTATTTTCGGGGAAACGCGGTATGAGAGGCTACAACTGGCCAAGTGCTGTAAGTACCAGTGTCCTATTGTTAGCATTTTTTTTTTTTACCTTGATAATAACTTCTAGCCCGACTTGCCAGCTGGTAAGACCACATCTTTGCCTCTCCCTATGGTTATGTGTGGTTGGTGGCTTTAGAGAAAATTTTATTCCTTGCATGGCTTAGGGTTTCATGCATTATAGAAATACTTTCTTTCTGGCTTGACTAGAGCAGTACAGCATGTCCCTGACTTGTCACTCTCTCTACACTCCAGGATCTTCTCATCCCCATTGTCTCCTACTCTGCTGTTGCTGAAATAGTTATGGCTTTGCTGTGGAGAGCTAAGGACAATGTCTCATAGGGCCAATGCTTACTCATGCCATTCCCAGGCTTCAGTATATGGACATACCGGGCATGTGTAAGTCATGGGCTCGTAACCTTTGTGTAATGATTCAGTGGCATGTCTTGATCAGTTTCCTTATCTGTCATCTGTTAGAAAGCATGTCAAAAATTATCACAGGTATCTACTTGTATTAGCTTGATTAATGCTAGCTGATTAGCAAATGAACCTTAAGATCTCAGTGGCTTAATAAAATAGATGTTAATTTTCCACTTACGCATAACGCCCAGCTGTAGATGGGGAGTGGGGCTCTGCTCTGCAGTCATTCAGGGAACCAGGCTGATGGAGGCTTGCCATCTTCAACAAGGGGCTTCTAAGGAAGCCCTCAGTGTAGACATCTATCCACAGATAGAGAAAGAAAGACTTTGGTAAGTTTGTTTTTTCTTCAAAAATGTCACAACAAGCAGGTAAAATGGAATTAGGATTAACCCTGGTGGGAAAGGAGCTACCAAGGTGAAACTGACAGCTTTCCTTTTTCCCATTTATCCTCCATTACTTAGACTCATGGAGGGTTAGACTTGGAAAGGGTCTATAAGTGAACTTGTTTATTTTCCTTAAAACCCAGGACTTCCAGCTCCTAGGCCTACTGACATGCTTCTTCCGTGTGGGACCCAGTTCCATGACAGTAGCCCTGGCATTGGTCACTCTGCTCAGTTTAAATCCCAGCTCTGCCACTTAGGAGTTGACAAGTTATGCTATCTGCAAAGGGATAATTTTAACAACTTCTACATTGGGAGATTGTGAGTATTAAATGCACAATGTCTGACGCAAAGTGCATTTGAAATAAATAGTATCTATTAGTATTCATACTCTACAGTTTTCAAAATGGTCACAGTAAGTCCCCTTCCTGAATCCAAGCCCTAGGGTTATCCCCTCCCACTCTGATTCTGACTTGCTTTGGCCAATGGGACAATAGCAAATGCAATGCAAGGAGAGACTTGAAAAAATGTCTGGAGGTTTTCCATCTCTTGCTTCTCTTGGGGATCCCTGCAACTTCCACCATGCAAATGCACCCAGCATAGCCTGATGGATGCTGAGGGATACGTGGCCAAGTCGTCCATCATCTCAGATGACACACAGCCAATTCCAAGACATATAAGTGAGGCCACCCTAGACCATCCAGCCCCAGGCAAGCCAGCTCAGATTGGAAGAACCACCCAGCCTAACCACAGAATTGTAAAAATATGAATGTTTGTTTTTTTAAGTGGGCGGTTCATTATTCAGCAAAAGCTAACTGATACAAAGGGGTCACACTTGAAAGGTTTATATGGGCTAGATCTGGAACTAGTACCTATCATTTCACTAAATCTGTCACAGGGCTCCATCTAACTGCAAGGGAGACTATAAAATGTAAGGAAGCCAGAAAGAAAAGGAGAGAGGCTCAGGGAACAGCTGGCCAATATCTGCCACACTGATTTACCTTTACTTTGTAAAAAGAACCCTTAGGTGGTAATCAGAGTGTAACAATTTCTCAGGCAAGTTCTTTGGGCCAGGTCACTAGACAGTCACTTTTAGTTTATTTGTTTGGCACAGGGAGATAGAGGAAAGGAAATGGGACAGATGTGCTGCCTTCCTGGGAGGTGGTCTGGTAAGTCAATTCCTGCCAAGATTCTCCTGCAAACCTAAGAGATGCAAAATGAACTTGCCGGCAAAAACCACAAGGTAAGAAAGGTTTTCACCTGTGACTGCTGAGAATAAGAGACTTTTATTTCTTCTTACTGAGAGGGAGTTGGGGCATCCGTCTTTGAGAGTGTGATTGATCCATTTTTGGTTTCTGCCCTCTCGGGTCTGAGGCAGCCCTGCCCCCATACTCAGAGAAGTAAAGGCAAGCTAGCCCAATTTTATTTGTTCTAGTAGATCTCATCCCAGATCATTTGTCAGTAAAATCCTCCTTGTTTTCATCGCCTTTCCGTACCTGGGTCTCTGTGTCTGGGAACTGGAGACTCAGAGCCTATGAATCTGATGAGGAAGGCAGCCTGGCAGTGCAGAAAGCATCCTGCTTAGGAGTCAGACGGTCCACGTTCCAATTCTGCATCTGCCCCATTAATTATCACCATGGGATACTGTACAACTTCTCTAAGCCTTAACTGTGAGGATCGAATGATATTTATAAGGAGTGTGGCACGCGGTAGGTACTAATTAAATGTTAGTCATTATTATCATCATCATCATCATCTTCATCATCATTTGATTTTCCCTCTTCCTTTTGATCTTGCCCACTAGTCTAACAGGAAAAAGATCACAGATTGGGCAAAAGGACCTAGAAAAGAAAGGGTGGATGAAGGAGCAGGAGATAGTGAAAAATTGCAGTTCTTTCACAGTTTAAATCCTGTCCCATATTTGCATGGTAAATTATAGTTTCAAAGGATTTAATCTAGACAATTTCATTTAGTATGACAGTTCTGAGATTCAAGGGACGTACAGTCAACTGGAGGAGAAAAGTAAACACATGGGGAGTGAAGTTAACAACTGAATCACGGAAACTGCCATAACTTTTTAAACTCACTATCCAATGTGAAAAAAAGTTTTTTCAAGTATTTTAAATCAGATTTGTTGGAGTTTAATCTTTTATGGTGGTTTCCACTTTTGGCTAATAATGGACTAAACCCCATCCCGATTATCTTGTGTTCAGGATTATTGATGTAAAAATTGGTTTAAGATCTTCATAACCCATTTACTTCTATTCCTTGACATACATTAGTGTCACCAGTCCTACTGCCACTGGGTTAACTGTTGATCAACTTTTCCCCTGTCTCCTCATGTCTAGTCTATTTCCATAAACCTGGCTTCTGCAATGTTATTTACTGGTCTTCCTTAAGGCATGTTCTGTTTTGGGTCAGTGTTCCTTTCATCTACGGCCAAATTCTTGCTCAGATCTAGGAATGTACCACATAAATTCTTTAGGCCTCAGTTTTCTCATTTGTAAAATGGGAATAATAGTATCTACCTCGTCAGTTGTTTAGAGCCCCTTTGCTCTAAACTGAGCATGACTCCTCAGCATTATAGGAGTTTCTGCTGCTATCCTGGATATTCTTTTATTATTTGCAAGGCTAGAGGGAGCCAGAGGGTGACTTTAGTAACCACGTGTCCAGGGTCTCTAGGAGTCCAAGGTCTCTTTAGTGAGCAGTTCCGAGGCATCAATGGAAGAAATGTCACCGAGTAATATGTCATTAGCTGATATTTGACTTATTCTTGCTATAGACAAATAGAGAAAGGAAAAGTCACTTTAGGTTGGGGGATCAGGAAAACCTTCATAGAAGATGTGAGATCTGAGCTGGGTTAAGTTGATAGTTTACAGGTGGAAGATGCCATCATTAAAAGAGTAGTGGTATAAATGCTCAAAGAATAATCAAGTTTACAGGTAGTACAGGAATGTAGACCCCTTGCTCCAGGAAATAATTTTGAGAAGAAGTTGGAGATAATTTTGCCTGTAATGTTTTCTACATGCCAGTGAATCCATTCATCCAACAGTTACTATTTTGAGCACCCACTATATTTCAGGCACTGTTCCAAGTCCCAAGGATCCAGCAATGAACAGGACAGAAAAGGTTCTTTCTTCCCTGCTGATCATATCCTAAATATGGAGACAAACAAAAATAAGATACATACATAAGGTACTTTCGGATAGTTGTAGTGCTATGGCAAAGTAAAGCAAAGGAATGTGATAGAGCATGATTGGAAGGGTTAAACACCATTTTGGAGAGGGAAGCCCCAGATGGTCATTCGGAATCTGTGATATCTAATCTGAGCTTTGAATGAGGAGCAAGAGCCATTCATGTGAAAGACCTGGGGGGCGGGGGTTCCTGGCAGAGGGAACAGTGAGTGTGAAGGCTCTAAGGTGGGAATGAGCTTGGTAGGTGGGTCAAGGAAAAGCACATAGGCCAGTGAGGTTGGTGCACAAAGGAAATGGCTGGGAGATCCACTTACTCAGTAGGCTATTTGGAAAACCTACCCAGGTCCAGTCCTGTTATGGACCAACTGAATCCGAATCTCTGAGGTGAAGCCCAGGCTACAGTACTGACTCACACTTCTTTAGGTGATTGTAATGGGTAGCCCAGGTTGAGAAGCTCTGCATTAGAGAGAAGAGCCAGAAGAAGAAGGGCTTTTTCTGAGCAGGCAGAGGATACTGCAAAATGGGATGGAGAAGGAGCAATGTGAAGAGCGTCATCCTGCAGGAATAGACCAGGGCCGGGGGATGATTGACCTTGACCTAATGGTTAGTGGAGTCCTGTTCCTAGAGTGAGGTCCCTGTGATCTGCAGTTAACCTCCTCTGCCAGTTTGAGGAAATCGCTTATGTCAACTACAGCAGGAGTCAAACAGTTAAGGATTGGCTTATTTCTTTTCTTCAGATCACTGAGTCCCAACCCTCATCGCTAGGGAAGGAGGCAGCCGATCCTGAGCTGGGAATACTTCTCCCGATACCTTCTCCTGCTTGAGGAGGGGCCTGGTGAAGAACAGTTTAAATAATGACAGCCTGTAACGTAGTTCCACATGCAAGATTTTTCCCTATACAATCTGATGTTGCCTTAAATGGACTGTATAAAAAAAAAGTTTTAATGATTTAGAAATTTCACTAATAGGAGAGCCAGAATTAAATACAGGTCCTGTAGAAGAAAAAGATTGGCTTCGGGCACAGATGAGGTGTGAGATGGATGGAGAGCTGCCACCAAAGCTGAGAGGGGATGAGATTCATACGAGATAGAGTTCAAAGGCAGAGGCTGTTGAGCTTAGAAACAATTTCAGGGGAAAAGAGAAAGATGATGTGCAATGAGAAGGAATAGAATAAAAAGACACATGATGAAGACGGAGTCCTCATCTCTTTAAAGTGCTCAATAAGGAGATCAAGTGAGGTAGCATAGTCAACAACTCGGACGCTAGAGTCCAAATTCAATGAATTCCTTAAATTCTTTAGGGCTCAGTTTTCTCATTTGTAGAATGGGAATAATAGTACCTACCTCATCAGGTGTTGTGAGGAGGATTCATGAGAAAATGAATGTAGAAGGCTTGGCACAGTGCCTGGCATTTCGTAAGGGCCCGCTATGTGGTAGCTCTCACTGTAGCGTTCATCATCAGCATCAAAATTGCCGTTATGATAAGCATGGCGTCAATCACAGAACCCGTATCGTGTTCACCAACAGCCAGTGGGTTCTAGATCAAAGTGAGAAGGTCAATATGGAGCTAAGTTAAAAATGTCAAGAAGGCAAAGCAACAGTGCCCAGGTATTCAAAGAGAATCAGGATTTGACTAAATTTGCAGTCGTATAACATTTACTCAAGATCTACCATGCGTTGCTTCCCTCTAATATATTTTATACCTGTTAATTCTGTGGAACAGAGGGGAAGGAATGGGCCTGGGCAGAGCTTCAGGGGAGAGACTGGCTATGAAGGATGGAGATGAAAAATGTTGGGCAAGGTGATCTCTGAGAAAAGTTATAAGTTGTCCATGGCTTAGATTGCTAGTCTGGGGGTAGATGTAAAAGTTAGGTCATCAATCTTGGAGCCTAGGAAGTCTGTGATGGTTTTAAAGATAATGATGGCACTGATTAATGCTGATAGATTGCAAGGGTCTTTCAACCTTTTGCTTAGGTCTCCATGGGAAGCACCAAGGTCAACAGCTACAGTCACAGTACAGACTTGTGGATCTGTGTCCTTGGAGAGACAGTTGATTTGAACGATTGTGGAAGAACCTGTAGGAAGAACCTGTGTAAACAGTAACAGTGAAAACCACATATGCACTTGAGTTCTCTGGGAGGGTAAAGTAGAATATTGGAGAGAACTGAATTGAAACTTAAGAAATAACTATAGTCAGTGGTTCATTAAGAGAAGAGTTAGCAAAGGAGAACCTAAAAATCTTATTATTAACATTATACATACATATATGTATACACACACACACACACACACACACACATATATAAATATATATATATAATGCTGAACTGGGAATTAGGAGACCTGTTTTACATGTAAGTAATTGGAGTCACCTAGGCCTCAGATTTTTGTTTAAAATGCTGTTTATCATTCTGTGGAGTATAGAGATGCTTAAGGCAGTAACTGAGAAAGAATCTTGCCTTCCCAGGGTTTCAGGCCATGTCCAGCCTTGTTTTATATGAATATAATTTAGGGTTTCTTTCTCATGGGGTGAATGCAAATAGACATTGTTGACATGTGTAAATCAATGTATGTTTATTGGGGTGCAGCCAATGACTTCATGAATAAAAGTGAAAAGGATTATTAGGCTATTTAATATATTGATTTAAGCAATGCTGGGCAGACTCACATGAATAGGCTCCGCCCTAACTCTGCCTTTGCCTAGAACACGTGGGTGACTAGACTTAGGCAAGAGAGTGCTGTCTGCTGAGCTACCCCCACTGTTGTTAGGGTACAGCCACAGAGATGGATTTTTTTTTTAATAATTTTTTTTTAAGGGGAACAGGACTTTATTGGGGAACAGTGTGTACTTCCAGGACTTTTTTCCAAGTCAAGTTGTTGTCCTTTTGATCTTAGTTGTGGAGGGTGCCATTCAACTTCAAGTTGTTGTCCTTTCAGTCTTAGTTGTGGAGGGCGCAGCTCAGCTCCAGGTCCAGTTGCTGTTGCTAGTTGCAGGGGGTGCAGCCCACCATCCCTTGTGGGAGTCAAACCGGCAACCTTGTGGTTGAGAGGACGCACTCCAACCATCCGGGAGCTCAGCCATCCAGGAGCTCAGCGGCAGCTCAGCTCAAGGTGCCGTGTTCAATCTTAGTTGCAGGGGGCGGAGCCCATCATCCCTTGCGGGACATGAGGAGTTGAACTGGCAACCTTGTGGTTGAGAGCCCACTGGCCCATGTGGGAATCGAACCGGCAGCCTTCGGAGTTAGGAGCACGGAGCTCCAACCACCTGAGCCACCGGGCTGGCCCCCAGAGATGGATTTTTGAAAACACCTGTTTTCCTTGTCATCATATTTGTCACGGAAACAGACTCTCTACGCTCATTATCAAAAAACAAGACAAACCCTCATATGTTATCTCCTATTCACATTTTGTTCACCTATTTCTCTTCATTGCATAAGTCAATTCAGACACTACACTGTCAGCTGCCAGATAGGCCGCACTTTCTTGTTAGAGATAGGCAGAAACCACTAGTAATTCATTATCAAAGCTTACAGCCCTAGAAGGTATTTTGGACCTCCATTATTCCAAAAAAAAAAAAAAGAAAAAAAGCCAGAAACAAAGAGTAGAGAAGTGCAAGTGCCTGGGACAATTAGATGGACTACCCAGTTGTCAAAGCCCAAACTTTCACCTCTGCAAATACAATACAGACTCATCTTCTTTTCTTAAGTCATCAGCGAGAGACACAAGATGTTCACTTTCAGTATTGACTGTCAAAAAGGCTTGTCCAAATTCTGTATAGTTGTTACTCCTCATATATCCTCACTGCAGAAACCAGAGATCCAACTTCCTGTACTTAAACTTTCTGGCTAGACAAATGGGATTTTGGGGATGATATGCACGTCTTAGATGAGTATCCAAGCTGGAGTTCCAACTAGAGTAACCTGCTTTTGTTACATTATTAGAGCCTAGGTGGTACAGAAGATGAATTTATAGAGTATGGAAAAAGATTCGGAAGCAGAGTGCTCATGAGGCCGTTACAACTTATGTAGGGAAGTGAGGCTTACGTTCCCAGAACGGTATTTGTAGTGGTTCCTGGCAGTTTTCAAGTTCCTGTAATACAGTCACCAAGTACCCAAATGGGATGCCCGCCATGAAGGACATGGCAGGTCAGAGAAGAGGCTGAGTTTTGAGGAAATGGTAGTTTCCATGGAGTTTCACCCACCTGGGGTGGTTGCAGTGACACCTTTGTTACTTTAATTGCTCTCCAGGAGGTGATCTAATTCAGTCTGGGACTCCAGGAGCAAGAGTTAGTTAGGGAGTGTGCTTAATTTGGTTTTTGCTTTAGGTGGGAAGTAAAAGGAAAAAGTGCCGATCCCAAAGCAAAGGTGGCTTGAGAACCAATGAGAAAGTCTCTGTAAACTGTCAAAACTTAAGGAGGTCCAGCAGAAATAGAAGTGGGTTAGATTCAGGCTGTTACTGGGAATAGGCATGATGGCTTTTGTTTGGTATTTATCCTTGATGGGAATAAGCTTTAAAAGAAGCAAAATTTCAACCAGGAGGCAGACTTTTTGCACTTAGGTCTTTGTCTCTTCCTTTGCTAGACAGTGGTGGTGAGGTCACAGTCCTTGCCCTGATTGGTGCACAGGTGGATACATCCTTGAGTTTTCTTATACTAAAGCACACCTCAGGAAAAAACAAACAAACAAACAAAAACCAATCCATTTTTGAGGTGTTATGGGAGATAAGATAGGCCCATGATGGGTTGTCCCATTTGATAACTGTGAATTTTTTCTGGGATGTCTTCTCCACTAGTAGCCTAATTGTGGGAAAAAGCACTATAACCACTAACTGTCAGTCTTCTCCATGGAATCAGATATTCAGCTTCCCTCTAGCCTACACAGAGACTGGCTCTGGTATAAAATATCGTACTGCTACATGTCAGGTAGTAGCTGACATGTAGCTACTATTTACCATATGTCTTGTCTATATATCAGAGTATACAAATAACAAAATCCTTAGTATATGAAAACCTTACTAAGAGGTTGAAACTTATGGTAGCAAAGGATCTAGGAGGACTAGGTATTTTGGATCCATTTAGGAAACATATGCCTGTGCTAAAGACCATTTGACAAACCAAGGGGTCTCTTCTTCCCATCACCCAAGACTCAAAACTTGGGCTCTAATCACCAGGAATGTAATGGTTGAATTCCCCACATCTACTAGCTTACTTCAATTATCATAGTGTCTTCAGAAGAAAATGGTTCACTTTATTCCATCCCATGGCTGCTTCCATTCTCTGTATTTTATTTAGGAAGTATTTTGTTGAAGGGGTTCCTCATTATGTGTGATTTAAGACCATTTACTATTAATTCATTTAGTCAGTACACATAAATTGAGCATATACAACGTAACTGGCACTGGGAAAACAAAACAGTAGACTACTATTCTTATCTTCGAAGTCATCTCATTCTATTTGTAGAAGTAAAAAATAAGTATTGTAATACAGAGTGAGAAATATCATCGAGTCACATGCAAATTGCTCAAGGAAATAGCAGCTGTCTAGGTTAGTGGCAAGAATTCACAAAGAAGGTGACATTTCTTTCAGGGCTTCAAAGAATGAGTTAGGAGTTTCCTAGGTAAATCAGGGGAACATATATTAACAGAGCTGCATTCGTGAAGACACAGAAGACATGGCACAAGTTTCAATCTGGATTTCACTTACAAGCTGGGTAAAGTCCTTTAGCTTCTTTCGAAGACTGAATATCCTTATTTATAAAATACAGACATGTTATTCCATGTCTCCTCACAAAATTATGTCGAGACTTAGTTATCCTCGTGTTTTTTGAAATTAGTTTGAAAATGATGAGATTGGGAATAATTGTTGGATAGGCCGGATGGTTGTCCAACGGAGCTCTTCATGAGAGGAGGAGACAGTACCCTGCCCATCACCACAGGGAAAGTTAGGAGCTGTGAGGCCACAGGGGGCAGAAGAGACAGACATTAAAATGACTGCGCTGAGAAGTTCATCTTTTCCCCTTTTTTATTAGCTCTGCATGGAAGCTGTCTGTGGGGCTCTCTCCCCAGCCAGATTTATAGCTTCTGAATAACATTGTTTTACTTTGCCATTTGGAGGCTGAACAAGGCTGGAGGGAACAAGAGTCTCATTTTCCTATCGGTGGCAAATGCTAATCAGTCAATGTAATTGAAGTTCAAGTGGAATAATTTATGGGCGACCTCCCTTAAATTGCATGCTCCCTTATTCCTTCCCCTCCCCTTCCCTCCCTTCCCCCCATATTCTTTCCACCATCATTTCTTTCTACCTCTCTCTGGTGTTTAGTCCTGTCCACGTGAAAGGCACGGGCCAATTAGAAAATGATTACTCTCTCTTCGGCCCATCTCTCTTGATGTTTAGGTCAGTTTGACATCTGATCGTCTACAAAGGACACATATTTACAAAAAAAAAAGACATCTGTTTCATTTAATGAGGACCATTTAGATATTAATCATCAGAAGTAAGTAATGAAGGAAGAGTTCCTTTTCTTGAAAGTCATATAAACAGAGAGCTCATTAACCAATGCTATACAGAAGAAGCCCTCCACCTGAAACCCTGGGCTAACTTTTGCAGTGACCACTTAGCAATCAAGGATGGAAAATGAGCAACATTTTGTAGGCTCTTGTGTTAATTTGGGGGGATGAATGTAAATTTTGGTGTAGGACAAAGCACTCCCAGATTATTCTTGGGACTACAGATCATATACTCTTGTAAAACTTATAAAAGCTTTAATTACATTGTGTGGTTTACATTGTAAGATACAACAATGATATAATGGGATAAGAGGCTCTCTCTTACCCTAGAGCTGATCTGTTTAACCTGATTAAAAAAAAAAAAGGTTGGACTATGTGTCTTTGGAGGACATATAAAAGGAAACTTGAGAACCAATAGAAGAGTGAAAATGACTTAATTGTAGTCTTTTACTGTTTGAAGAATTATTATGGGGGCTAGCGACCCACTGCTTTTTAATCTCACTGATAAATGAACAGGAAGGAATAGATAAGAGGTGAAGAGAAATGATTTAAATTGAACTTCAATAAAATATCCGTATTGTTTATTTTTTATATCACAGGTTTTTCAAAGTAGGACATTTCTTATCTGCCAGTTTGATTTAGGGGTCCTCTTATGACCAGGTAAAGGCTGTAATGGTGGAGGGAGGGTATGCTCAAGGCAGAGGGTTAATATTTATGGAGCACCTACTATGAGCGAGGTACTATACTTTTTTTTTTTTAACATCCACTATCTCATTTAATCAACAACACTATAAATTAGGTTATTTCTAAATTTATTTTACAAATGAGAAAACTGAAAATAAAAGAGGCTAAGTAATCTCATCCCTGTGGGAACTCCCTTCACTCCAATTCACTTCCCATTATAAGGTTGGGCACATAATCTAGGCCCGATCAATCAGAATAACATATTCATCTGCCTACAGCTATTGATTTTTCACGTTTTCCAAGCTGATGTTACCTTTCTGCTAGAGTCATCAGGGAAGATGCTCTCTGTCCACTGGGGTTGGTAAGCATGTGGGGTGCAAGGGTGACACTACGAGGAGGAACCGTTTCCATTAATTGGAGAGAAAAGAGCTTGTCAGAGATACAGAGGAAGAGAAGAGAATCAAGCCTTAATGACATTCTTCAAGGTCCTGGATCCAGCCACATCTGAACTCATATTTTTTAATTCTTTAAAGAAATGTGAATCTGTAGGTTTTCTTTTATCTCGGCCTATGTTATTTGCAACCAAATTAATCTTTAGATACATAAAAATCTAGTAATGTTATCTTATTTTGTGTGAGTGGCTGATAAATCATATATATATAGTCAATGAAACAGCATTAATCACATACCATAATGATGGACCTAAGAATGATCCAAACTTTCTGAAGACTTGGCACCTGCACTTGGTTCCCAGAGTATCTCTGGACTCCTCTGAGGGGTCAACTGGTTGGCCAATAAATACCTTTAATGCCTCAGGCTCTGTGTAGTGCCTGGGGAAATGCCTGACTTTGCCTTGATGGAGTCATCGCTTTTTCCCTGGGATGTGCTCGAGGTTTTTGTAAACTCAAGAAATAACGCCAAATGAGAAATGGCATACTGCTTTATTAGCTATTGTACTTATATTCATAACTCCCAATAGTTTTCCAATAAATTTGGTTGGAGTGTAGGGCTTCGCCCAAACCCAAGCAAACTCTTTCTACCCTCTAATTCTAGTCTGAACGCCAGCCAGTGGTCAGACCACAGTGCCCAGTAATGTTTTGTAAGAAATATAAAAGAGGATGATCAGTAGATCCGACTTCAATCAAGAGTCTAAATGTGGGTTGGCATCTTGCACAGCCAGGAAACAGTAAATAAAAGCCACAACCAAATGAACGACCTTTCAATTTCAGTGCTTCTTGCCACTAAAAAACATGGCGCCATCAATGTCCCAGATTCTGTTTAGGGAATCAGATGGGGACAAAGAAGTAAATAACCCACATATTTTGGTACTTTTAAAAAATGATGATGATGAAGATGTATGTTAGGGACACTTCTAAGAGACTTCTGTCACAAAGGTGTGCCTCAGAAATAGTGCTTGAGAACTGGTCAGCTTTATGGAATCATTGCACTATTCTCAGAAATCTTCGTGGATGGTAGGTACTTCTTTGTCTTTACTGAATATGTAAATATTTTTACCTACATGTGGGCCGTGCTCTTCTAGGATATATGGAGCAGGGGAAAGCAAATCTCTACATTGTGTTACAGTGATCTACTGAAGGAAAGTACTATATGTGTGTGTTTGCAAGCAGCCATGTTATAGGGTGTGTGTGTCTATTAACAGAATCACTGAACCAGGGCCATGCTCCTGGAGGGGGACTTATGTTCATCTTTCTAACCCAGTAATTCTCAAGCCTAGCTGTGTGACAGAATGCCTGGACTGCTTATTAAATATCTGGTTCCTGTGCTCCACCCAAGAGCTCCTGAATCTGAATCTCTTCTGGTAGGGTGTAGGGATATGTATTTATAACAACTTCTCCAGGTGATTTTTAAGCCAGTCCACCGAATAGCCCTTGAGGTTCATTCTGTCTTTTACCTTCAAGTTAGAAAACATTACTCTGATATCTCGTGAGCTGGATAAGAAACGAACCCGTATTCAACGGGGTTTAGAAAAATCTCTCTGCGGCCTCTCTCAGTAACAAATTCTTTGGTCCAATAAACTTCATTTTCAAAATACTCTATCTCATATATCCCATAAATCCCTGGCATGGCAGAAGTCTGCTTCCGGTCCCCTGCCTATTTTTATTGTTGATGTTGTTGTTTTGTGCTGCTGTTGAGCCTCACACAAAGAGCAGGTGAGGTCACAGACATGCTTTCTTAGCTTCTTGGTTCCTTGCCCTATTTTTTTTTTAATTTGGTTCCTGATTCCAAGGTGTACATGTTTGGCATGTTTTACTGATTCTATTTCTCCTCAGTAAGATCTATTATTCGAACCTCATCTGGACTTAGGTGAAGTGGCTGAAAATAGCGTCAAAATGAATCAGATCATGTTAATTCATAAGGGTAGTAGGAAAAGAGAATCGTGAAAAGAGACCGAGTGAGGGTCTGGGAGTCTGGATGTGAGTTTGTCTGAAGAGGGAATGATGATTCCAGTAAGTGTCCCCTGCTCCCACCCTTTTGCATCCTGCTGGTAGCTAATCCACTTGGCATAATCCTCTTAACTGTTCTGTCAGCATTTTTATCTGATCTACTTCTCTGACAATTCTTTATATGTTTTGCTAGCTTCTTCCTATTTTTAAGACCTTCTAGATACAATGTGGGGAAATCAACGCTGTTTCTCTATTTTCATACAAATTTGGGTTCTCAGGATGCTTAGAAAATGGGGAGGGCGTTTTGCACAGGATGCATTAGGTTAACGCAAAAGTAATTGCGGTTTAAAAGATTTAAAAAAATATGCAAAAACCACAATTACTTTTGCACCAACCTAATAGTGTTGCAGAAAAACGGCAAGGACCGAGAAACTCAAGCGGCATGCAGAGATCAGGGAGAACGCAGCTTTATTACGCTGGCGGGCTCAGCGGGATCCTTCCCAAAAGACTGAGCCCCTAGCAATGTTTTGAGCAGGTTTTTAATGGGTTGGGGACTTCCTTGAGTCGGGGAAGGGGTAGGTGTCATCTGGTGATTGGCTCAAGGTGTGGCTTGGAGGGGGTTATGCAGAAGTGGCCTGGGGTTTAGGCTGGGGACTTCTCTTTCCGCTGGGGCCACCATTTTAGCTCAGTCCCACATGGCAGGGAACCATTTTAAGGCCAGTTTCCCCACCAATATTTGTGTGAAAAGTCTAGGGGCCATGTTTCCAACTTTCAAAATTTGGTAGGGAGAGACCTCAATATGTTTTCTCCCTACTCTCGAAGCTGGATCTTAATTTGTAGAGTGTTAGTGTGGGTCAGGGGAGTGCTGGGCTGAGTCAGAGTGTAGGACAGAGTGTAGGACAAAGGGAGCCATGCAAATCAGGCTCACGCCTAGGTGCTGAGGAAGTTGTCAGTGACATGGTGAAGTTCACTCAACCTGTTTTCTTTTGCTTGTGTCATCAAGGGAATTCAAGCACATTGAGGGACACCCTTCACTTAACCTTAGATACAGTCAAGAACTCTCCTACTATGGACCCAGCCCTAACTGTTCTGCCTTCTTTGGAAAATGATCTTAGGACTGAAAAGCCATGACCACTTGCCCCAGGCATTCAGTCTCTCTGCTTGACTTTACACCACAATTACTTTATCTGGTTGGGAATTCAAATACCTCCAAATTAAAACAGTCCTGAGAGGGGTCTAACCTTAATCTCTTTATCAGCGTACTCTGTAATTATCAGTTAATACTTAGAAGCGATTAGCTGGCAACCAATGGAAATCAAGATAGTATTGGCCTAGTGCGTTCTCCTGGTTTTGCTTATTAGCAGAGTGGCCTTTATTAATTTCTCCAGGTCCTAGTTTCTTCATTTTTTAAGTAAAGGGACTAGGTGATAGGGTCTCAGACTTCTCTTTCAGTCCTGGTGTAGCAACAGAGCTCCAAATGTGTTCCTGGCTTGCTGGCTAAAAGAGGACGGATAAGACACTTCCTTCCGTCAAGGCTTCCTTCATTGTGTTCCTGGAACTCAGGCCATATAATTGTGGGTCTAGTGAAATGGAAAGGGAGTGTGGCCAGAGAGTGAAAGCCATGGGAGGCCGAGATTGCCACAGAATTGCTTAGTTGCAGACCCTGAGCAGCTGCATCCCAGAGATGCGTTTGCACAGGAGGAGTGTCATGTGGGATGTTACAGCTCAACAGCAGCAAAATAGGCTAATACGATCAGAAAGCGTGCCAAGCCATTGTGGACATCTGCCACGCAGAATGACAGCAAGTGGCTGTTTACACGCGGTCTGCCATCCCTCTCTTGACTTTGAAGAGACCCCTCAGCCTCAAACTTCAAATCTGCACAGATAGCACTATAGCCAGCAGGCCTGGCTTTCTCATGTCAACATAATGCAAATGGTTCAATAGATACAGGGTTTGGAATCATGAAAACTGGATTCCAGTGTGATGGCTGACCAAAAAAAAAAAAAAAAAAAAAAGAAGAAAAGGATCCCATTACTATTCACTTTGAGCTTTCCTGTTCCTAAGCATTGGGCTAAGTGCTTACATATTTTATCTCATTCAGGTTGTGATCTTGGTTCTTAACTTCTGTGGATCTTCATTTCCTTAGCAATAAAAATGGAATATTTCTGCCTTATCTGATAATAGTAACTAACATTTACTGAATGCTTCCTGTGCACCAGGGACTGGGGCAAACACTTTTTGATTATTTAATACTTAGAATTATCCTAAAACGTAGGTAGGAATTATGATTTCTCTCTCTCTCTCTCTCTCTCTCTCTCTCTCTGTGTTTTATGAGTTTATTTGAGACAAACTGATGACCTATGTCAGGTAGCAACATCTCAACTGCTCCCACGATTATTTCTGTTTTATAGATGGGGAAACAGAGTTGGGTTAAGTGGGATAAAGCAGCATTGAATAGAAGTTGTAGAAAGAGGTGGCTTCATGTTCCCTGTTCTCCCTGAATATCCAAGTCAGGTGCCTGTTCTTGCTGAAATCACCCCCGAGGAGCTTTCTGTTTTGATCCTGGCTGTAGGAAGCCATTTCATCTCAGTGAGGACCACACTGAAGCCTGTTTGTGCAGGGATGTATGGATGGAGGCAGTCAGGAGGTCATGAGAAGTAGAATCCAAGGGACCTCCTAGGGTGGACAGAAACCACTTGCTGATTTAGGAGTGTGCATGGTTCCAGAGTTCACTGCTAGAAGGTTCTACCAACTAACTTCCTAAAGTCACCAAGAATAATATCAAAAAACTACATCTATCCTTTTATTTCTCCCTACACCTTTTCTACATTGTCTTCTAGAGTCCTGCCTTATGGAACTTCCTAAGCTCCAATTTTCATGATCTGAAAAATGGGATCAATAATACCTTTAATTGGTTAGTGGGGGGCGGGGTAAATAGAATTAAATAAAATAGCGGCCATTCAAGTATTTTGTCAACAGTGAATTAATAATAGTGACCATGCTCATTGCCGATTTATTATTTGTCATTTATTATGTGACTACAGGACTGCATCTCTCTGATTTAGAAGAAATGGCTTCTGATATTTATTTTCTTCTTTAAAAAGATTGC
Organism: Rhinolophus sinicus; assembly: GCF_036562045.2. Lineage (NCBI taxonomy): Eukaryota > Metazoa > Chordata > Mammalia > Chiroptera > Rhinolophidae > Rhinolophus > Rhinolophus sinicus. Next base: position 21,016,500 of record NC_133753.1, on the reverse strand, counting down.
CATGTGCTGGTTTTCTTCTTTCTCTGTCAAATAAAAGGTATCAAGGAGAATTGGATATTAAAAAAAAAAAAAAAAAGCCCTGTGCAGTAATTGGTAGGGGAAGGAAAATGAGAAGAAAAGCAGACAACTATCTGCTGCTTAGCATATCCGTGAGTGTGTTAATTTAATTAGAATTGCCTTGTATAAATATTAAACTCAATTCGCTTTCTTTTATAGCTTCTTTGCTTTTCAAAGTATTCCCAGTTATAGATTATCTTTTTTATATTATTCTGTGAGTTTGAGGGAGTTAGTGGCAGAAAGACAACCCAAATTTAAATGAACTGAGCGAGCTTTTCATCTTGTCAGCCTTTGTCTCTCTCTGTTATTTTGCTTTGCCTTGCTGTGGGCCCAGAGGCAAAAGGAGTGCTTGATTAGCTTGCTTCCTAGATGGAGTCTATGCAACAACTTCCCTTCAGTGGCATAACATATTTTATGTTGTTTTTCTAGGAAATTGCTCTATGTCTCTACACTCTGCAAACAATCACTCAAATTTTTCAGTTCACTAGCTAGGATTTGGGATACAGTCTGGATTGCTGTTTCATTGGATACCCCACAACTCCATGAGGTTAGGGTAACATTATCCACTTTTTACAGATAAAGGTAGAGTGAGTAAATCAGAGAGCCAGGCAAGTTTGACCCCAAGTATAATTTCTAGTGTTAAAAATGGTGAACTTAGTTCCTAGATTAAAATTTTGGTAGATTCAGGGTAAAGGTAATGAAACAGTTGTTCATGGAATGAGTTTAAACTGAATTCAAGAGAATCATAGAATGCCATAGGCAGAACAGACCTCTCTTATAGGACCTATATTTTAGGATGCGGCGAGTAACGGAGGCTCCTGCAAGTAGAGTCGGATCCTGTCTGTGTCCTGTCTCTATTTAAAATTTTGTCTGACTTATTTCGCTTAGCATAATAATCTCAAGATCCATCCATGTTGCTGCAAATGGCATTAATTCATATTTTCTCATGGCAGAATAGTATTTCATTGTGTATATATACCACATCTTCTTTATCCAATCATCTATTGAAGGACACTTTGGTCGTTTCCATGTTTTGGTGGTGAAAACACAATGTAATATATAGATGATGTACTACAGAATTATACACCTGAAACCTATGTCACTTTACTAACAACTGTCACTCACATAAACTTTAATTTTAAAAAAATTCAAGGCAATAAACAATGAAGTAGAACCCCCCCCCCCAAAAGAAAATTGGAATTTTTTATCGTCATGGATTTTTGCATTCATTTTTATTTTTAAAAATATTGCATTAAACATTATTTATCTTGGCTACTGAAGTTTTTTAGGTGCCCCCTTAAATTTTGTGTGCAAGTGAGACACTTGCCTTCCCCTACCTGCAGTACGGTAGGACAGGCATAGTGCTAAGCAGGCTACTAGTCATTCCCCTTCATTTTCCACAGGAAGAACCTGAGGCCTAAAATCACAAAACTGGTACTAATAACCCAGGCCTCTTGACTCACAATTCAGTGCTCTTCCTACTACTGCAAGAAGAGCTAAAATGATGTGACAGACGAACATCTCATAGTAAAGCCTGACTAAATGTACTGGGACAGAAAGTGTCGAGTCCCTCAGGTGTACGTATCTGTTTAACACCAAGTCTTCCTCTCACCCAGCAAGCAGAAATAGTGGCAAGTGGCAGCAGGTGGAATTTAGGTTAGATTGAAAGAAGAACTATTTGACAATATGGAAAGTGAGGTGTTGCATTGGTTTCTAGAAAATGGCATAAAGTAAGAGTTGAAAATTCAAATGCCTTGGGTTGGGTATGAGTAAGTGGTGGGGACGGTGGCAAACTGGGGAGAGAAATTATCAGTAGAAACTAAGTTCTATAATTCTGTTAATCACTTAGAGAAACAAGGCCTTTTTTCTTTCCTTCTAGATCTCAGACACCCCTGCAATTTCAGGTCAAAATTATTTCCTTGAAGCAACCCGAACCTAACTTTGCAGCATCCTCTTCCTCTTCACAGAAATTCCCTGATCCTGCTTCTTCTTTGTTTTATCTTTGCTCTAATCAGCAGGGACTACTTCCCCAGTTCTCTATCCTTCCCTCAGTTATCTGCCCCTGTAGCTCTGGGTCATGGGTGACAAGATTTTCCAATGCTTCGAGTTGGCTCTCTTCTGCTCTAAAAAACATATTGGCTCTTGCACATTCACTGTGTAGTGTCCCCATTATGGCATCTCTAGCCTCTCATGCTGGGCCATCCCATCCCTCATCAGCATATCACCTTGCAACCACATTGCCTTTTCTTGGATGACTTTTATATAGGACAATGCACTTCTAGACTGGGAGAGAGCATCCCACAGCCAGGGGCTTTGCTTTGCTCTGAGCGGAATACTCAGCATCTAGCATAGTTCTCTGCTGTGCAAGTGGGTCAGTAATACTTATTGAGTGAATAAATAATTATACAGTTGCATTGTAATTCACTCCAAATAGGGTAGCTCCTAAAGTTCACATAGGAATTTTCAACATAGCCAAAATGCAACACATTCATAGCAAAACCACGGTTTGGGAAATCAGGAAGATGAAGGAAATAAAAAAGCTGCAATGTTGTGCATGTGACCTGATAAACAGCCATGTGTTCCAGCCACCAGGGCTGCGCTGGTCAGTCATGTGTCTCCTTTCCGCTCTCCCCCAACTATCCCCCCACCCCCCACCCCCAGTCTTTTTAAATGGTCTGGTGTTTGCTGGTGTGACCTATGCTCCTTTGGGAGTTTTCAGCACCATGGATTGAGTTTCCTTTTATCCGTATGTAACTCACTGAACAGCAGGATGAAGAAATGATCAGGGTTTGGGACCAAGCTCTCAGCCACTGTGGTGGGAATTAGCTCCTTTTAGCAGAAGAAAATTCACTTAGAGTCTTTATAGTTCCCCTTGGGAGAATTGCATTTTCAGCTGTCAAGGCACTTAAGCTTCTACAGGTTGGTTTTCAGGTGATGGAAGATGTGGAAGGGTTGCCATGGAAATTGATATCTTCTGACTTTGATACTTCAGGGAACCACCAGTGGTGGGTGACCCTGCTGAGGTGTCTCTATGCAAGGTATGGCCTTCATCCAAGTACCTAAGGTTAGGTAGGCAGTAGGCCAGTTATTCATGGAGCACTGGTTTTAGGATCTGAGGTCATCCTGCTGCCAGAGCAAACATTAGGAACATTAGTAAACTCTGCCAGGGTGTAACCTGTGGAATATTACATACATACTTTTGAGGATAAATCCTTCCCAAAATTTCAGGTTTTACTGTATTTAGTTGTAAAACCCAAAAGCCAGATTGACTAACTCTGAGTCCCTGGTAAAGGATCCTTTTTAGGGACACCTTCACCACCCCTGCCTTTCCTAAGGACTCTGTTTGTCTTCTCGTTAATTATAATCAAGGGCAGAATCTTACTAAGGCACAGACCATGGCTTTTCCTTTCTTTTTTTGGAAGGGTTTTCTCATTCCGGAGCCCCCGAGTAGTCTTCCTTTCATTTATTGTCTAAATTTGATGCCTTTCCCCCATTTTCTTGAAATGCCTTTAATTTTTGCAACCTGTCTCTTCTTTTTTGCCGCACTTCTGGCCGTCATACACAAATCTGAGCTTGGCCTCTTCTCATGGTAATAGATGTCCAGAGCCCCTTTCAGGAAGCCCAGGACAAGAGCTCGTGGAGATTAGCCAAATGTCACAGCTGGCCTGCCCTGGGCATGTGCCTAGGAGCAGATCCAGGTGGCTATTTCTGCATGTGTCCCAGCTTCAAAAAAATGAGAGTAAGATTTTCTTTCTACACTTCTGTCAATTTCCTTCTCAGTTTCCACTGGCTATAATCGTCAACTCAGAGGTGTCCCAGGCTGAGTATTTGCATACCATAATGAGAATCACTAAAACTAAAGACTGCCGATGGAAGGGGAGAGGCAGACATTTTGCCTGAACCACAAATCGCCTTACACCATTAGCTTGAGAGGGGGTTGGGGGTTTACCCAGAGGCATGTATGTTTTGTTTTTACAAAAGGGTTCACCATAGAGCTCAGATACTTTCTGCTACCCATCTGCACAGATGCAAAGTGAATCAGAGGCCCACTTACTTTTATGCTTGGGCTGGTGCCTCCGTCTGGCCTGGTGTTTGGACCCCTCCATGATATTGGTGGGGGAGGGACCTCCATTAGGTGGTAGATAAAGGCCAGAGACACACAGACTTCTCTAACATGCTAACTGTCTTTCTGTCCTTTGGAAAACTATGGACATTTTGGGACTCCCCTTACTTTGTGCTTCTTTTCAAGAAGGTGAATCATTTTGGGGAAATTTTCATGAATGTGGAAATAGCCTCTCTTAGACTAGCTGAGGATGCTAAAATGAAGGATCTCCTTCTATGCTTTGGGGGTGGCTTAAATATATCCCATTACATATCATCAACCTCAGCTCGTCCTGGGGTACTGTTGGTTTTCCTAGGCTTCTAGTTAACTATGATAGCAAGTATTGGTCATGCCTGGACTTGGAAGATGGCCAGAGTAACTACAGCAAAAGGCATGGGGTTATCATGAGAACAGGACGAGCTCGTGAGCAAGGAAGCGCTTTTGTATTTTGTATTAATAATCACTCTAACACAGGTTTTTACGTACATCTAGTCACTTTAGGCCTTCACTGTAACCCTGTGAGATGGTAAGGGTTATTATCTTCAACCTCAGCAGGACTCTCAGCATTTTCATTCAACATTTTACTTTATGGTAATCTCTCCATCCCATGTTCTTCAACGATGGTTCCGAAATATCACCACTCTCCTATTTTCCTTATGTAGCCCTCAGTATCATTGGCAAATCTTACTTCTAAATTCTGGAAAAAACGGATCCTATTTTGTGGTATTTCCTTCAGTTCTCTAGCCCTCTGATACTTATAAATTTTCTTTCTGATCCATTCTCATGTCCTTTTCTTCAGGCTTAGAGGTTTCGTCTCTGATTCAAATCTCATCCCTCAGTGATCTTCAACCTCTTCCTCTTTACTTGGCTTCACCCTGTCTGCTTAGAGTAGCCTTTCCCACGCCCCTACCTACCAAATATCCCTTCCATGACGGCATATGCCTTTAGCTCCCATCTTGCTTCTGTTTGCTTTCTTCTCCTCCGCCTCCTTCGCCTCCTCCTCCTCTTTCTTCTCCCTCTCCCTCTCCTTCTTGTTCTCCTTTTTCAAAAATCCAAACCACTATTCATTACCCAATTCACTGAAATCTGAATTCTCTTTTTCAGATCCAATGAACCTTCATTAAGCCAATGATTTATCTTCTCACTAAATTTGCTATTCTTCCAATATGTGCCATTTCTGAATGTGGCACCACTGTCATCTATTAATAGCTAGCTAATTCAGAAACTTCACCCTGCCCCTTTTCATATCTTTTACAAACAACCGAGCGCTGCTTATTATTTCTTCCTTAGTAGCTCCCAGTTCCATCCTTTCCTCTCTATTACTGCTACCACCACCTGTGTTAAGATCGCGGTAGTTTGCTCTCCCACGGCATCAGCCTCCTAACTGATACATCTTCCTCCAGTCCTCTTCTATTCAAGTCCGTCCTCCCATGTCACCAGTGTACATCCTCCCATGTTCACTATGCAAAATGCAAAGCTTACCTGATTAAAACCCTTGTTACCTCCCTACGGCTTATCGGATAATGTCCAATTTTCTATATAAGACCCTCCACAACATGACTACAAATTAATTCCCCAGCCCTTTGTTCCCACCAACATTTACCTTACTTTTTACCCTCCAGCAACACCCAGTTGTTGGTAGCTCTCCGTATTTAATATATTGTTTCTCCAATATATTGTTTCTCAAACTTTATGGTTTGCTTGAGCTTCCCCTCTGCCAATATTAGCCTTTCCCTATTTGCTTAGTTAATTCATACTCATCCTTAAAGAATCACCTCTCCAACAAGCCCTCCCTAATGTTTCCCCCACTCTTTCCATCCCTTACCACACTGGGTTAGTTACCCTCCTTTCTGTCAGTATAAACTACTGTACATATGGCTACTATTGCACTCATCATATTGAATTATGATTATCTGTTCCTGCATTTGCTTTCCTCAATATGTCTCCATATTCTCTCAGTACATCATTTGCATCTATAGCACTGAGCAGAGTTCTTGACACTCAGGAGGTGCTAAATAGATGTAAGTTTAATACATTTCTGCCAAACTTAGAACAGGTTTGAAAAAATCCAGCCTTTTCTCATGGAGTAAGAGGAACTTACGGGAGGGGGGGACTGGGTTGAGAAAGTTTTGAAGATGCTTTTTCTAGCCTATTTGCCCTAATTATGGAAATTCTGCTTTAAACCAAATGACACCTAGAGAATCTTTAGTTGGTCTCCACCCCGGGGAGATAATGAAGCAAGATGGAGTTGACCATCACGTTTTTGAATAGCATGGAGGCTTTTAAACTTATGATGGTTTTTTTCTATCAAAACTGAGATAAATAAGAAGAAATGTTCACTGACAATAATGACTATAGATAAATGCTGACAGCTCGAAGAAAATGTCAAGCGCAGATGTCAGTGGATCTGTGAAGGCCATGCTCAATTTTATACCAATGTAAACTTTGTAAAATAAGGTTTTAGAGACTGGCATAATCATATTCAGAAAGTGAAGTAAGAATGAAACGTGTGAGTGGTGGTTGCCCAATCCGTAAAGAATACGTTCTCTACAAGGTAAGAAGGAGCAAAGGTGATGCCAGCCAGCCCGCCAGATGCAGTCATCGCATTTCTTTAACCACACTTTCTGGGTCCTGTTTTGTTTTAATCGTTGTCAAAGCATCCTTCAGATCCCTTTTATAGTCTCTCTTTCTCTTCAATACGTAAAGTTCTAAAGCAGACTCTGGTGTAGAATTCTGAGACGATCACTGTGCCGCATTCTCCTATTCAGCATTTCTGGCATTGAGTTTTCTTTTATCAAGGGTAGCATTTTTGTCTTTCACTAGGACCCCTAGATTCTCCTCTTTTCTTTGATATTCACCAGAAACGGGTACTCTCCCATCTGCATTCGTGCAGCATGTTTTGTTGTAGGCAATTATATGTCCTTTTAGTGATCATGGTTGGTTGTATATTAACAGTAATTTCATTATAAAAATTAGTTTTTCTTCCCCTTCCCCATATGTGCATGTACACAAATGAATGCAGACAGGGACAGGCCTGATTGTTCATTTGTTGTAAGTAAAGACCATCTAATCATAATAAAGCACCTTTAATAATTGTGTACAATGAGCAAATTAGAGCAGTAATGCAAGGAAATGAGAGCCAATTCTGTGAATTTGTCTTACCTTTTAATTGAAAAAAAAAAGTTATTTTTCCCATGAGGGAGAGTTAGACTGACTGCTGAGCTGCCCTGCTTCTGCCACATATGACGGTATCTGACATTCTGCTTCTCTAATGTTTCCTCGGTGAAATCCTGGAGGGAAGGTGGGAAGGGGAAGGGAAAAGTCGAATTTGGGGCCTAGTTTTCTGCCCCATATAATTCTGGATTATATGGCAGGTTGATTTTGGCAGACTCTATAGCAGGCACCCATCCATTCATACCTGTATTATTCTTAGGATTATGTAGCAAAACAGTATAATAATCAAAAGCTGGAGCTTTGTTGTTAGAAAGACCTGATTTCTGGTCCCAGCTTTGTGACATTACTAGTTTGAGATGTTAGGAAGTTAAAAGGAAGATGTTAGGAAGTTAAAAGGAGATGTTAGGAAGTTAAAAAACTCTCAAGTTCTTTAAGATTTAGTTATTCCAAATATACAAGGAGGCTAATGATTGCACCCACATTACACGGTTTTTGTGAAGATTAATATGCTGGTGCTTACTTCAGTAGCTGGCGAAGTTAGGGTGCAGTAAACATGCTCTCTGAGTAAAAGGGATGGAAGAAGCAACTAAGAAGTCAAAGGATAATGTGATGTAGTAGAAAGAGGGTGGGGTTAGACCTTTGAATCCTGTATCCATTTCCTACTAACTGTATCATGTTGGATAAGGCAACTTGAACTTGGAGAGCCATCATTTTCCAAATCCATACAAAAGGGGATAACAATGTTTATTCATAGGGCAGTACTGAGGGTGGAATAAGAAAATGTATGTGTAAGTGCCTGGTCGCCAAGTGCCATGTTTGGCTCTTGGGAGGGGCTCCCTAAATGCTAATTGTGGTGGTACGCTGCTGACGTGGACGAGAGCTTAGCGATGATTTGTGCTATTCCCAAGTGACGTTTTTATGGTATGACTCCATGTGTCCTGTTCTGCTCAGTATTCCCATCAGACTTACAATTTCTGATTCTTAGAGCAAAGTCTGAGGCCTGAGAGTATGTCATGGCCCAGCAGTTGCTCTCAGAGCCCCTCCCATATCCGCTTATCCGTGTACACTAGCCCGACTTATGTCAGCATATGCATTTCTCTGCCTGGGGGCTTTTTCTTGCCATTGGACCCCACTTTGTGTCCTGTCTTGTACTATAGGCCAGAAGTGCAGAGGAGTTTATAGCTCCCTTCATCCCTTAACCAACTACTTTTGGCGTCTTTCACTGGCTCCTAGACTTTTCTCAGTGAGTTTAAGTGTCATTGTCCCTTGGTGCTAGCTTTCTTAATAATGCACCTTTTATTGACTGTTGTCTCATTCTTATGTCACGCCCCATATCGTCTTACAAATAAGTTACCTGCACTTCAGTTCTGCTCTCAAAGTTTGCTCCTGCAGAAACCCAAACTGCAGGGTAGACACACGGCTACCCCAATATGCCAGCCCACGGGTGCTTATGGAGAGCTATGATATATAACTCTTGGAACCAAGATTATTACCGTAGGGAGCTGGTTGCCACTGAGCTAGTTCCACCTGGTCTGAGGACTAATGTGTAGGTTGGGATAAAAATGAATGGGGCGGGGGCAATTGATTCTTGTCTAAAGTGATACCTGTTAATGTGGTAGGGACTCTGAGGGTCTTATTTGACCTTCTATATCAGGAGGACATTGTGAGTTTAGGGTAGGAGTGGGTAAAAGAGAATCATCACATTGATTCCAGAGCTAGATTTGGGGCTTGAGGTTTTTCTGGGAGGTCTGGCTTCATATGAGACTTTGAGGGCAATAACAGTGCTCCTTGGGGGACCAGGTGGGCTCAGGCCTGCAGCTTAGGGACCTAGAACTTAACAGTTGCCTCATGGGGCATTACCACTCTTAAATATCCGTGCTTGCTCCTATGCTCTGCAGGTTGCTGCAGGCTTTCCACATGCTGGTAGCAGAGAAGCCCCAGGGCACAATACGAGAGAGAGATACATGATGTAGCTGAGGCAAAGTGTTGTAGAGTTACACATACACACAGCTGTTTGCAGGAGCCATCACTGAAGTGTGAAGGTGAGCAGAGAGGAGAAGGCGCAGGGCACAAGAGGTGTCTGATATACCTTCTCCATGCTAGCAGCTCCCCTCATCCTGACCACGTTCATCTTAGCATTGCTGGGACACATGGCTCATAGCATGAGGAAATGCAGTGGAGAGTTGAACTTTAGAATCAGGAAAAGTACATTCCCATGAGCTATTTTATGTGAGTCTTAAATAGTCTTCTGGGTTATGTACAGAGTATAGTGGAATTCCTGTTTTTACAAACAAGTAAGTTAGGGCTCACAGAGGCTGTGAGAATGGACTTGGGTTAACACATCATGGAACCCATTTCTTCTTTCTTCATAGTATTTCTATGACATCATTCTCCTTTCTGGCAACACATTGGAAAAGAAAAGCATTCAGAGAAAGAAATGCTGATGGGGGCTCCATAGTTTCACCATCTTGTTGGGAAGATACACATGTATGAGGTGCTAAATCTTAACCAGAAGGATCTTTGGCTTGCAACTGGTTTGATCTACAGCAGGGGTGGAGTTGGCAGGTGAGAGGTGACTGGGGAGAAGTCCCCCGAGAGACAGCAGGGGGATTCTGGGCGTAGGTGTTGGGTGCCCAAGTTGGCAGCAAAGTATGCTTTTGTTGTGGCACATTCACAGGCTGTAGTGAAGCCCAGCTGACTTTGAAACCTCATTTCCACTGTTTTCTCCCTTAATGATAGTTTTAGATATTGATTTATTGGCATGCTATAGATGTAACTTTAAGCCTGGTGATATTAAAACAAAAAACAAAAAACTGGTTCTTTTAAAAGTTAGAGAAAAGGTGGAGAGTCTGGGAAAACCAGGATGGACAGAAGCACTAGGCGGCACTGCCCATGGGTACCTGGTGCTCTGGAGTCAAAGAAAGCACATGCAGGGAGGTGAGGTCTCCGAGACTAAGCCTATGAGATAGTCCTAATTGTGCCAGTTAAGGCTGTTTGGTTGCAAGCAGCAGAACCCAGGGCATGTAGGGGGAGGCTACAGACTAGACGGAAATACTCGTCAACTGTTTTCACCTTCCTTTCACCTGTGTCTCTGGTCCTCTCTTTCCTTTTCTTCCAAATCTGATGTCTTAATTTACAATTTTACATAAATGTCTAAATGTGATGATTTCATGAATGTTTTGCTAAGTGCCCTCTTTGCTTTCCAGTTTTACTTGATTTCCCCCTTCTCCTTTTTGCCTATATTGGTCCCCTGGCTGCACTCCAAGACAGTTGGTGATAATAACTTACTATGTATCCTGCCATAGTTTCCTCTATGCTCATATAATTTTTACATATAGACATAGGTACATGTTTTTCAGAGCAGTACCTTAAACAATGGGATAGTACATGTTTATTTTGCATCTTGATTTCATTTCTAGATAAAATTTTATTGTGAAGTATAGTATAAGTGCAGAAGCGTTTAGAAACTGTATTTCTATGGTTTAAATAATAGTAAAGCCACTATTTGTGGTGTACCTACCCCCTAGAGTAAGAAACAGAAAGTTACCAGGGCCTTAGAATGTGCCTGTGATACTCCGTGATCTCTTCTCCCCCTTTCTCTCTGGAATCAGCCCTCTGCTTCTCTTTATACATCTCTGTCTCTTGCTCAACTTTACCTCATGGAAATCCGTCCATGAAAAGGTGGAGTTCTACTCTTTTTTAAGGGGTGCATAATATTCCATTGTGAGGCTGTATTATATATGTAGCATTTCCCTATTGATTATAGTTTTATTTCCAGCTTTTTATTATGTTGTCTACAATGTTGCAATAACCATCCTTATGTGTTTGTGCTGGTGCTTTTATCTCTGGTGTAGTCCGGAAGTGGGATTGATGAATAGAAGGGGATGTGTATTTTAAATATGAATAGATGCCATCATATTGCTTTCCAAAACGTGGTAACACTTCCCAAGTATTACCTCAAGCAGTGTGTGAGAGCACTCTTTACACGCATCCCTGGTAGCAGCAGAAGCTATTGCTTTTTACAATTGTGCCAGTCTGAGGAGTGGCAAGTGATATCTCATTGTTATTTTGATTGCATTTCTCAGACTATCAGTAAATCTGAGCATTCTTATATTTGTTTATAGGCCATTTAGCTGAGCACTTCTCTGAAGGGACTATACATGACTTTTGCTCATTTTTTCAGTAGAAATATTTGTCTTTTTCTTGTCTTTCCAAAGTCTGTAACTTGTTTATTTTGTTTAGGGTATATTTTTCCATCAAATGTGTGTGTGTGTGTGTGTGTGTGTGTGTGTGTGTGTGTGTGTGTGTTGTGTGTGTTTTAATGTAGTTAAATTCTGTTTTTTGTTGTTGTTTGATTTTTTTGTCATAGCTTTTGGATCTCTAGTCTTGGTAGAGAATGCTTTTCCCATCCCCATCTCTAAAGAGTGTGATTAGTTTTTCTAGATGGTCAAAGTATTAAGAAAATGGCTTTACTTTTTACATTTAAATCTGATCTACCTGGAAATTTATTTTTGTGTTTAGTGTAAGCTGGAGGTCCACATTAATTTTCTTCCTAACGATAATTAATAATAATAATAGCTAATACTGAGGGTTTATGAATCTGTTGCATAGGCTCTTTGCATGCATTAACTCATTTCACTTCTGTTCCTCACAACTCTAAGACATAGATTTTCTTACATGCACATATTTTCCAGATGAGGGAAATGAGGCACAGAGAAGCTGAGTAACTTTTCCGAAGGTCACACAGCGGGGAAATAGTGAAACTGGGATGTAAACTCAGGGAACCTGGCTCTGAAGTCCACACTCTCACTGCAGAGTTTCTTGCTTGGCTAACCAGTGAGCCAGCCAGGCCTATTTATTAAATAATCCATCCTTTCCTACTGAATTGTATTACTTCTTTTGTCGTTTATTAAATTCTCATATATTCCAGAAACGATTTCTAGATTCTTTATTCTGTTCCCTTAGTTTTTGTCTTCCTTATAATAATTCCTTATTGATTTGATTATAGAAGCTTTATAATGTCTGACATCTATATAGTCCAATCTTCCCTCCTTGATCTTGTTTTTCACTAATTTGTTGACTCTTTTCAGGCATTCATTCTTCCATGTAGAATTTATGTTCATTTTATTCAATTAAAATATCAGATGGATTCTAATTGAAATTGTATTAAATTTATTAATTTGGGGACAATTGGTATGTTCATGTTAAGTATTACCATTTCAAACACAGTATGCTTTTCTCTTCATTCAGATATTATTTTATATTTCCCAGTAAGATTTTGTATTTTTCTTTCTGTTGCCCTCTGCGTTTTTAAGTAAAATTTATTCATAAATATTTTAAAGTTTTTATTGATATTGTAAATACATATTTTTCTCATTTCTATTTTTTTATGATTATTATGGGGCTAGAGAAAAGGTATTGATTTCGTGTATTTATTTTATATGTGATCGGCATGAAGAAAACTATCAATATAATCTTTTTTATTAACTAATTAAAAAAGAAAAAATGATCCTATCAGTACAGGCTGAAACAGCATTTGATAAATTCCAGAAGCCATTCTTAATAAAATCTAGGTAAAATGGTAATAAAGTGTAATTGCTTAGCTACGTAAAGATTATTTACTGAAAACAGCAGCAGATCTGACAAACATGGAAATCATTTCAATTAAAATCAGAAAATACTCAGGGATGCCGGTATTACCAATAATAAACATTACATTTACTAAACCTCCAAGATAATAAAACAAAAAAATAAAATAACTTGTATAAACATCAGAAAAGAAGTGTTAAAAATATCTCTTTTTGCTGATGCTACCATCTCATATCAAGAAAGTTCAGCAACTCTGGTTAAGAACTTGCTGACTGAATGCGATAGTTTGGTAAGCTAGAGGGCTGTAAGCTAAGTATGTAATATCAATAGTTTTCTCTATTCTATCAAAAATTAACCATTTCTGGTTCTCCAGATTCATATTCCAGATGGGGAGCATCTGATTGTCCTCATTTGGTCACTTCTCACCGCTCAGCTAGGGAGGCGAAAGTGCCTCAGGACAGCCTCCTGAATCTACTCAGTGGAACAAGGGTGATTCCGCAAGGAGAAAGCTTTGCGGGTCAGAGTTGTTGTCGTTGTAAGCTGTAATAGATATAACTTTTTCATTCGGAGGAGTCAGGTCCAACCCAACCAGTTCCATCCTCTTGCCAAGAGGGTACTTTACCTTTTTCACTGTTTCCACTCTTCAGAGCACACGGGACCATGTCTTACACCTAGTAAGTAGGTCTGTGTTCATCCAGATAAACTGGAGAGTTCAGCTTTATGCCTGTGCTGTCGCTAATCCCTTTCTCCAGAATGTTCTTCTTCCTTCTCTCTCGCCTTCTGTGCACTCGCTAACTCTCACTTTTTAAGCTCCCACTCTGGTGTCACCTCCTCTGGGAAGCCTTCCTTGAGCCCGCGCTCCCAGTCTATGTTAGATGTCCCCCTCAGAACGGCCACAACGCCCTGTATGCAGCCAGCTTTCCACACGGATTCAGATCCTTACGATCTGCTCATGGGTCCGTTGCCTCCATTAGACTGTCAGTGCCTTGTCAGTGTGCTCAGCTTCTGGAACAGCGGGTGGTACCCAGGTGACCCCAGGGAGGATTTTCTGAATAATGAATAAATGTCTGAATGAGCTAAGCAGTGTTTTGTTAGCAGTGATGTTGGCCATATCTTTTTATAATTTGCCATCTAATTTTACCTTTTCTCTTCTAATTCCATTAACCTCCTAGCTCTTGTCTCTAAATGAGGTGAACTTTTACACTGTAATACATTCCTTCCTTGCCTCCTGGGCCTTCTCCTTCTCTTTCATATGTTCATTCTGATCTTGCTTGAATGTCAAGCTGCTCCCATGGCCTCTAACTTATCACCCTCACTCTCCTTGTTAGACAATTTAGTAAAATGAGAACCTCTAGGAATCCTCCGACTTACTAAAGACTCCTGCAGGGGAAAGTGGAGTTGGGTTGGCAAGCTTCTACCATGACCGCCTCTTTCTCTTGGTTTCTCCCTGACAGGTGCCCCTTTGGGCACCCATGGTGCACCTGGGGTGTTGGTGCCCCTAAGGAGACTGTCTTCGAAAGTCACACTCCACTGTGAGGGGAGTTCAAATGACGACTCTGTTGATGGCAATTGTGTTTTCAAAGAAAACCAGAGGAATAGTAAAACCAAACAAAAAATACGAAAAATCTCAGGCCAGCATTTCAGGTACGCGTGAGCTGGGCAGATGTGTTTGGGTGAGCCGGCCGTCATGAGTCCGGTTCCACTTGCGCTGTAGAAGGGACTGGGCTGTCTGAGGACAGCCCTGCACGGCATGGGATGCACTGGAGGTGCACAGCACATCTGGATTCGGGGATGTAGGGGACACCTGTGAGCTCCACTCATGTGCGAACAATGTGACCTGAAAGAGTTCATGTGACCTCTCTGAGCCTCAGTGTCCTCATGTCACAAACGAGGACAGCGACACGTGTCTTGTCTATACTGTCACTCTGTTATAAGAAACAAAGGCGCTAAGAGATGTAAAGCTTTTAGGAGTCGATGTAGGGCAGTGGTTGTCCACGAGGGTCACAGGGTCTGATTGGTTGGGCACAGAATCTGGGCCTGACACTAATTAAGTGTCAATGACCTTGTATGAGCTGTAACCTTTGTGTGTCTCATGTCTCCATCCAGGTAACGAGGGGCATACAGAACCTTTCTCATAGGGAGGTTGAAGATGAGATAATGTATATGTGAGCTCATACCTGCATAGCACATGGCACTCAGTTATGAGGGTCTCATCATCAAAGAGATAGAGCAACAGACACACAGGGAGGGCCCCTTGTCCCCAGAGAAGGGCCAGTTAAGCCTCTTTTGGCTCTAGCGGAAGGATCCAGACTTGCACTATTCCTATTTATGAATGGACCTGTGGAATTAAAACCCGGTTCCAGGTTGTTCTCTCCCCCTTATATTAGGTGGGTGCAAAAGTAATTGAGGTTTTTGCAATTTTTAACCTTGTAAACCACAGTTACTTTGGCACCCACCTACTCCATATGTGTGCTTTCTCTCTTTGCTCCCTTTTCAGTCCAAATGCAGACCTTGGTCTTCTTACTGATTTCTACAAGAAATTCCACACTCACTCTCCCGCTTCTAGTTTCCCTTTATCTAACCTCCTCTCCCTCCCTGTCCCTCTATCTTCCTCCCCTCTTTTCTCTTCCTCTTTTTCCTCTCCTTGTCCACCCCTCCACTCTTCCTCCGCCCCCACCCCCCGCACCTGTCCTCCCCGAAGCTCCTACTTCTCCCTATTCCGCAAGTAGACTCATTTTGTTGTTTCAACAAAGACAAGTCTCCCTAAGGGGAAAAAAAAAATCATACCAGCTGCTAAGAGTGTAAGATTTTCTCCTCAGTGTAGAATATTAGGGCTGGAAGTGCCCTTCGAGATCAGGTGTCTCAGAGGTTCTCAGACGAGGTATCATATGGCTATGATACCCGGAAAACACTGGAAAGGCCAGGCCCTGCCTCTGGTGATACGAGATGGGAAGGTCAGCGTTGGGACGTGCAGTGATGTGTGTGTAGGGTGTCCCAGAATACAGTTATTTTAATTCAGGAAGCCTTGCATTGCGGTCTGAATTCCACCACTTCCTCACAGCATCGTCTTGGCTGAGCTGCTTAGCCTTGCAGCACCTCGGTGCTGTCTGTTCCATGCGGGAGATAACACGGTCCTCAGATCACCAACAGCACCCAGCAGATTGGTCAGCACACCGAGGGTGACAGCAATCGTTTCTCTTCTTCCTCCGGTAAACAGTACAGAACCCTGCTTACCTCCCTAAAGACCCAGGAGGATGGGGGAGGAAAGGGGAGCCTAAACGTTCCTGTGCGTTGTACTCATCTCAGGAAGGGGGAAGGGCCAGTCGGCATCGTCATCCCCACTCCGACCAGCTGCCTCCGAACGTGGTCAGGAGAAGCCCTAGACACTGGCCTCACGTCAGGAAATAAAAATAAACATCTATGTGACTCCACTTCCTTGGGACTATTTCAATTACTCTCTGCAACAACCCTATGAAGTAAATACTCTTACTATTTTTAACCACATAGACTGGTAAAATGTAGGCAGAGTTTTTTTTTTTTTTTCTGTTTTTCCTTTTCTTTTGTCTACTGTTTGCAAGTCTGGACCCTTTGCCCTATCCTGTGTCTAGCTTTTAGATCCCAAGTAAGTACTCAGGGGTCTTAGATTCATTTCAACCCTAAGGTATTGAGCACCTAATAAGGAAGTGCTAGCAGCCAGTGTGAGAAGCCCCGAGAATAAAGTATGTGAAGTTATGTCTGGGGTTCATGTCCACTCGCTCTTTGAAACACCTGAACACTGCTGCTCTGCTGAGCCCTGCTGCAGTGCCCGCTGATTTCCAGGCCCACTCTTTTCAGGGATCCCCAGATTGGATTTGCCTCCACACGTTAGCTCCAGAAGCTTTGTTTCTCCCGTGTTGGGGAGCCCAGCCCCATCTACTGGTCCCATCTCAGAATTGTAGGAAAGGCCTCGCTCAGTCAACAAGGATCCACAAAGGCTTTTCATCCAGGGGAGGCTTGACAATGGTGCTTTTTCTTTCAGGAGGAGGAACACTTGTGATTTCATGGTAACACAGTTCCAATTTTGGTTAAGTCCTGGGAGTTGAGTTGCTTTGTCACAAGTTCTATATTTCTTCACACCCCCACCTCACTCTCCCAGCCAATTTATCTACATCTTGCTTTTTCTCTTCATTGCTCATTTACTTTTATTTTTAAACTCATGGTCCAAATAACCCCCCCCCTTCAACCCCCCCCCCCCAAGTTAGCTATACCCACAGCGACTGGCTTATTAACTCTTTCTACCAGGCGATATGAGGTTGGGGCCAGGGAGCAGAAATAAGTGCAGCTTACTTGTGATGTGTCAAGGTTTGCAAGAGAAGGGAAATGACACGCATAACATTTTTTAAAAAGGACCAGAAAGCCAGGGAGAGGAGAGTGTGTGGAGGGAGATGAAGGGTGCAACTCGATGGGAACAGATTGCCCGAAAGGCAGGTGGGTGGCAGAGAGCAAAAATAACCAGGGAGTGACCAAGCTTTGAGTTTCTTTGAAACACTCACACTTTAGGAAGATATTGAAGCTGCTAATTTTGTTGGCACATTGACACCTCCTCCTAATTAATGAAGGCTTATTAGGAGGACAATCAAGCTGCTCAGAGACAGCGTAAGAAGGGAGAATACGCTGAACGCACTCAGCTTGGCTGTCACGACTAAGCAAGGCACCCCTGAGTGTGTGGTTACTAGTGGGCGAGCTGGAGCGGGAGCCTTCTGCTGGGCGCTGTTCCTCCTGCCTCCACATGCCTGCTGCCGCCCCCCTGGGCTACTGCATCGAGGCATGGCCCCAAACAGGCTCCTTCTGGCCTAAATAGCCTACCGGGGACTCTAGGCAGGACAGAGGTCCCAGAACCTGGCCTTCAAGGGAAAAGAAAAAGGAAACTTCTCACGACATCTGCAGGCTTTGTCCAAGGACAGTGGTGACGGTTAATGAGATAACAGATATAGAGAGGTTAGTGTGACGCCTGGTATGTGCTAAGCACAATATAAATAGCACTAGAAAGATCAACTTTCGAAAAGCTGTTACTTTATGATTTTGTGACAGTGTCCTCATGCATCGGGCAGGACAGATCATCCTTGAATTCATGGGAAGATTGACTCATGTATGAATTGGTGACTTTCCCAAGGTTTGCAACCAAGAAGGGATAGACGTGGGTCCAGAGCCCAGGTCTTCGGGTTCTAGTTTATGTATTTGTTTTTTTGTTTTCCCATGCAATCACACTGATACTATCCCTTAGCATCCTTCCTCCTGTCTCCACGAGTGCAACAGGGCACAGAGGAGAGTGGGAAATGTCACACAGCTGTCCTCCTCCAAAGACGCGTGGCTCAGAGGAGAGAAGCCGTGCTTGGGTAGTCTCCATGCCTGGTGATCTTGGACAAAGCGCTTTATCTGGCTGGACTTTAAACCTCCCACCTTAACATGGAACATGATGGTTATTGCCCTTTATAGGTGCATCTTAGGTATGTGTTATGCAGCAGCTAAACTAGATGCAAAATGAAATATCACTCAAAGTGAAATATCACTAAGGGCCAGTGATGGGATATTGTTGATCCTGGGGAAAGAGAAGAATAGTCTTTCCAACCTTGTGCAAGGAAAACAAACAAACAAACAAACAAACAAACTTGTGTCTTACAAGAAGACAATAGAAGAGGTTATGTCTTTAATGATTTTTTTCTGGTCTCAGATTTGGAGGTTGTCTTTTTATAAAATGAATAATGTAATTGGCTGTTATGGAAAGATGGTAAATTTTGATAATGTTGAAATGAGAGACTAGGACCCTGTACGTGAGGAGCTCTGATTTCCCTTCCCAAAGGGAAGGTTCTGATGTGTGTACCCTCAGGGACCAGCTGTGGCCCCACTGACAGGAAACTCTCTTCTAGCCCAGACCGCTGTCGATGAGGTGGATTTAGTTCATTTTCCAAGGAGAATGCAAAGGAAGTGACGGTTTCCATTGGTTCTCCTTATTCTTCAGCTTGCCCAGGCTTCCTTGGAAGTACCAATCCGTACATCTATTCTGTGATTCATGCCAAGAGGCTGGTTAATTTGGAAATTGTTCTTCAATTTGCGAAGTAGTAATAACATACTCATAGATGGTATTTCCATCTTAATCCAGAGCTCTTGACACTCCAAAATTCATCAAAACTCAAAGAAATCTTAAAAGGTGTAACATCAGGCGTTCTCTTTTACTGACTCCAAGGTAAATGCGTACGTGGGGGTGGACTTTCCTGGTGCTTCTTACACTAGCAGATATCAACAATGGTACTGGGGCATGTTGCTGTGTCATGACCGGTTCTGAGATATAGTACATGTAGTATGTTACTAAATAATAATTCATATACTGAAATTTTGCCAAAGATTCAATGGAAATGTAAATTAGATGCAGTTCAGGGTTATTGCTAAAACAGTATCACTTCCCCCCACCTGCGTTCTGACATTCTCTCTGGCGATTCTTTGCCATGGGAGTGTGCCTTGTGTATGCATATCATTTATGACGTTGGTTGCACTAGATACAAAGGAATACGTCAACTTTAAGCTCCTCGGTCTTAACAAATGCCCGATCTTCATTTTCAAAGGTACGCAAGGAGTAGCATTGGGGTTAATGGGTTTCTCCCTAGCAGATGATGGCACGAAAAGTCATCTAGAAGATCTCGTATTTAATGCTCTTCTTCCCCCAACCTCTGTCCATTCAACTGGATAAGGAAGGGACAGTACAATTTAGTGGAAAGAGATCAGGGTTTGAGCCACAGTGACTCTGACATTTAACAAGCTGTGTGGCCTTGAACAAATCACTCAACCTCTTTTAGCTTTAGAGTTCTTATAATATGGGGCTAATGATAATGCCTACTTTGTTTTTAGGGCGAGAACTACGGTGCAGGAAGGTCCTGGCACAAAGCCAGGCATGGAGTGGCCTTCAGTTATTGTGACAGTTACAGGATTACTGTTGTTGCTGTGATTTTCCATCTCCCTCCAGTGATAAATAAAAAGAGTATATTTTATCTGTGTGAAAATACAGGCTCAGCAACTAACGGTTCATAGGAGACAACTTTGCCTCCCTCACAGCTGGTGCTTAAAGCATCAAAGAGTATCTACACTCCAGGTATTTGTTAGATAATTAGTCAGAATCTACTGCCATCCAGCACCTGCCAGAGGCTTGCCTATGGCATCTAATATTTATTTTTTCATTTATTTAACACATGTTCATATAGCTTATGTAGTGCTTACCATATGCCTGGCACTGTTCTAAGTGCCTTAAGAATACTCATTTAATTCTCAAAATGACTCTATGATGTAGGTACTATTACCCCCCCCCATTTTATAGATAGGAAAACTGAGGCACAGAGAGGTTAAGTAAGTTCCCCAAGATCACAGAGCTAGTAAGTGGCAGAGCAGGATCTGAACCTATGTTTTGGCTCCTGATTACTATACAGTGTGAGAAAGACTCTCTAACAGTCATGTTCACCAGCTTTTCTTCCAGAGTCATCAAGTTCTTTCCTTGGACTTAGTGAGATAATGAGAAAACACCCCCTTCCTCCTAACTAACAATGTAATGTCCAGCCCTCCATGAAGGAGTCCCCTGTTTTGATGGACATTCTATGACTTTGCCAAACTTGCTGCAGGTGTTTTGTTCCATGTTATCCAATCGTCTTAACATGAAAACCCAAGTGATAAAGTACATACGCAAAGTGTGTTTCTGCAAATGATTCTGTCAGCTTTACTTGCCATGAAGTGAAAACTGAGACCCATGCAGCTCCCTGTTTACTTCCATTTCCGTGGCTCTTGGGTCAACTTCTGTGGCCAGGTGCAATCACCAGCTCTGTTCAGGTACCTGCTGATATTTCGTTTTTCTCCTCCCGTTAGAGGACATGTACTCTGTTTTTAATCCCTGATTGTTCTGTTTTTCTTATTGATTAATCATATATAATTCCTCCAAATCTCTTGGATGTAGGGAGGGTATAAACCATAAACCAATAAGAAGCTTATGATGATTTTCTTACCATGTCAAATGTTTCAAGGTGTGTGGCCTAAAGTAGAAGGAAGGTGAAAAAAAATGATGATAAATTACATTATCTGTTATGAATGGCTACCATTTCCTCATGGCTTGCTCTGCAGCAGCTGCTGGGCTAAGCGCTTTACGTACATTATCTCCTTGCAAACATGGTTAATAAGCGATAGGACTTTAACTCAAAACCAAGTCTTTCTGACATCAGTGCCTTTCCTCTTAAACCACTGTGGCCCACGATACATGAATTCAGTTCAGACACAAATATAATACTTTGCCCAAATCAAGCAAAATGTCCTTACTCCTTTTGACCACAGGTAAAGAGAGTTGAACATAAGCTTTTCAGTTTGTAACACACCATCCCCAGTAGGACAAGGCCTCCCTGGGTTTATCTTTTGTTCCCCTTCATGCTTAATCATACTGCTTATTCTACTTCCCCAGAGACACCCATTACAATAGTTTACACACGCACACACACAAACACACACACACCTACATCTTTAAATAAGCATATGCCCTTTAAGATATGTAATATGATTTTGTGGTTATATATTTTAAATTTATTTTAGTGGCATCTGCTATATTTCTTAATGTGCTCTTTTTCATTCAATACTATTTTTAAGATCTTTTCATGTTGCTATGTTTACATTTTGCTTCTCCTTTGCAACTGCTGCATAGCATTCCATTATATGCATTCATCACGTTTTCCCTTCGTATCTATTGGCTCTAGTGCTGGAACTCTGCTCCAACTCTGCATTTACCAGCAGTGTGGGTGGCACATGGCACTCAGTGAGAACTTCTTTAGGATATATTCCCAGGAGTGGTGTTCCCGGGTTATAGGGTGTATGCATGCTTCATTAACCAAAGACTTCCAGATTGCTCTCCAGCAGGGCTGTACCAGTTCAAACTTCCACCAGCCACACACAAGAAAAAGTACCAAACTGCCCCACCTTGACAATACTTGGCATTACTCACCTTTTTCTCTCCTTCAGTAAGTCTTTATTAAAGCCGTACTTTTACAGAAGTATATGTAGACCCTCGTGAAAAAAGTCAAATGTATCCAAAAATTAAAATCACAGCACATAAAGTAGTATATGCATTCCAGTGTTCGCGCAGGAGATAGCCGGCGCCCGGGGGGGAAAAAAAACTCTTCTAAACCTGCCTGACTCCAGGCAGTGAGTGCGACCCATTCCAGGAGCAAGTCTGGCCTCAGGTTTTAGACACAGTGTGGGTCCACCTGCCTCCTCCTGCTGCCCAGAGGCCAGGGACAGCACGAGCTCCTAGTGCCACCAAGCCCTGTGCCAGGCAGAACCCTTCAGGCTGGGGTGGCCTCGCCTGGCCCTTCGTGGGGCAGGAACCACAATGTCCCAAGTTCCCTAGGCTTCAGGGCCAGCGAAGGGCACCTCAGAAGCCTTGGCTTAGTCTGCCTTTTTAAAGCAAGATCTCTCACGCAAGGACCCGCACAGGTGATTCTGGCTGGATGGAGAGGCGCGGTGTTTCCAGGGGCGGAAGGCAGCGTCCACCCCGCGCCTTGCCATACCCTGTAGAAGGAGCCTCCTGGTCCGAATGGGGGTTACCAGAGGGTAAAAGCCCCACTGATGTATGGAACAGCTTGTCCTCTGGTGCTCAGAAGAAGGACCGCCCAGGACGCGGCGGCCAAAGGGAGAGGACGCAGATGGAGTCTACACAGCATGCCTGCGGGGGCCACAGGCAACCCCCACGCAAGAAGGCCTGCTCTACCAGGAGTGTGGGGATGTCTGGAGACTCGTGCTCACCTTTGCCACCTTCATGTGCTCCTTCTGCAGTGTGCTTCCCAAAGTCCTTAAGTACCAGGATCTGGCCCTCGAGCCAGCGACGAGTGAACACGTGCTGGAAGAGCTTGGGCTTGAAGCGAATCTGCAGATGAGTCCTCTGCCCATCCCAGGGCTTCCCACCCTCCTCGGGGATGCAGACCTGTATCCACAGAATATGGTACAGGAGCCAGCTATGGGTTTGTCCGGGAGAACATTTTCCAACTTTGCCGTTTGACGTATAGAAAATAATATCACTTAAGTAAAAGTCTCCTACAAGTTGGGAAGACGAGCACAGCACTGAGGCTGCGTGGGCTAACTTAGGTGACATGCAGGTGGGATGTGTACATGGGCAGGGGAGCTGCAGCCTTTCCTCTGAGCCCTCCCCAGCCATTGGTTCATGAATTTCTTATAACATTAACATTGCTTTGTTTTGTGCAATAGTTACTTGGGTACTTGTCTCCAGTGAGCACCGTATGGGTTGTAAATTCTATTTTTCGTCCCCACCTTTGCATGTTCTACAAAGCCTTGTAGGAAGACTCTCAGGAAGTGTTTTCTCAAATGAGTTGTCTGAATTTCTGGAAGATACTGCCTGCCAGTAAGAGGCCATTGGCTGGGAAAGGGTGGGATGGAGCTAGGAGCAGAAAGCCACAGGTGATCTTTTTCTATTCTAATGGGATGATTCACTCTGTCTTTCCTTTTCTGGACTACTCCCTATTTTTCACCTCCCACTTGAACCAGAGGTACCTACTAATGTTAGGATAAATGAACTATATGAAACTACTCTGGTAAAGCCAAACTTTTGAAAATATAAGAATTTTTTCCTAACTTGACAACTGAAAATGATGCCAGGCTATTGACTCATCTTCTCTGGTAACCTCCTGGCTGGGCTTGGGAAGGGAAGTTCCCAGAGACAGCAAATACTTTTCTCTCAGCCAGGGACTCAGCTCCCAACCCTGCTGGGCAGAGTGGATGATGTGTTTCATAATGCATGAGTGTTTATTTAACAAACAGCAACACTTCTAATTAAACTGTTGTTGAATATACAGGCCGTGTAACCTTTCCCTCAAGGCTGTGGACTCACTGGCTTTTCTAAGATGCTGACCCCTCACTAGTGCTCAGGCCTCTAGGGCAGTACACGCTGTGGGAGCTAGTAAGAGTGTGCTGTTCGGTGTGGTCACCTCTGTTGAATCCTTCAGCATCTGAAGTCCAGGCTGTAGTATAGAGTTTGGCTTCCCCACCCTGAATGTCTCTATACAAAAGCAGGCACATCTGGAGAACCACACATTGGAATGTGGGGCAAAAGAGAGTTCCAGATAAACTCCTGGATGGAGCTCCCTACCACTTCTGGCTTTCGGGAGTAACTAGTGATTCTTGCAACTCTCATCCCATCACTTCCTGAACTACCCTGAAATATCATTGTAGTTAGGTTTCAGGACGTCATGTAATAAAGTTGAGTCCCTAAAAGAGTAAACACATTTCAGAGCTTTGCTATCTCAGGATGGTAATTAAATGAGTCAGCATAGACTTGATTATGCTGCAGTAACAAATTAACCCCCAAATCTTGGTGCCTTGAAACAACATAGGTTTACTTCTCATTCTATTACCTGTTTCACAGGGCTAGCAATGGGCTCTGCTTGTCATAGACATTCAGGGCCTTAGACTGAGAGGAGCTCCACTGTTGTATGATGTGACCATCTCCATGTGCGTTTTTAGCAGAGGAAGAGAAGACGTGCACTGAAGGAATATGGGCAGTGACTCTTGAATGCTTTCTCCACTTTCATTGGATGAAACAAGGCACAGGACCATACTTAATTACAAGGGGCTGGAGAAGTGCAATTCTCCTATCTTCCCAGAGAGAAAGCAGGACAGGAAATAATATAGAATGTTATTAATGTTTCTCATAGTGATATTGGACATGGGAAAATGGTGACAGGTTTGACAGATGCCAGAAGAATTATGTACAATGAGCATTATATACATTCCCTTGCAGAGAAGAAAACCATAGACTCTTAAAATGTAACTATCTTAGAGAAGACCGAGACCAGTCGATTCAAACTATACATCTTAGAGGTCTAGGGGTTCATGTCGTAGGGCACATAGAGGGAAAGGAGTGAGGAGCTAAAATGGGATCTTGTCCACACATCTCAGGTAAAACAGCATTACTTTCATGGCATATACTTTTGAAATGATATGATTTTCAATCCTGCATTACCCTGATTGCTCTCCCCAGAACATGCTCCAATTTGTCACTGGCCCTTCTTAAACTCAGTTCTTAGCCATGAATATACTCTTCCATATGTGGTTTCATCAGTGTAGAGGCCAGAACACCTGCTGGTTTTCCTTGCTTTGAATTCTTATTTTGGCAATTAACATTTCACTACTTTTTCTGGTAATCATATTATACCATTGGCTTATTATAAGCCTCATATGGGTTTCTCTAACCAAAGGAGGCACATAAGTTTAAGAAAAAAACAGGAGTAGTAGGTTGTGGTAGATTGTAGTTTTCGAAGGTGTTCACAATAATATTTCCTGTCCCTTACACTCTTCTGTGATGTGTTCTTGATCACGATCAAGAGATAGAATGTCTCTTTCCACCCTTGGAACTGGACAGGTTATATGATGACTTTGGCCAATAACATATGGTAATTTAATGCTGAGGCAGTTCTGGGAGTAGCTGTTAACAGGCCTGGAAGTTTCTACTTTCTGACTTGGAAGCCAGTTAAGAAGTGTAACTTCCAAGAGACCACCATAGCGTGAGAAGCCTAAGTTTTGAGGAGAAGGCTTGGCGAGTGAGATGCAACATGGAGAAAGAGAGACAGCAGGTATGTGAGTGAAGAAGCCATCTTGGATGCCCTGCCCAACTGAGACTTCACCGAACACCAGCTCCAGCGGCAATAGACGGCAGCCACACGAGACACAGCAAGACTGATCGCAGCTGATCCCAGCCAATTCACAGAACTATGAGAAATCATACATTGTTTAAGCCATTACATTTCGAACTAGCTTTTTATGAAGCAATAAATAACCAGGATGGAATTTGGGACCAGAGGGAAACTCTTGAGATTCTTAAGTCATTTTGTTTGAAAAGTGTTAGAAGATATAACCTTATGATCCTAAGGAGTCATTTTTCCAGTTGAGAGATTCTATAAGGCATCACCTTACTTAACAAAAACTTAAGTTAACAAATGTCTTAGGTTATGCCTTTGATCCAAATGTTATCCTAAGGCCACATTTTATAGGAAGGGTCCTGAATTTTATCTATGTCATGAGCCTATTTCTTATTTTGAGAAACATTTGCTGGTAGAAATATTAGGGGTGAAAAATACTTCTATTTTCAAATACATTAAGTCCTGACTTGTCTATATTTCCTCTAAATTCTGTTTGAAAATTGAGCAAGTCCTTCTGTAGTTTATCTCTGTTTGTACCTTATCGTAAGGAGATAAAAGAAACTAGTTAGGAGTTTGATCATCTATCTGGAAATTTCCTTCGCCAGTTCCATCAGTTTATTGGATATAGTTTCAATTTTAATGTTACTGTAGGTGACAGTTTTGCTAAACTTCCGGCCACTTCATAACGCTTGCCATCTTTTCCCCAGCCTCCAGTGACAATTGCCTTACTGGCCTTCCAGCCTCCACTGGCATACTTCTGGAGGCCCTTCACTCTCTGCTTCTTGCCTGGTCCCGAGACCAATGATAATATCTTTTAGGCTTTTGTTTTGGCAACACGCCGCTTCTTAAATCAATTTCTGTTCTGATTATTCTGGCAAAACAAACTGCTCCAAAACTGAGTGGATGAAAACAACAGACTCTTCATTATGTATCACAGTTCTGTGGGTTGACTCTGGTCAGTTGAGGATTTTGGTGGGTCTTGACCAGCTGGGACATAAGGTACCTCATTCCCATACATGGCTAGCAGTCGATGAGAGAACTCAGCTGGTGAGAACCTACATTGACCTCTGTAGGTGATCTAGACTTCTCACAGCATGGTGGCTAGGTTCCAAGAGGAGGTATCATAAGAACAAACATCCTCAGAAAGTAAGATAGAAACTCCCAGATTTCTTATAATCTAGCTCCAGGAGTCACTCAGTGTCACTTCCACTATATTCTGTTCATCAAAAGCAAGTCACAGGGCCAGCCCATACTCCGGGTGAGGAGAGTCATGGTTCACTGGGGCCCATCTTTGGAGACCAGCTACTTAGGTAAATAGAGACCTGATGGAAATAACTTTGATGAAAATGTAGTGAATGTGAATTGCACTAGGTCTGCTTGTTGGTTGGCGGGTTGTCCTTATTCTGGAGCTTAGGTGAATAGAATGAGTAGTGAGTGAGCCCGTGTCTACATCCATCCTCTGAGAAGTAACGGTATCCAATTAACAATGGACAGGGCTTGCTGGCCATTAAGCACAAATAACCTTTCGTCTCTTACCATGCTTCTTCCCCAGTGGCAGAAAGCAATTTTTTAATGAGACCTATTGAGATGTCTTGACAGATCTTTTCCATTCCTTTCATGTCTGGCCTATCCACCTTCATGTAAATGCCTTATAAAGAAATAAGACCTAGGATTTTGAGATGGGTATGTAAGGGCAAAAGAGAACTAGAATGATTTTTCTTTTTTTAAGCCTTCGCCTCGGTGTTTGCAATGCCAGCAAGGTATGTTTGACAGGCAGAGCAGGGATGGCTTAGAACCCCATGGCAGAGGATCTGGGGAGTGGGGCAGTGTGGCGGGGGCAGGGGGGGGATAAAGAGCTGGAGGATGTTTCCATTCTGTGAAAGCAGCTGTTGCCTTTGAGGCAGCACCAGTAATATTTCATGTCTTCCATGGTGTCTCCTATGTTTAAATGTCAGTCTCTGCAGCCGCCTTATCTCCTGTAGCACATTTCAATTAGGTATTCCAAATCACCCTCTTTTCTTCCAGGACAAATATGCCAGAGGTGATATTTACTGTTAAAGCAGCATTTTAAATACTTAGGGGGGAAATAGGCCTCGTGAATAGCAGCTTCTCCCTGATAATAATAATAAAGCATCATAATAATGGAGAGAAGAGGTGAATTCTGGGTTTGATGCCAGTAACGGGATGATTTAAGCGAACATCTTTTGTTTCCACCCTCTTTTGTCCCCCTCCTCCCATTCCTGCCTCAGTGTGAAGGTTATATATCTTGGCTCTGTCAAGAGAAGCTTCCCACATCTTCACTGCCGGTTCACGAAGGCCTCTGAGAATGGTTTCTATCTAGAGACAACTGGGCTCCTATGTTGCCCACTACCTGTTCCTTCTTTTGTTTTAAGGAATGTTTGCATAAAATCAGAATCACTGTTTCCTTAGTATTTTACCAGGCACCATTGCTTACTCCCCACCTGTGGGACATTTTCAGCTCTCAGTGGAATGCCACCAACCCCACCTCCGTGGTTGAGAAATTTGTGTATTACATGTTTCCTTCTCAGAATCAAGTCTCAGTGGCTTTGCCTGGTATTGAAGGTCCTTCAGTCTGGTAGTGTTTCTCTGCTCACCTCTTACTGGTCTTCATATCCTCTTGCTCACTGGACTGATGTCTTCATTACTTCCCTAGTAGGTTTTGCACCTTCCTGCGCCCAAACCTCGTGCAGCCCTAGCACAGTGCTTAGCACGTGGTGGTGATGGTGGTGTCTCCATCAGTATTCTCCCCAGTACTGAGAATCCTTCCACTGGACCTCTGCTCCCTAGATCTGATTTCTGCCCACACTTAAGGGATGAGATTAGGTCCCACTTCCTCCACGCAGCTTTCTCTGACCTCCTTAGCACGCAGTGCTGCCCTGTTTCTGAATTTTTGAAGTGCTTGCTACCATCACTGCTCATTTGGCACTTGGCATGTACTATCTAATGCGATTTTGAATGTCCATATGCTGTCTACCAAGTAAGCTGTAAGCGCCTCACAGGCAGTGGTAATTTTGCCCTGTGCTTATTTCTTATTCCCTCTGAGTCTAAGAGAATTCCTTGAACATGGAAGATGCTCAGTTAATATTCATTGATTAAGGGGACAGATCAATAAGTAAATGAAATCCACAATCTTCAGAAGCCTGCCTTTTGGTGCCAGTTGATTCTGTTTAGAAATAAAAAACTTTCCTAAAACAAGGGCTTTCATTTTACTCTTTCCCCTATAAACATAGCTCTGATGCTTGGATTTCTCAGAAGTGAAGGCTCTTGTTCCAGCCTGATGCCTGAAACTGATGGTTCAGGTCAAGAGCTTCCCTAGTGTGAGCAAATTTTGAAAGCATCTAGGGTTTTCTGCTGCTAGGGCTTTGAAATCAAGGTATCTTGATCATTAGAGTGAAGGAGATTAGAACATCAGTCTGTGATCTCAGGTTCATGTCCATAGCAGACTAGAGTAGAATCGCACACAAATTTCAATTTTGTCTCTGTCATTTGCTAGTCAGTTAATCTCTCTATACTTCAATTTCCCCATCTAGAAAATGGATTTAATAATGGCTATCCACCTTACGGAGTTGCTATGAGGCAGCAATGTGATAATAAATGTAAAAGTACTTTAGATTTTATAAAACACTGTATGAGTGTCAGGAATCAGCCAGGCAGCATCGTGTAACCAGTAGCTAATATTTACTGGCTCTGCCCTAGGTGTGGACCAAGGCCTCCCTGCTTTTTTTGTAGACCAGCTGAGGAATTTGGGTATTGTCTGGCTCAGTATGGACTGAACGCTGATCCACAGGTAGATGAAAGCTAGACAAAGGATTATAACCCAGCATTTACATTGGAAAGTTTAGCAGTAACAATTAGGTCAGTAAGATCGGATGCTAAGTGTGTGGCAAAAATTTGACCTCTGGGCATGCCTTGAACACCTCAAATTTCAGCGGATTCTGCCCCTCAAACATTTCAGAACACTCTGATTTTGCTTCCTCCACTCACTGAAAGTTCTGCCTCTATGAAGACTTTTCTATTTCTTGGTCGATCTGTTGTATCCAACTTCCTGGTCACACTTGTCCCTCCAAAGTTATCTTGGGAGCCTGTGCTAAGCCTGCTTCCTTCCAAATGACACTGAGTGATCTCACACTGCCTTTGGAGGCAGCGGGGCAAAGACAAACAGTGACCTTAGGTCCAGGGAGTCTACCATCCTCAGTCCTGTTTTCATGTATATGTCTCTGTTGGTGAAAGGAAGTGGGTGCAGAAAATATCTGCTGTGGAAGCAGAACTACCTCTGATGAAAACGTTGAGCCTTTTTGCTCCTTTTTTCTTCAAGTTTTCCATGTAGCAGCAGCAGTGAGGGGAAAGCTAAGAGTTTTAAGTGTGCTGGTGCTTGCTCCTTGGGCCAGATTCATAGCCCAAAGAATTCTAAACAGGCCATGCAGAGTGAGACAGATTCGCCAGAAAGTACTGGGTTATGGGGAGCATTGGCTGGAAAACCAGATTCTACCCAAAGTGCTAGCTGACAGCGAAGTGATAAAGTGGCAAGCTCTCCGTGCTTCCTCCTCACCCCACGTTCCTTCCCCTACTTCTCTTTCCTCCCATTTTACAGAGCACTTCTGAGATGGCTGTACACCAGTGACTCCAGCCTCTGACAGCTGCTGCCCTCTGCTGGAGAGAAAGTGTCACTCAGAGTGGGAGGTGCTGAGCTCTGTACTAGGAAGCAAACTTTAATGCAGACCAAGTCCAGTCTCTGTCTAGTGTGTGATTTGGCTGGTGGGGGAGGGGGAAGAAAGATTAAGAAAGCCCCCTGTACCCAAATATTTCCTAAGCAGTTTCAGCTTATCTCAGGCCTTTGGAATCCAGCTGTTAGGGACTCATTTCTTTGTATCCTTCGAGTTCCCTGTTCAAGAGGAACATTCCTGGAGCAGGTGAATCCTGGCTCCTCCTTACCTGGGCCAGATATGTGATATTGAGGTTCTCTACCATGGATGACCCTTAAACACTGTTGGTGACTTTGCTTACTGGATTATCTAGACACAATCCTTTGTCAAGGGAAGAAGACAGAAGGAAGTTGAGTCTTAGGGGGGCTATAGCAGGATTGGTCTAGAAGTGGCATCTTGGCTCAAAAGGAGCCATCACAGAGTGGGGCTTCTGAGTGCATAGGAAGGTATGTGATAAGCTGGGTTTTATTCTCAGCTTTCCCCCTAGCTGGTCACACTGGTAGACTGTGGTCAACTGGCTTCAGGAGGGAGAGGAACAAGAAGATCCCTCTCCAGAATGATTATGGAGTGATCCTGGTGCATCCCTGGATTGTTGGCTTAGAGTACAGCCCGCCCAGGCAGGGGCTGCGACCTGACTGACCACACAGTAATTCTACTTGAGGGATTTGCTTTCCTTCCATGAGCTCCTGCCAAGACTCTTGGTTAGAGCTAATGGGGCTCCCCAAGCCAGTGAGTGTCTCCTAGTGATGTGTGTAAACAGTGCCAGGCAGGAAGTAGGTTTCCTGCTCCTAATGCGTTTGTTAAACCTCTTATTGAATGGAGTTTAAATGGCTTTATTATGAATAATAATAATAGTAAGGAAGCATTGTTAGTAATAGAAGAAAAATCATGATGTCAGCTCTGACCACCCCTTCCCATTTTAACGTTGCCACCTTGGAGCTCCGTTTGCCAATAGTGCCCAGGGATGGGTGATGAGTGACACCAGGACCAATGATTGGGAAGATGGCAGACTTTGTCTTTGTCACCTGCAGCTTTTCAATTCTAAGCTCTTTTCCACTTTTATAGTCTTTGCTCTTCTCTCGTCCCTTTCATTCAGGGTTCTCAAGCTTTCATCCTATCAGAGAAGATAGAACTACAAACGTTTCTCTGTCTCTCTCTGTCTCTCTCTGTCTCTCTCTGTCTCTCTCTGTCTCTCTGTCTCTCTCTCTCTCTCTCTCTCTCTCTCTCTCTCTCTCTATTTTAATCAGGATTGAAAGCCATGGTGTAGGAATAGACCTCTGCTGTGCGTACCATGTTCTGAGAGAGAGTCAGGCAGACATCATGTAACTTACAATTTGATGAAGTATTGTATTTGTGATTTTTGGAAGCTGCCCAGTAGTTAAGCCCCCTTTCTGTGCTTGAGGTGTTCCCCAGTGGGAGTCTGAAAGGGAGATGGGACTCTTATTCTGTTATTGAAACCCAAAAGCCTAGTTTTACTTTCCCCAGCTCAGAGAACCATGTGAGCCAGGTCAGAGGACAGGAGGAAGAACTCACTTTGGTGATGGCAGGGCTGGGAGCAGCAGCCCAACTGATGCCCAGTGGTGGCAGTGCCGACAGCAGGGGACCCCATCAGGCTGTTCCTGGGACATCAGGGACATCACCCTTGCTATTGTGGCAGCCTCCTGGCATTTTTGCTCATCTTCCACTTAGGGTTCTCAAGCTCTTTCTTCAAATCCTTTTTTTTTTTCCACTTCTCCCAGTAAATGATGCTGAGCCAATGATGGTTTTGGAACAGTAAAGTGACACATCACAGACTATTTTAAAGATAACTGACCACTGCCTGGAGCAGGGATTGGAGGATGAGTAACTCAAGGCAGGGAGACTAAGAAGGAGGCAGTTATCTGAGCAAGAGAGGATGGAGATGAGAGGAGAGAAGAAGAAATATTTAGGAGGTGAAATTGACCAAAGTCTGATTATCGGAGTGCCGATTCTCTCTTTGAACTTAGAAGGTACTAAGATGAATTTTCAGTTTTGTGCACAGTGTTAGTTGCCTTTCAGGGATAAGTGTGCATTTTGTTGGCAAGGTATATACTCACAAATTGGGTGGAGGGGAAACAAGAGAAAAGGTTATTGAGTAGGGTTGTGTCTGGAGTACAGCTCAGCTATGGTCTCCTCCATTTCAGTGCTTTCCAATTCAACAAATGTTGAGCATTTACTGGATGTTAGACATTGATAGTTATTTAAGAATATCATTGCTTTTGACTTTGGTCTTGAAAAGGGGTAGAGGTGCCGAGGGAAAAATCACCCATGATCTCACACAAACACACACAATTTCACAACACAGGTGCGTGCCCATGTTGGACTTGAGATTTCCTCGAGGGCCCAAATGAACCCACGTGGAGTCGGTGCTTAGACAGGGTATACACTGTAGGTCCTTGGCTGCTGTTACAAGCCTCTCTTCTTTCCCCTCACTTACAAATAACCCACTGAGTTACCAGCTCACAAACACTGTGAGTTGAAGGGTTCACAATGAAATATTCCTTATGATCAATGAATATATACACTGCCAAACCTTTGCACTTGCTCCTTGCAGTGTGCTTTTTGGGAAGTTGCCACCACTGTCTCCTCCAACTCTTTGAAAAAGGCTCTGGGTAGATCCAAAGGACCCGCTATTTACATCTCTAGCTCCTGCCTGCTTTTTCAAGGCTCTTTGTTCAAGTGTCAGTACTGGTTTGTAAAACATGAGCAGAGTTGGGGGGGAAAGTAATTACAGTTCACATCTGGTGTTTCTACTGACACGATGTGGAGCTAGCTGCCTGACTGCACTTCTTTCCTGTTGCTTCTCTCATTCTGTCTTTTCAGTTCCAGGCTGACTCTCCCTCCACACCCCCATTGCTTGCTCTTCTCTGTGTCAGAAAGCCACACACATGAAAGGTACCTGGCTGTCTCGTGGCCACTAAGTAGCCCGGTCTGAGAGCCTGTCCACTTTGAATGTGTCAAGAGCCAGGGCCCTGGATGGCTACACAGGGAAATGTCTGGTGTGTTCCGTTTCCAGAGCCTATGATGGGCTGTCCTCTGAATCTAGATCTGAAACCAAGCCTTCTCTTGGATTAGACCCACCTGGGAGCTTCACAGGGTTATTTTAGATTGTGGAGACTTCTCATTGCCCTAAGGGTGTGTTTGCTGTTTGAGTGCTATCCTAATTTCTCTCTGTTTCATAATGTAATCTACCAGGGCTTGGTTACAGAAACATTCACACCCATATCCTAGGATCACTTTTCCTATGGTCATAATTCTACTGTTATTGGTGGGGATAGTCTGGAGTAGTGATCGCCTAACTTTGGAGTTTCAAACTAATGTTTTAGAATGAATCCTATTGACCAACGTGGCATTGTCATCTAAGGATCGTTGTCTAAAAAAATGTTTCATCAACTACTATTGCCACTATATTATAAAAAAAAGAGTCATTTTAACTCCAAAATGTAGGAAAGACATCCTTTCAGTATAAAGGACAATTGTTTATAATAAATTAATATAGGTTTATTTAAAAAATATGATCATTTTTGACAGGAAGCACGGTATTTCTTGAAATAGTAGAAATGGTGCCCTTTGGCTTCCCAGCCCTGTTGTGTCTTCTGTAACTTTTGGTGCAGCGCTAGGCATCCTGTAGCCCAGCCTGTTTCATCGCCCTTCCTGAGTGCTCCTAAATTCCTTCAACCTGAGGTGCTTAGTAGCTGTTTGCCATGAATTACCTTACGCACTTTGCCTTTATTTTGTGTTTACTCATTGAACACAAATTTATTGATTTGAACCTTTTCTCTCTCTCTCTCTCTGTCTCTCATTCTTCATTTCTTGAACATACAAAACACTTCTCATTTCCTTTTTAATTTCCTTATTGGTAAAAAGTCATGCTTTATCTTTTGGATGATTGCTATGATTATAATCAATGGGATCACTGATAAAATGTTATTTACTAAACAAGAATGACTCATGCTTTTACTAATAGAATGAATGTTATTGATGGCATGCGATGTTCATCGGAAAAGAGAAAAAGGTGTGACAGATACATAGTAAGTTCTGTTTGGGGCACAGCAAGTTTGAAATTATAGCAGAACTTCCTGATGATATCACATCCAGAGTTTTCTTTTTTCCTAACTATATATTTTACATTTTTGCCATCTGAAGCTATGCTTTTTGTTTGTTTGTTTGTTTTTTGTTTTGTTTCTCCCTAGTTCAGCGATGAACGCATAGTAGATTACGAATAAATGCTTGTTGGGTGAAATAGGAACTGTGTAGAAGGAATTGGTGAAAAGTTTTAGGAAACATGGCAATTGAGAATAGGTGATCAATGAGTGATTATGGGACAGTAATATAATAGACACATGGCAGGGGCGGGGGAGTACAGTTGAGGGTTTTCAAGAGTGAATGTGAAATGGGAGGTGAAAAATGATGAACAGAACAGAGCAGCTTTTTTAAAAAGTCCATTTTGTAGGTCGCTAATAACTGGGAATTCAGAAAATCATTGTATGTTTTAAATGGGATAAAATTTGTGCCTAGAAGACTTCACCTCTGGGGATTCTAAGAAGTCCGTGTTTGCAAAGTGGCTCATTCAATCATTCAACAAATATTTATTGAACACTTACTATGTGCTAGGATTATCCTAGGTGCTGGGAATATAGCAGTGGATAAAACAAAACATCCTGCCCTCAGGAGCTCAGATTCTAACAGAGAATGATAGGCAATCAACAAAATAAATAAATATACCCTCTTCTAGTTGACGATGAGTGCTCTGAAGAAAAAGGAAACAAAGAATAGAGAGAGGACAGACTGGGTGGCGGGGGTGATTTCTGGCTTAAGTGGGATGGAGAAAACAAGCAGCACCGGTGCAGAATAGTTTTCCAGGGACCAAAGCAAGATGTACAGGAATCAAGAGGCCTCAAGTTCTCTGAGTGCAATCCGCCTTTGCATCCCAATTAACTGTGACAGGCTGCTGCTTTAAAAAAGGAAATAAAGTGGAAGGAAAGCAAACGCTTGATAGTTGACCTGACATTCACTGTTGCAAGATTGGGAATGTACAATAAATGTCACTGATGGAGCAATATTCATGAAGTAAAAATGTCAGTTTTCAATTTGGCATACGGACGGTTTGACATGTATTAGGCGCACACAGAATATCATCATAATTAATACATTAATAATGCAGCTGTCCTTTTTCTCCCCATTCCAAATTAAAAAGGAGGAAATGGAGAGAGGCAAGTGAAAGAGCAGCTCTTGCCCCAATCAGACCTTTTCTGCTAGCATTTGTCTCCTCCTTTGCCCTGCCATCTCTGTGGCGTTGCTTTCTGATTGGTATCAGCCCAGATTTATCCATCTCAATCCTTCCCTCATGTTTCCATGAGCACCACCAGGGGCCTTGTCTGCCCTGGTAGACAACAGTACTTAAAAAAAATATTTCTAAAGGTACATGTTTACTTTACAAAACAAAACAAAATCGAGTATATAAAAATCTCCCATAAGCACACCATCCAGAGAAAACAACTACTAATATTTTGGTGTTTATTCTTCAGTCTTTTTTTTTCTAATTCGATGCATTTACAAATATGGGGTCATTATATATATACATATATATATATATATATATATATATATATATATATGTGTGTATATATATATATATATATATATATATAGTTCAATGATCCATTTAATACCTAGTAAATATTTTTTCATGTTAGTAAATGATTTTCTATAACCTCCAATGTCTCCGTGGTATTTCATTATACAGATATAGCACAATATAAATAAAAAAAAACCTCTTACTGTCATGTAAGTTGTTTCTTTATTTTTGGTATTATCAACAGTGTTGTGATAAGCATACATGTAGCCAAATCTTGTACAAATCTGTGATGATTTATTTTGAACAGATTCTTAGATGTGGAGATGATGGGAGGAGGAATTATCATTGCCACAAGAATGCTGCAAAGCAAATAAAATCTCGATGGCATAAACAAAAGCATTATTGTTCATGTGACTCGGGTTGGCTGGGGGTCTGCCGGCTGGCTCAGCTGATCTTGGCTGGACCTGCTCTCTGCCTGGGCACTGATTGGCTGGCTGTCAGCCAATCTAGGCTAGTGGGGGCTGGGGTTCCTGGGAGAACATCACTATTTCTTATTCACCAGCAGGCTGGCCCAGGTATGTTTTCATGTCACTGGTGGAGACATGGCAAACTCATTCTTACTCATGCTTTCCAAGTCCCTGCTTGTATCACATTTGTTAATAGTATGAAGCAAGCCATATGACTGAGCCCAGCACCAAAGGTCAGGGCATTCTGCCCTATGCACCGTTGGAGGGGAAAGTCATGGATTCAGGAAGGGTAAAAAAAAGCGGGGCTAAATGTGCAATCTCCCCTACTGGGTGAAAAGGCATCCATCTTTATTTTTAAGGCTTGGGATAGGCATTTCCAGATTGCTCTGAAGAAAGCCTGGACCAACCTCACGAATGGTGGAAGAGGCTTCGCTGTTTTCCAGTTTCTTTACTCTTGCTGATTCTGGGAATGATTTCTCATTTTTCATCTTGGCTGTTTTGATTTGCAGTTGTACGTCTTCCTCTGGGCTGCATGTTTCACTTTGTGGTGACTCTTTCCCTGCAGAGTGCTCCCCAGCTGTTCTGCTCGTCTTCTTCACATGGCTCCTTCTGCCCACTTTACCTTGTACCTGTGTCGACCAACTCTCAGCTGTCTGGAATATTCAGGGATCCATAAAAGCCCTTTCCCCACCCTTCCTGAGTCAGCAGGCTGTTACTACGTATGTTTTAACTCCACCACCTACACCAGCACTAGGGCAATTGTTAGTCCTCATTGTTCCCAGAATCTCAGAATTGTTTAGGGACAGAAAAGAGCGAAGAATTCAATCTTGTTCTTTATACTCTATTGTTCCAAGGATATAACTATTAATATAGGTGTGTGTGTGGATGAAGACATGGATGCAGATAAAATTTGCCTGGAGAAAAGGCTGGAAGGAATTAACCTCGGTTAATATTTTAGTATATCTCTGTGTAGAGTAATTATGGGTGAATTAAAAAAGAGACTTTAACATTGTGTACAGAAACTGAGAGTCAAAGTAAATGACTTGCCTCCGACCCTACAGATACATTATAGCAAAACCGTGACTGCAGCCCAATTATGCTGATGCCGGTTTCATGATCCTGCGAGACCATGCCACACAGGACCTCTGTGGCCCAGCTGTCTCCTGTTTGATTGCTTGTTTCCGAGCAGCATTGGAGGTTTGGTTTGGTTTGGTTTTTCAAGAGTCATTTACTTTTTTAGGGTTCATAGGGAAATTAAGAATGTTTTAAAAAAATGATTGAGTTGTTTAAGTCAGTTATGGGCATGTAAAATCTTGGTGCATCAATTATCATGGCTTCCTTCCACATTCGACAGATGATTCAGGTAAATAGTGGATTTTATCTGTTAAACCACATCAAGACTCCCAAGCAGATGCATCCTGAGTTCTGGGCACATAATTTATCATAGGTATTACATGGATTCTATGTAATTATTATTTAGTATATGTGAAGGTAAACTCTGCACATTTCAAATAGAATCGTATTGGGTTTACAGGGACATCTAAGTTGTTAGATTGGTTACATTTCTTGCTGTGAGACAATGGACGGTGGGTCACTGTGGCGGAGTGTTCTTCCCTTGGAGCTCACCTGCAGTAGAGTGAGTCTGAAAAACGGGATTGGTGAGGAGCCCAGGGCATGGGCCTTTGTCCATGAAAATGATGGGTTGGTCTGCTGGGAAATGAGTCTTCGATTTGTTTCCTGTTTGTCCTTTCTTTGTCTTATTTCCCTTTCATCCAAGCTCAGTTTCTAGGCTATCCAGAAAGATAAACAAAACTTTAGTTATTCCTCTGGAGAGTAGGGATTGGCTCAAGTATCACTGTGGTCATGAGAAAGAGAGAGACATACTTTGAAGAGCCCTTGATGTGAAGAACACCAAAGAGATGTGGGTATCTTGGGTGTATTGTTCTCAGCCAAAGTGAGATGTTACATTGAGGCATTTGGGGCCTGCAAAAGTGTTGCTGGTGCTCAAGTGGTACCTTTTACCCACTTAGAGCTTTCTGTAAGCCTTCTTGGATCACAGAGACTATAGTCACTCAGAAATGGAAACAAGCCAGTGGGGATAAAGAGACGGACCTTCAGCTGCTTCACTGAGCAATAGGAAGAGGAGTCCAAGCCCCTGAAAAAGGAGCAGCGATAGATTCTCTTTCCTTGTGCTTCCATGGGGTGTGTTTTCCT
The DNA here is from genome assembly GCF_036562045.2 of Rhinolophus sinicus. Classification (NCBI taxonomy): domain Eukaryota; kingdom Metazoa; phylum Chordata; class Mammalia; order Chiroptera; family Rhinolophidae; genus Rhinolophus; species Rhinolophus sinicus. The sequence continues at coordinate 20,977,870 of NC_133753.1, read as the reverse complement.
TTGTTGGCTGGCAGAGGAAGACTGCCCTGGAAGCTGAGTTTCTGCAGGTGCAGTGGGAATAGCCAGTCTGTTACAGAATTCAGACAGAGACTTCAGTGAGGGTCTAGGTAGTCTGTGCCCAGATAGACTTTAGTGACTCGTGCTTGTTTATACAAGGATTCAAGCCTAATACAGTTGGCACTATTAGCCCACAACCCCACATGTAATCAGACACATGCTCTCTTGGCACGCTTGAGTGCACCTGGGCTCCATTTACTAGTGTGACTTACTTCAGAGTACCTTGGGGGTGCACGAAGATAGGTGTTGGCTGCAAAACTCTCAGTTAGAGCCAGTTTAAACGAGCATGTCCCTAGAAAATAAATAGACTTTGATAAGAGTGCTTTAGTTAATATCTTCCTTAGGGTGAACTGCAGCCTTCTCCGCTTTACTTCTCTAGCTAAAGAAATCACTAGCCCCATTCCCAAGCTCTGCCCCAACTCCGATTTAACTGCTAGCGATGGTTGAAGACCCCAGTGAGATCCCCAAGGCTGTTTCAGTATGCGATTAGTACACTTGGAGGGATGGTGGTGATGGGAGGTTGGGTTAAAAAGGTGACAGCACCAAAGGACAAGGAGATGAGCTGGAGGCACATCGTAGAATGAGGAGAAAACCACTGGAAGGGCACCTTCTCGCCCAGCTCAAGGTCACGCTGGCCCCACCATGTTAAGGATGGGGTCACTACTCCATCATCTCAATTCTCTAGAAGACAGTGCTGATAAGAAGCAGGTAGGGACACGAAAGCTCACCTACATTGTTTAATTTTATTAAGTCTCACGGCCGTGGTTTGCACCTTAACCTGCAGCTCGGGCTGGAAATAACGAGCCTGGGGCTCTGGCGGCCTTGTGATTGGCAGCTGTGCACATTTGTCAAAACGTTCTTCAAAATCATCCCGGTTTCATGTTTAATCTCTCTCTGCCTGTTTTCTCTTCTGAAAAAATTCAGTAATAATAGAGAAATAGTATCTATCTCATAGGCTTGTTGGGAGGATTAGATGAGTTCGTCATAAGAAAACACCGAAAACCATGCCTGGGGTCTGGTACGTGGTCTTTGAATGCTAATTATTGTTGCTGTTAAATTTATTTCCTGCCATACCCATGTTGGACTGGAAGCTGCATCTTATATGAGAGTCTTGAATACTTCCCTCTACTTTCTGGGTTGCTCCTGCCCCACAGAAGGGTCAAGGGTTGGCACCACTGGAGCCCATGATGAGTGTTGGGGGGTGGGGAGACCTTGGCAACTGCAAAAATGCTCCTACACCAACCTGCCCACCCTGAGTGCTGTTCGCAGCCTGACTTCAGGGGCTGCCAATCTCTTTTAAGCACAGTTTTCGTGACTAGCCTCAACTTCCCCCTCTCCCACTGCTGCTCAGCACTCGTCCTCAGTAGACACCATGCTCATTTGAAGTTGTAGACTCACTCCTCCTCCCTGAAACGTTCTTCAGTTGGCTGCTGAGGGGCATTCTCTATCTCCAAATCAACTAGGAGCGCCTTCTGGTGGAGGAACTACCTACCTCGTGTCCTTCCCCTCCCCCTCTCCCTCACCTCTGGCACCCAGTTCGGTGTTCTGCACACATGGCACTTATTCCCACAGGTCAGGATATATTCACTCTTCGGCTGCCCTTCCACCCAGCCCAGAGGTGTGATATGAGAAATATCTATGGAAATGAATCTCCAACAGCGAGTGCCCTTCTGCCCGAGTCCTTCCTTGAAGCCCACCCAGCATATACATGACTTATACTGGCAGGTCTGGTCACTGTGCAGAAGCAAGTAGAAGCCCTGCCGTGGGGCCAGGCTAGGGCTGAGGGTCCCAAAGAGCTGTTTCATTGCTCTGGGCTTGGATCGTATATGGGAATACTTACATCCTTAGTCCTTGAAAAGGGACAACGTTCTGCTCATCAACGTCTTACCGTGACACCCTCTGTCACGTACTCCTCTGCAAACACAATACTGGCTGACATTTATAAAACAGCTATACGCCAGTAGGTGTCTTACATTAGTTTTTCATTTGATCTTATAGATTGGGTATTTCACTTATTTTTACTGGTATAGAAACTGAGGCTTAGAGAGCTCCTTGGCCAAGATTGCAAACTTACTGTGTGGCATCAACTCTTGATCTAATACTGACTTGTTTAGCTGACCTTGCTCTTAACTTTTCCCCACAGGTTTAGAGAAATATGTACTCTTTTATCTACTCTCAGATATCTTCTAATTTTTTCTTCCTGCTTAAGCGTATATTTCTTTCTCTGGAGACAGGGACACTTTTATTGACATTTCTTCCTCTGCTCTCTGATAGTGCAATGATTTCATTGTGCACATGGATATTCTGTGAGAATATACAATTGGCTAGATCTTGCACCCCACATGGTAGCTTGCTGGAAGCCTGGTTTCTCTAGGGAAGGAGGAGCTGAATAGAAAAAGCAGGAATTAGCTTCAAAGATGCAAAGCAATCAGACTGCGCTCATATCTGAGCTCACGCCATCCTAGGACTGGGAGGGCTGAAAAGTTCTTAGCATTAGCAAATTTTCATTAAGGTTTGTTTGAACCTTTCTTTGATCCAATATCTGTCCTGCGTAAGGTGCTTATTAATTTCCACAGCATCTTGCTTGATATTCTTATGTCTGTTATCTGTAAGGCTGGGGTATAGCAGACAGGTGTCCCCCTGGCAGTGGATGAGCTCCGGGCATTTGTGGATGAGCCCATGGCTGCTCACATTTACAGGGCTTGAGAGAGACACTTCAGGATTTTGGAGATCTGGAGTTCAGATCTGCTTGCACTGCACTTTTAAATGCTTGCCTGCAATTTTATGATACACTTTCTTCCCCGTCATAGCCTCCTCCCAATACTCATAGGTCACTACCCTGAGAAACAGCCATGCTGATTTTTTTCTCATCATCAGGCAGCATCTCTTTTTGAATTTTTATTATCGGGAGAATAATGTATACATGTGATACAATACATGATATAGGAAGCTCTATATAAATCTTTGTTTCAAATAAACAAATAAAAATAAATGCAATGCAAAGAAGGTCTGGTTTACCCCGGACACTCAGGTCTGTTCTGTAGAGGTAACAACCGTCATCAGTTTCACTTAGTTCCTTCTAGAAAGTTTCTAGCTACACAGAGACATGTATGCATATGTGCATACCACCCTGTTTTTCCTTCACATTTGGAATTAGCTGGAAATGTTGCTGACATTCCCATGCTGACCCCCCTGCGAGGTACCCCATCGCTCTGATCAAGGCCTCTGGGATACACGCATCTCCACAGGGAAACCACCTTCCTTTCTTGGTATGTCTGGGGCCCACCCAGGGTCATCAAAAAGGCTCCTCAAAGCTCGGGAGACGAGCGCCCACAGAGTCCCAGAGCCATAGTGCTCCTGGGAAGATGACAAACCAGAACATGGAGTTAAAGCTTGCTCTTCCTGAATCTCACTAATATTTTAATTGAGCTGTGGGATAGGGGAAGGGAAAACTATGGATGATTATTGCCTTCTCTTTGTACCTCTTTATCTTTCAATAATGATTATATACTTATAATGACAAATTTATTTATAATGAAAAAATCCCAATGCACTTCAAACAGGCGTATTACCAATTCCCACTGAAGGGGAGTCTTAAGCTCTCAATTTATTAAATCTACTAATAAAGTTTTTGTTGGTTACAAACAGATACAAAATCCCTTTATAAGAAGCCCAGGGGACAGCGACCATTGTTTTGTTGTAATAGAACTGGGTCCTAACGAGTACAGTGGTATAAGTCAGTCTGCAGAAACTAGAAATGAGCTAGAGATGGTTCTGGAGGTCTCTGCAGTGAATTAGCATAGTGCCTCGAAACGCTCCTGCACTGTGACGCTCATGGTCGAGTGACAGGATCTCCCAGGGCGCTTTTCACGTTGCACATGACTGCCATTCTACTTACCTCACTTGTTGCAAAGCACAGCTCTGGGGCAGTGGTTCCCACGCGATGGGTTTTCGGGTCCTCTGGGGCTGGGAGATTACTGCAGTTGGACTGTGGACCCTTCCAAACAGAGCACATTGTCTGTCCCAGATAGTACCTTAACCATTCATTGAACATCTACTATACGCCAGGTACGGTTCTAAAAACTTCCATGCATTTACTTGTTCAATTCAGTGACCCAGGGAAGCTGATAGCAATTTAATCCTCTTATGAATGAGGATCCTGAGACACAGAGAGGCGAGGTAAGTTGTCTATAGGGTCTCTACTATTAGGAGGTGAGGTCATAGTTAAAACTCCCTGCCATCTGGCTCCAGAGCCACCCTCCTCAGCACTAACCCACACTACGTCTCAGAGAAGTACATGGTATTTCATGTACGCGGGCTGTCAGTCTGAGTGTTGTCTGTAATTTTTTCCCTCAGATATTTGTAGATGCGGTTGGTAGATATACCTGTGATACTGAATTTGCATCAGCTCTTTGTCATCAGCATTTTCTCTGTCAGTTGGTCTCAGATGCAACTTCTTTCCTGTGGTGCTCCTCAAAGTCTAAAAAGGCTGTGGTCCAAAGGCTGGAAATCACTTCTCTAGAGGAAGGAGGTGGGAAACAAATACATGCCGTTCCTGTCTCTTTCTTGACCAACTTCCCTCTAGCTCTGCTGATGTCTCTCATTCTCCGCCAGGATCGATGGATCTAATCCTTTGTTACATGTACAGGCAGTTGTGAGATAACTTGAGAAGCACTGCTTTGGGGGTCATCGAGTAAAATACCAAAATAATTACATAATACAACTTCCTTATCCATGGAGGCACTTGTTGGAGGAAATCTGTGTATTTTATCTTCTGTTTGAGAGGCCCCGCAGAGCTTCAACCAGAAGGACAACATTCTAGAGTCAACTCATGTGTGATCTGTGTTACTTTCAGCAAGTCTGTCTACCCTCTGTGCCTCCGTTTCTTCCTCAGTGAAATGTTTTGCCTATTTGGGAGAGTGGTTGTGGAATTAAGTGAGATGACAATTCTTTGTAATTTTTTTTGAGTATGATCGTTTATTTATTTTAAAGAATGTTGAATGCCTACTCCGTAACAGGCACAGCTCAGGGATTCTAGCAGTGAGCAAACCAGACAAAGCCCCAGTCTTCATGGGGCTGACATTCTGTTTGGGGAAGGCAGACAAAAAAAAAAAAAAAAAAAGAATAAATTATCGGATGGTGATAAGTGCTCTGAAGACAAATAAGACAGGGTGAAGAATAGGAAGGGAGACAATTAACTCAGATAGAAGTTCAAGAAAGGCCTCATTGTTGGAGCTGTGTTGGAGCTCCTTCCTGAGGATGTCAGAGGAGATGGTGTCAGGCGCAGGAAACAGCCAGTGCAAAGACCCTGAGCTAGGAATGTGCTTGGCGATTTGGAGGCACAGAAAGGTGCCTATGTGACTGGGACACAGGTGGGTCTGGGAACGAGATGGAGCCACAGAAGGATTTGAGTGGAGAGTGGTAGGCTGTGATTTATACTATAAAAGGCTAATCACTCTTGCTGTGTGTGGAGAAGAGACATGCAGGGGACAAGGGAGTGAGGAGAGAGACTGGTTAGGGAACTATTATCATAATTCAGGTGAGTTCTGGCAGTAGCTTGGACGATGGTGTTCATAGGGGAAGAGCTGGGAGAAGAGGTCTGATTCTGGGTATGTTTTAAGGTAAGAGTGACAAGATTAGTTGAGAGAGAGGAGGGCAAGGTTGACACTAAGCATGTTGTCAAGGTTTTTGGCATGGGCGCTTGGCATGATGAGTTGTCACTTACTGAGAGAGAAGCAGGTTTGAAGGGAAGGTTGGAATTAGGCCTTCAGCTTTGAACTTGTTGAGTTTCAGTGTCTATGAGATGCCCAAGTGAAAACATGAAATTGGTTGGTTGTATGTATAAGATATGAGTTTAGGGGGAAGAGCACGTTGGAGTTAAGAATTGGGGAGTCCATAGCGGAGGCCTGTTATTTAGAGGCCTGGGGCTGGATAGGAACAGAGAGATTTGAGTGTAGTGAAGATATTGAAGCCTGGTCCGGGGGAAGGAGGGAACCTATTGTTTAGAGCAGGAGTGGGAAACGGTGGCTGGATTTTTGTCAGTTTTTGTAAGTAAAGTTTTATTGGAACAGAGCCATGTGCATTCCTTTATCTCATGTCGATGGCTGCTTTTGAGCTACAACTGCAGAGTTGAATAGTTGTGAATTAGACTTAGGGCTTGCCAAACCAACACAATCTATTCTCTGCCTTTTTACAGAAAGGTTTTTTGACCTGATTAGAGATCAGGAGGACGAGGGCATGGGGGGGCGGGGGGGTCCAGCAAAGGAAACAGAGAAGGAATACCCAGAGAGGAGGGAGGGACCCCCTGAGTTTTGCACTATAGGCCAGGGAGTGTAAGAGTTTCAATCAACAGCATTAGAATGTGTGACACTGGGCAAGACGCTTCACCTACGAGGACAGTGGTAGCACAGGATTGTTGTGAAGATTAAATGTGATGATACAGGTAATGAAACACTTACAGCTGCGCTTGGCATACAGCAAGTGCTCTGTAACTGTTCTTACAGCACCCATTTCTGCTCGTTTAGCGTGTGGTCCTCAGCTTAGGCTCTGTATGGGAGACAAGATTTAGGGTGTTTGAGGACTGCCCCCAATCCTGTGGAGTGAGCTCTGTGACCTGTGCTCAGGGCCCTGAGGAAGCAGCAGGAAGGTGAGCCAGGGCCCCATGTCCTGACCCTATACACCCTGTCCCCAGGAGGACCTCGAAGGAGAGCTCTGATCCTCCAGCATCCGCTTTCACCTTTGACAAACAGTCTTTACTGAAAGCTGTTGAGCAAATGGCAAATCCATCTTTGTGAGATTACCAATGTCAACACACTTTCTGTTCCGGGGTTTGATAGGCTCCTGCGAGGCTGTGCATGACATTGGCTAATTAGAAGTGCTGTCCTGGGGAATTGCACCACGTACCCTAGTGCTGGAGAAAGCTCTTGAGATTGCACCTAGGTCCAGGACATTTTCTCCCAGGAAGAGCCTTGGATGAGAAGCTAGAAGAAGGAGTGAGGCCCATTGGGGCTGCTCTAAGATCCTGACTCCAAAGAGTGGACAGGGAAAGAAACACCTTGCATCCAGTTACTGGTTTGGCATTCAGCATGCCAGCTTCACCCTGGTCCCTGATCGGTACAGAGTCACAGGAGCCCACAGGAGTGTTTGTCCTTATGGGAAGGTCATGGAAGGGGATTTGGCCTTTTCTACTCACTTGTTCTTGCATCTGTTATTGGTGCCCTTCTTTCTGTTATTGCTCATTTCCCTCGTTAGCCTCTAAAGCAGTGGTTCTCAAAGTGTGGTCTGTGGCCCAGCAGTATCAGCCTCACCTGGAAACTTGTTGGAGCTGTAAGTCTTGGTGCCACCGCAACCCCTGGAATCAGCAGCTTTTGTGACCTCGGCAGTTAGTGAACCTCTCCGAAATGCGGCGTGCCCCTTTGGAATATGGGAATAGCAATAGCTTCACGACAGGGTTGTGGTGAAGATGAAATGAGATGAGCAATCCGCTGAGTTTAACGAGTTCTCTAAGTGATTCTGATCTTGCTTAAGTTTGAGAACCACTTCAAGGGTTCTTCTAAAAGATTCCCATTTTTGGACAACGAGAAGTTCCTACTAAGAGAATGTTTCAGGTTTTATCCCTGTACACACCTCAAACTATTTTTAATCTGAGCTAACCTGCCAGTCAGCTTTCTAAATTGAATGCTTTCCCATTTTCTTAAAAATCTTATAGGTTATCAATCATCATTTAGCCTTTTTTAAAAAGACTCAGGGCATCATCATGAATATAATCATGACTCTGTTGTGTGTAGGGCTCTTGGCATCATACTTCTATGCATTATTTACCAGCTTGTTAGCTTTCAACATTTTTTAAGTTGTTTGTTGCTTACTTCTTCATTGTCTGGATGTCAGCTGTTCTTCATTGTCTGGAGGCAGCTACATAAGCTCCATCACTTTCTAATTTTTACTTTTAAAATTGATTTTGTACAGGAACTCAAATAACTAAGATGGTTAACAAAGTGTAAGCAAGAGAAAATAAGTGAAAAATAAGAATAAATATCTAAATTGGGAGGCAAAGGAATTTTTTTAAAGTATAATCTTCTGTACCTCAATTTTGCAACATAAAATTTATTCTTGCATGCCTTCCTGTTTATTTCTGATCATGTTCTCCATAGTTGATGTTTTGAAAAATTGTTGTACCATACTATCACTCAGTGGTTCTCCTGAATGTTCCCCCCATCCCGGTACACTTTTCTATCCTTTGCATTTCTTTCTTTGTTATTGACATAGTATATATTTTCCTTAAAGATACAATTCATAACATCATCCATTCACATGTAAATTACTGCACTTCAGAATAAGGCGTAAGCACTGAATGTGAAACGCCCCCCTTCCACCCCTCTTTTCCCTGTTCTACTTCCCCCGGTTGCTAATGCATCCCGGTGGAGAGTATGCGGGGTGGGGATGTGAAAAACCCTGGATTCTAAGCTTGGTGCTGCCACTAAGTACCTGTGTGGAACTAGACAAGTCACTTGGCTTCTCTGAGCCTTGAGCTGCGCGTTATAAATGAGATGATAATGCCTACTGCTCCTTCAGTGAAGCAGTGTAACTCGAATCCAAACAAATAATGCAGGAGACACCCGGGGGCATCACTGCTAAGGAGCATCGCAGGCTTTTGGCTTCATGGAGGCCTAAAGGTTGCTTCTTCAGTATTTTCTTCCTCCATATCCAGCCGCCTTGGCTCCCAGACGTGGGGACTATGCTATATTTTTTGTCATGCTTCAGAGCGTGCCCAATCGGCACAGACATAAAATAAAGCCACAAAGAGAAATGATATTCACCATAGAAAATGTTGGAGGGAAAGACAAAAACACCTAACGATGTCTCCACAAGCAACACTTATGAAGGCTGTGGAAGGCACAATAGAGGGTGTAATGCGACGTTTTTGGCGGTTCTCACCGCGTGGGAATCTGGTGCGTCCTGTGATATGGGGTATGCCGGGCGTTTAGACAGTGCCCTGCTTGGTGCCTGCAGCTTCCTGGAAGGGACTAGGGTCTCTGCATGTAGTCCTGCCAACCAGGATTCTCAGGCAGGGACATACATTGCACTGGTTAAGGCTATTCTGGACCTCGAGGTGGACAGACCCAGGAGGCCTCAAGGAGCCCATCACCGTGGAGGGCCAAAGGAATATCCACTCTTCTCAGGAGGCTGCTCCCTTTGGGTGAGTCTTGGTTTGCTATCCTAGGCGAGGATGCTGACTACTGCTCCTGAAGGACATGTAAGAACAACTTCCATGTACTTCTGGCCTCCTGCAGGAAGCTTCTGGAAGGCCTAACCCCATTTATTTCACCTCCTTTCTGCCAATCCTAACCATATCCATGCTTTGAAATCCAGTGTAGCTCTGACCTTCCCTAGGAAATCAGCGAAGACTTCAGTCTTCATGACCCGTCTCACCTCTGGCCTCTGCTAGCACTTGCTGCCTGAGACTCTCTTTGGATCTTACCATCTTTTGCCTTGTTAGGTAAATTTATTAGGGGGTGTGCCTTATCTTGTTTCCTCCGCCAACTGTCAGCATCCTAGGAAGTGCAAACTCTTATAAATACAGGTTCTGCTCTTTGGCCAGGACGCACCGGGGGCAGTAGCATCTCCTCCCCACTTGGGCTGAGGAACTGTGTCTCCTCTCGGAGGCCTGGGCTGGACTCTGCAGGAGGTGGCTTCAGGGCAGCCAAAGACATTGGAGTCAGAGGGAAGAACTGAGTGGCCTTAAAGCCTGACAATTGGTCCTGAGCTTCTCATCCAAGGAAGGAAGGAAGGTCAAAACCAGGGACACGATCAAGGTTAGGGGACAAAGGCTGAGGAGTCAGGTATGTGACTCGGAATTGAGGCTGCCTAGGGTCTCTTGCTGGGGTTAGGGGGCCCCTTGGCTCTTGCATAGTGTTCTTTGTGGTGTGGAAACAGGCCTTTTCTTTTAAAGGATTTGCACAGGTTGGATATTTCCATCCTGGTGTGCTCCCAAGAGTGGGGCCTACGGGCACGTAGATCCCAGTCCACACAGAGACCACAGCGTCCCCCTCTCCTCACCTGTGAATCAGGAGCTGGACTCTATCCTTTCTTGCTCCATGGGCTCAGCAAATGAGTTGAGTGAGTTGGGAGCCAACCAAGCTCTAATGTTATGAGTGGATGTGCCAAGGAGTATCTTTTTAAAGCATTTTGGACATAGAAACATTTCCTTTCTCAAGAGGTAGAGGCTTGGGACCAAAAGCTAGGCCATTCATTCCTAAAGGGAAGGTTAATGTTTTCTCATTGGGAGTGACAGTGCTATACATTTAAGAACAGAAAGAAAAGCTCGCATAGGTTTGAGGATAAAACATGGGCCTATTTCTCCTAAGGATAGTGAATTTGAATGGATTAAAAACAGGAGAGAGAACACAATGGTGGATAATGACTGTCATCAGAGAAGTAAATGCAATTTATACAAGAAAAACAGGTGATGGGAGAGTGATGTGTACAGACTTTTGCCTTTAATGAGCTGATGCCTTAGTGATGTGGGTTCTCAGGAGATCTGCTTCTCAGTGGGATGAGCTTTGTTTTCAGAGGTTGTCAGCCATGTTCCCATAAAAGCATTCCAATTTAGAGCAGGACGACCCTTGGGAGTAGAGTGGCCAGTTGCCATGGGGAACAGAGATGCCCTGTGGTGAAGCTGCCCCCATCTGTGCACAAGGACAGTTCCAGACAGAGCAATGCTTCTCAAACTCTACTGTGCATACCAGTTACCTGGGGATCTTGGGCGACTGTCCATTCTGATTCAGTAGGTCTGGGAGGGCCCAAGGATGCTTCTAAGCAGCTTCCTGCAGCTGTTGAAGCTGCTGATCTGTGGACCACGTTTTGAGTAGCAAGAGCAGAGTGGGCATTGGAGGAAGAAGTGTAGACCTGATTTCTAGTGCTGTGTGTGGCTCTGGACAAGTCACTGCCTCTCTGAGACCCGCTGTTGCCTCAACAATAGCAAAACAGGGACATTGACTAGACCCTCTCAAATTCTACAAATCAGTGTTTCTGGTCCAGTCACAGAGAAAATTTAGACCTTTCCCTCACTCTTCCTTAGAGCAGCCTATTGGCCCTGGAGGTTGTGCCCAGCGGTCTTGCAACATGAGGATTGCTTGGTTCATTTACTGAGCATGGGTTGTTTGACCAGCCTCTGCCGAGTGCCTTTAAGAGTGGATACCAGATTTTATTCTTATGTCATTTGAAAGAAAAGAGAAGAAGAGACAGTTCCCATCTCTATTCCTCTATTGGTTCAGAAGTGGCTTTCCCCTCTTCCCTTATTATGTGTTCAGATTCACACTGTGATCTCTAGAATTCTCCTGTTCCTTTTGGCTAGGAAGCTGGTTTCCTGGACCACCCTAAAAGAATGCCTCAGCCTCAGACCTCTGAATCCATTCCTCTGAGATGAGATGTCCAGTTTGTTCACTATAACAATAGCTGCCAGGCCCATTACAATTATGTAATAGGTTTCTTTTTTTAACCAGGTCTTAAAATGTGTGCATTATCCTTTAGGTAATAAATGAAATGAAAAAAAAGCTGGAAATAAATTGGGTTTGCAAAGTGGGGCTGAAGCTTTTTCTACTAACTGCACCTTTTTTTTTTTTCTTTCCTCTTGTTGCTTTTTAAGGAGCTGATGGCCAGTGATTTCTTTTTAACCCTTTTAAAGCGCCCACCTTACCTTTTACTATTGGCTATTGAGGCTTTGGCCTGATGCAGAGGAGGCTTCTAGTAGACAGTTACGCTGTGAATAGGGGGTGATTCAAGAAGACATTATCATGTATCCCCTGACATGGGGTGTCTTCTGCTCCTCAAAGCTCATTCCCTGCCCTGTTTCCTCCTCAAAAATCGCTTTCCAACTGCCATGGAGGTTACACTGAGGAAAAACCTGTCTTCCTATCCAGATGTGTCAACTGAGGGGTGAAAGGTGAGAGACTACCTCAACTGTCTCAGCATGACCCCAGGATCAGTTTCCTTTTGACCCTGTTAGGGGTCTTTGCCTACATAAAATTTTATTACCACTTTAAATACAGCAGATTGGCTTAGGGTTACACAGTCTGCAACGTGTGCAACAGGCCCATTGTTCTACTGTGGTTTCACTGTTTTTCTGATGAATGTGTTTATGGTACCCCTTTTCTGGCATGGTGTGTGACAACTGGGGACTAAATAACTGAACACGATGATATCTGAAGATGGAATTCCTCTACCCAGGGAGGGGCTGAGGGTGTCACAGCAGTTAATCTATAGCAGGACCCATATGAACGGCTGCTGGAGATGCTTTCTCCGCTTGCAAAGCGCAAAGGGAAACCGCCCCATGGGAGGCAGAGATCTCATGTCTGCAGGAAGCGGCCCCTGCCCCTTATCTGTGGTCATAGACATTTGATGGAAGTCGTCTTGAATCATCTGACTTCACTCCTCATTAGTATTTCTCCCCCGTGTTCCCTGACCATGCTTTCCTCCTCGGTGCATGGAAAGCTATTAACAATACACGCACGTGGCACATCTGTAGAGCCGTTATTGCTGCTGGATAGTGTGTTTGTGTGAAATATTGAACACCGTGCAAAGATTTATAACGGTTTCCTGCCCTGTCCCCTGCACTCCCTCCCCACCCTCCTTTTTCTCTATTTAAAGATATATTAATATCTCTGGTTTTATCTGGAGGAAAAAAACCTTGGAAGTGAGATCTCATGAAGATAAAATGCCCTCCCCTGAAAGTCACCCACTAGAATGAACATGGAGGCCATGTAATAAGCCGGAGGGCTGCCGGAGGCACAGGGGTGGGACAGCTTTCCTATCACAAGCTGCAGCCCCCAGACTCTCTCTGGTCTGTCCCCACTATAAGTCAGCCGTCCCACCTATGGCCGGAGTTGATGTGGGGCCACACGGTTATCTAGTTCTTATGACGCTAATGCCTTTCCCAAGAGCCACGTAGGGGGTTTTGACTGTAGCAACTTGGGCATGGCTTGATCGTAAGGGACCCTCTGATTTCCTAAGATGGTAATCTGTACTTTTCTGTTTTGTGGTTGGTGATACCAGTGTTTGTAATGTAGTCCTAGGTGTGAGTGAGCCAAGGATTGAGGCAGGAGGTGGGGAAGCAGTTGTCTCCCCCCAGTACAGAACTGGCAGGGCTTGGTTTAAAGGGGTTTTACAGACCACTGATCTCACCAGTGCTCTGAGGGTAATCTACAGCTTAGCTTCTTCTAAGATTGCTGACCTCTCTCATCACTCCTGCTCACCCCTCTTGCCCCACCCTCACCCCAGCTGAGAGGGTCCCAGGCATGCGGAATATTGCATTCCTGTGATGCCTGCATCATGTGTGTGACGTAGAGGGCCTGAGAGAAGAGGCTGCTGTGCCTGTGGCTCTGATGGCCAGCTCTCTGCTTCTGCCACCTCCCTCACGCCACTGTACCCGAGCAGGTCCTGGGCGCACAACATGCAGCATGCTCCAGGAGCGGAGAGTGACAGGAGGCAAAGTCTGTGGCAAAGGGGAGAATGTGTGCTGAGCTTGGGGAGGCGCCGATTGGCTGGCAGTGAGGTAATGCAATGCAGTCTAAATGTGGAAGCAGCAGTACCAGCATCGAGGGCGTTCCTCTTAGGCAAGCTGAGTTGTTTGCCAGCCATCTGAAGGACACGGTCTCTGAGGGGTTCTGCAGACCTTGTGCAGCTGGCTGGCTCACAGAGCAGGCAGGTCTGTGCGATGGAGACCAGATGGCAGGATCTGTGTTGTCATGGCTATTCTCTACCCCTAAACCCATTGCATTTCTGACCTCTACTCTTAAAGGGCAATCTCTTAGACAGAAAGGCCAAGGAACTTGAAAATGAGGGCCTGGCCCTCAGAGCTACCTGTCCAGGAATTGATGAGTGGCGGTCAATCCTAGTGTCGAGGACTCGGATGGTTTCCAGGGTAACCAATGGTTTAACTCCTTGAATGGTGTGCACCTCCCTGGGGTGCTTCCTGAATACAATTCTAGGTTCATATTTGGGCCAGGAGTCTACACCCAATCTCTCCATTCTAGCCCATCTTCCTGCCACTTAGTGTCAGGGGTGATTTTAGCCACGAAGAATTGAGGAATTCAAGAGACACTGCAGGCTATGCTTTGCTCTCTTTAATAAGACACCTCTTTAAGGAAAGAGCTGGTCTCTCAGGAAGAGTCTTCTGAGGCTTAGCAGCTTTCAGAGAACATAGATGGTGCTCAAGAAATATGTCAGGTGAATTAAACAAATAGTAATGGAGTGCTTACTGTCTACCAGTGTCAGGGTTCATGGGCGTTAGGACACGGGACTCTGGGACTTGCCCTTGAAGAGGTCATTTAATCATTTATTCAACAAATATTCTGGACTGTTCACTACAGGCCTGATAACTGTTCTAGGTGTTTAGACTACAATGGTAAGTAAAACAAAGTCCTTGCTTTCATAAAGCTAACATTTTAAAGGGAAATACAGATAGAAAACAAGAGAGCTAATAACAAAATGGGAGAAGATAACGAGGCCGGTGGCTAGCGGCTGAGGCTATTCTGATTTAGTTGTTTGGGATGGCCCTGTAAGGAGGTCACATTTAAGACAAGAGCTCAGTGAAGCAAAGGAGATTGATGTGGGGAATTAGGGGAAAATTTTTCCAAGCAGAGGGAACTGGAGGGGCAAAGCCCTGAGTTAGGACCAGCTTGGAGGTTCCAGCACCAGAAAGCAAAAGAGCAAACCAGTGGGAAAATGCTGTGTGCTAAGGATAGTAAATGCGGCAACGGCCACATCTAGTCAGGCCTTGGAGGCCACAGAAAGCAATTAGAATGTTAAGCTTTAGGGCAGGCCATAGAGGTGAATATCCAAGGATAAACATTCTGGCAGGTAATGGCAGCTTCTGCTCTGTCACCCAAGGAGAAGCAGAGATTGTTCCTGGTCCACTGCTGTCCTGACTCTTCATAGTGAGGTCTCTTCTCCCCAAGCCACACAGTAGTTCTGGGATGCTGAGTGGCAGAGCCTTGTAGGCAGGTAAACTGAGAAGGCAGCTGGAATGAACTCTCCCTGAAGCAGGGATCATTCACCCTTATCTACTCTTATCCGAAAGCCTTTTTTTCCCCCTCCAAAAGAATTCTGGCTATATATATTTGGATGCTTACTTCATCCCAGGCCCCATGTTCAGCTTCTCTCTCTATTATCTCATTTAATTCTCATAAAACCATGGAAGGTGGGTGGTATAATTCACATTTGACAAATGAGGAAACTGAGGCTCCAAGAGATAACTCCCAAGATGGCGCATCTAGGAAGAGATAGAAACAAGCTTTAAACTCATAGGACAGAGACTTTTGGTAATCTTGGTTGAGAATGAATAGCTCAGGGAACACCTCCTAGGGCAGGGGCAGGGCAGGGGCAGAGGCAGGTGTGGCGAGAGAAAGAGAGACAGATATTGAGACATAGGCTACATATAATAATATCGTGTGTTAATCCAAGAGCAGTTTTGCACCCAAAGGGAACAATTGGCAATATCTGGGGACAGCTGGGTAAGAAGTGCTACTGATGTCTAGTGGTAGAGACCAGAGATGCTGCTAAACGTACTGTGAGGCACAGGACAGCCCCACAACAAAGAATTGTCTGGCCTCAAATGCCAATGGTGCTGAGGCTGAGAAACCCTGGGTTAAAATGTTACAGTGCAAACTGCTCTCTGCTTCCTCCCTTTCACTTACATCTCTGCGCTGGGCATTATTGCCACACTGTGTATCTAGATACAGAATGAAAATTACAATGGAAACTTGAGATTCCATGGGAACAGTGCCTTTTCCCAGCTCTCGGTGCCATTGAAGCTGTTGTTAGTGACGAGTGGACCCTGGTGCCCTCCTGCATCAGACGGTGGTGTAGGGGAGGCGTTAGTTAACTCTCTCTGCTCCGGTTTCCCGATGTGTAAAGTGGAGGTGGTTATACTCCCTCCAACCACCTCTCAGGTTTGTTGTGAGAATTCCGTAAGATAATAGATGTGAAAGCATTTTCATAAAAGTACTATCTAATTGTGTTATTACTAATCCTTATGCCACCAGTGCCACTAATAAAACCAAACCATCATTATTCTGGCCCTGCAACACCAATTTGCGGAACCATTAGCGTTTTGTACGTTATAGTCTCAAAGAGCCTTAGAGAGGTTGCTCATAAGAAAACAGGCAGGGATGCACCTCGGAATTATTACCGTGAGGTGGGGAGACATGTATTTTCTTATTCAGTTACTCAAATGTCCTTTGTTCCCTTCCTTGCATTATCATTACCTTTAGAAGTAATATAATAACTTCATTAATAAAGTTGCTACCCTCTTCCCACCCCTGTCAGGGCTCCAAAATGCAGTCTAAACAGAATAATTAACTAGTGGAAGTGAAGAGAATAGCTCAAGTAATGGCTACAGAAGATCAAATAGCAAGGAGGGAGCTGCAAAAATTTCCAGTTGTTTTGACATTGGGCGATGCAAAGGAGGCTGGGAAAGTCCCAGGATTCCAGATCAAGAGGCAGAATATGTTACGGGGATGCCCTTTTTCTTTTTCACCCTGAAAGGTATAGAAGGTCCTGGGGGCGACACCTTGATCACCCTCTGATACAAACCAGCACCTTGTGGAAGCAGACTTTGTGCTTCTGTTGTGCTTCCTCTGAGGCAGTGGTGTGTGCTGTAGGCTCAGTCTTACGGGAAGGGCTGAGAAAAAGGTTTGCTTAGCGAGATCACTTCAGAAATACGTAGATGAACCCCCTGTATAAAATGTCCCTCCTAGCTGTTCACTGGTGTCTGAAATTCCTTCAAGGGGACATAAGTCTTCCATTTCTATAATGAAAGATAAGATCCTGTTTGTTTCAGGAAGAGAGAAGTAATATTGTCTTAAATTTATTCTAAAGTACTACACTGTATTATATATAAAAGCTGGAGAAATCCTTTCCCTAACTCCATGGTTTGAGCATGGGCTCTAAATAAAGGCTGCCTTGCTTTGCCCGAGAACTTAGATTTAATGGCTATGACTGTAAACCTTCCCTGGGATGTCAATGGATAACATCTTTCTCATGACCTCAGAGCCCTTTGCTATGTCTTGCTGGGCATCTGAATCTGGTTGCACAGGACATGGTGAAATCCGTCCCCCTCTTTTTTTTCTTTTCTTTTTTTCAGTTTTTACCTATATTCCCACCTAGTGTCTCACAAAGAGCCCCATGGAGGCTCCTTGGGGCAAAGGAAAGACTACCCCAGGGACCTCGGAACCTCAGGGCTAGACCTGGCTCTGCCTTAAATAGTTTGACCTTGGACAAACCATCAAAACTCTCTGGGCTTTAGTGCCTTTGACTGTGAAGTAGGAGGCTTGGACTAGATATCGCAAAGGGCCTTTCTAACTATAAGATTATAGACTGGGGATAATATTCCTTCTTTCCATTTTGTTCTGGGAAGCCTCTCCCTGCCCCTCCCCCCCAACCCAACTCTATTTTCATATCTCTGACTTTCTGAGTCCTTTCAGGAGAATATAAGGGGTGGCCATTGTCAAGGTGATGCTAAGGGTGGCCAAGATCCAAGGGTGTCCATGGCCCTGGTTCAAGGAGATGCACAGGGTCCATGAGTCAAGACAATGTAAGCGATGGCCATGGTTGGTCACTCTTGGCAGGTTGTTGCCATCACAGGAAAACATGGGTGGTGAGTTACTGATGGTGGCTCCCCTGGAATTGGGAGCAGAAGGACTCAAACAGTCACTGGCTCACAGCTGTGGGCCAACTTGAATAGACAAGTTGACAAGGCAAAGCCTGGACAACCTTACAAAGTAGCAGACCCTGAAGTCCTCATTTTCATGGGTAATTACCATAGCCTTCAATTTTAGGAACGTGGCAGTGTATCTGTGTCCAATTGACTCCTCTTTCAGGTGATGGAACGAGATCCCCTGGAGTGCATGTGGCTCTGTTGCCCTCTAGTGGCCAGAATGGAGCAGAATGCACAGCAACTCTTCCGTTGTTAGACTCCCCCTGGCTTGGTGGTGCAGTGTGAGCCAGGGTTTACAGAGTCCCCCTGGAACACAGAGCACCAGCGGGACTCAGGCATACCTTTCAGCACAAATTTGACCTGAGATGACACAGAGGGTGCATCATCCCTTCCCTCCTATTTCTGGGGGTTAGATCTGCAGCACAGAGAGGCCTTGTATTACCCTGAGTTATATGCACCCAGCCACAGGGCTGCAATGCGCCTGCTTCTTTTGAGGTCAGGTGCCTATGTTTTGGGGTAGTTAAAGCACCTGGAATCTGCTGTCACAGTTACACATTTACTGTGTCACTTCCACCTTGGTTAGATATGGTCTCTAGCAAACAGCTATCGTTATATGGTTTTCCAATTAACACTCCCCAAGGGGAGCTGGTTAATATGAATGAGGCTTTTTAACATTTGGCTTTGAAGAGAGGGTTATATGCAGTCATAACAGAAGGAGCCAACACCTTAGTAATTGGCTAAGGTTTGCAGAGGAGCAAGGCACTCTGGGGACACTTACCATCATGGGGACTCAAGGTCTCTGCAAGAATATATTATTATAGCCCAGACTTGAAATGAGTTTTCAGGTAAAGTTGAAAGTGGGTCTAGGTGGACATGATTCCAAGAAGGCTAGTACTCTTGACTCATAACAAAAGCGATGGACTGCTGAAGGTCATGTGAGTTGTTGATCTTCAGCTCTGCAAAGAGTTCTCAGTAGGGTTCCCTTACTCGGACATTTGCCCTTTGTAATGGCAATTACACAAGAGGAGTAATTGATGGAGAGACTGAAGAGTGCAGCAGGGTGAAGAGATAGCAGCATGACCTCTACTGCCAGGAGAAGGTCCAAAAATGACTTCGAGGCAGGACGAAGCTAAATTGGGCGATGCCAGCTTCCCTTAGACTTGGCACAGGAACGCCCAATTTACCCAGTCCTATCTTTCTACTTCCCCTTCCGACTGTTTAAGTCAAGGAAAGGAAATGAGAAGAAATAAGACATTTCCTAGTGTTGAAGAGGGCTTCTCTGAAAAAAAACAAAACAGAGGTTTTCCATCTGTGGACATTTGAAACATACCTTATGCTGGTAAAGCGACTGAGGGTTTACATGAACCTCTGTTATAGCACATTATGTTTCTTCCTTTCAAAATGAGAAGCGTGAATTACTTTTTTTTACTTCATAATAGAAATTTAATCTTATTTCTCACTCCTTACTCTCCCCAGCACATAGTTAACATATAACAATCTGGTGCCTTCTAGTGACAGTTCACTTAAAAGTAAGCATTTTATGGATGGTTTTACAACACCAAAGCCCACATGCCTTGCCTTCACACCTCTTGCCTCCCAAGTTTCAGAATCACCATTGGTTTTTTCCCTTTTATTTGTACCTCTCCAGCCCCCATCCCTACCCCTAGCCCTGCTGACATCCATTTCAGCCATGTACCTAGTCCTGCTGACTTTCTGTTTCTGTAACCTGACATTAGTTTTTTAACCAGATCCTTCTATGCGAAACTCTTGTTAGCCTTGGGAAGCCCTTGAGAGCTAATGCGCCGGGGGTACCTGTGGTGATTCTAAGGTATTTGCTGGGACAAGGGTTAAATGGATAGGAAAGACAGGTAGAATAAGCAGGAAGGAATGGGGTTCCATGAGGAGACGCTTGTTGGGTGGTAATGGGAAGATCAGGTGTTGCCAGCTGGGCCAGGCCGTGGACGGCATGAGGGGACTTAAACAAGTTCTAGAAGCACTTCACTGCACTCCAAACCGTGTCATTCTTTCCCAGCTCACAGTTGGCTGAAGTGCCACCTTAAAGTCGATTCAGTCATGTGAGTTTTAGGGATGCGAGAAGGAGCGCCACATGGGGGGAGAGGTGTACAGAGGGCATGAAGAACAAAGCCACTTATTACCAGTTTTATCCCTCAGCGACACTGGTGTTAGGTGTCCGACAGGGGAGCATTAGTATTTGACCCAATTCCTCCTGCCCAGCTTTCTCACTCCCCATCTGGTTGTCACATGCAGCACAAATGGGGAGATGGCGGGGACTTATGGGAGAGCAGGTGGCTCCTACCAGCTGGTGCTCACAATGCCCCAACTTAAAGATATTTATATTTCACTCATGACAACCTCCTATCACACATATTGTAATAAAGTCAGAACTGTGTGCTGTTTGTCCTTCTGGGGCTCCCTTCCTTTCCTCCATTTAATGCTGGCCTCCATGTTCATACCTGATTACAGAGTTGAGAAGGTTTGGAACAACAACCCCTTACAGGTGGAGCTCCTTCCTTTTCCTTTGGCATCTGTGACATCTGGTCGCATTCTTGCTTCATTCACCTTTAGACCTTTATGTCCTTCGGTTGCTTTTGAAGTGCTTGTGCTCCTGAAGATTCTGTCCTTGGCCCCGTTTATCTTCTCCTAACATCCTCTTTCCCGACAATCTCAACCCTCACCTTACTGCTAACGAGCCTCAAATTCAAATTGCCAGCCCGGATCACCCTTCCGGAGCCCGGACCTGTCTCCGGCTTCCTGTGAGACATCTCCACCTATTTGTCCCACAGGTACCTCAAATAACACAGCTAGATCTGATTTAATTCTCTGCTGCACGAGAATTTCTTCTCTACTTCTCACTAGAAGAGTAGACATGAATGAAGAGAACGGAAGACTTTCATTTACTCCATCACTTGGTAATTACCCATAGTCCTTCCTCTTGCTCATCCTATCTGCCCCTCTAATTAACCTCTAATCTGTCACCAGGTCTTGCAATTCTACCTCTCAAATACCTTTCCAGGCTGACTCTTCTTCTCTACGTCCAGGTAGAGAGGGTTCACGGTTTCATCAGCTTTATTTGGCCTCGGACATTTGCCTCCATGTATCCAGGACCAGCATAATGTTAATCTCAAAGGGAAATTTGGATACAGATTTTAAGCCAAATTTTAATTTAATTTTCAAATGATATCTGTTTTCTTATGGAAGGTCTTCAAACACACTATTACAGTAACATGGAGGAGTATAGGAAAGGCTAGCCAACAACTTTTAGTAGGCTCCTAGTTTAAAAGAACTCCATCTGTGAGAGAACTCCACCCTAAGTTCTTAAACAATGCCCAGAGCCATTCTTTGGGGTCATATGACAACCTTGTGAGTGGAAAATAGACCTTCTATATGACAATCAATTTTCTGTTACGGTTAATGGCGATAGTCCTTCATGCAAGTTGTTTTTCTTTCTGTGGCCTGAAAAGTATTGATACTTTGAAAATAGACTCCTTTTGGCATCTTCAGCTTCTTCCATCTTTGTCCTTCCTGGAATCGGTGTAGATCTCGCTGGTAGAGAAGTTTATGCTATTTGTTGTCCATGCTGTCGGAGTTACTAACGTTCTCCGTTAAATTTGCCCCTCCCTGAGTTTCTCCTTGAAGATTAAAATTCTGTCTCAGCAAGCCTGGTCATTCAGAAAGTTGGGAAAATGCTAACAGTTACTTTGGAGTTACTTTTGCCTGCCACTGCGTGGCATTCTTAGATGGACACAGGTTTCAGATTTGCTCATCTGCATGGATCCCAGTGAAGTCATCTGACCTGTAGCTCACGAGGAGTCTCAAGGTCTTTTGTCATCCTCCTTTCAGACACTCCCAGTGATTCATTCTATAGAAATCACTGTGGTGCTGTCACCTTCAGAAAACAATTTTCTTTTTGAATACATATGGGATGTAGAGACTTCTCCCTGGAAAAAAGTTTGGTTTGCTTTTCACATTAGCCTTTTTTCTTTCTTTCTTTTTTTTTCAATTCCAAGGAAATCTACCTCCCCAAACAAGCAAATATGCTTCTCCCAAGTGACCCCATGCCTTGGATTTTAGAGCCTGCCTCATTGTTTGATCAGTCCTGCTCTCTCTCTAGGTCACCTGGGTTCTTTCCTCATTACTGATGGTCAGCAGAGACTGGTCCTCTGAGTGAGCAGGTGTGACACACAGAAGAAAGTGAACTGAGTCATTGTTTTAACTCTTCATGTCTGATACGTCACTCTGGGTCAGTACAGCATTAGCTGGAAGAGTATCAACTGAGGAAGAAACCATAGGGTCTCCAGATGACTCAGACATCTCCAGTGTGGAGATTAATTCCTCATCTGGGAGTAATGGCTCCATTTGCAGAATGTTTAGATATAGATGGAGTCAAATCCCTACTGTGATTTCTTATGACCCTTCACCCCTGGTAAGGGCTAGGAGTATTGGCATTCTAAAGCAGCCTGGTGTCTTTGGAGTCCGCGATTAAAGATAACTTGAGTCAAGTCATGTCTCAAGAGCCCACTTGGAATCTCCTTTAGGAAAACTCCTTCAGGATGACCTTAGCTGAAGAAGGAATGCAATAACTGATTCTCTTTATCCACGGCCCGTAGTCTGGGTGTCAGGGTCCAGGAGGCATCAGAAGTTTGCAGACCTGTTCTGCACTCAGCGTGGGGTGACGAGCTGGGACCCTGGGATCGTCCACTTTCAAACTCAACCATTTTTTTATAGTTTTTTGTTTCTCTTTGAAAGGTAATAGACAGTAGAATTAAACACACACACACACACACACACACACACACACACACACAAACAAAAACCCCCCCAAAACTTCCAAATATAATTGTTAGAAGCAGCATGCCCCCTTGCCCAGGCCTGGAATTTGTTCATACCCTTCCCCTTTCCTCAGTATGCCCGATGGTTTTCTCCATTGCCCCCTGTTGCTCTGCCCTGTTTGTTTCTATGGCATTAAAGGGTCTGCCTGCTTACTTCACAAGGACCCTCCTTTTTTCCTCCATCATTTTTATATTTTTTCAGTCTTGAGGTTTGCAATCAAGAGTCCTTTGACTGAAA
This sequence comes from Rhinolophus sinicus, assembly GCF_036562045.2. Lineage (NCBI taxonomy): Eukaryota > Metazoa > Chordata > Mammalia > Chiroptera > Rhinolophidae > Rhinolophus > Rhinolophus sinicus. The sequence goes on along the minus strand of NC_133753.1, from coordinate 20,955,012 downwards.
TCCTGGGCTGCCTGCAGCAGCTGTGGGGGTTCCCAGCCAAATGCCTTGTCCTCTGAAAAATAAATTCCCTTTGACAGTACCACTTGTGAAAAAATAGAACAAGTGTAGAGGATCTTACAGATAATTTAGGAAAAGACAGGAGTTAGTGGCGGGTGGTAGGGAAGGACAGAAGATGGATTCATGTTTTTTTCTTTATCACTTGGCATGTTAAACTTAATTATATTCCTTGAGAGACCTCTAAACAGTCATAATTAGGAATTATGGTAATAGCTGCTGTTGCTTTACACATGTTCATTTTACTGCTTGCCTCTTTGTGGCTGTGGGCTGTGATTAATACCAACCAACATCGCAAGGACAAGACCTCTCCCTGCCTGCTGGGACCTTTTTGATTTTGGCCAGCCTCAAGGGTCACAAGTACCTAGTCCAGCTCACGAGCTCAAAAAATTGACCTTCCTAGAGTGGAGTTACAGGAAATGAAGTTGCTGGCAGTGTCACTTACGACTATGAAAATAAGGCTTTGGTTCTTAGATGTTCTACGCCTTCTTCTGTCTTTGCTATTTTTAATTTTTGGCTGGAACCGCAACACCATTCACTTGTTTATGTTTGTGCACAGAGAAAGGAGGGCCACCTGGATATCTCTGCATGCTTATGTTATGATCATACTCCCCCAAGGGGAGTGTGAAAAGGGAACCCCCAAAGCAAGGGTCTCCATTGAGTACCAACCACCATAATAGGAAATTGAGTTTTAAGTTAAGGCAGAATCCTCTCTCACATTTCTGAGATGCACTCTCCCTTGGATTGTGAGTGGGGAAAAGTGAGAACCAGCTTACTTCTGACATAGTTGCTAGTCGGCCCTGGAAAGGATTTTAGAGATTTTCTTCATTCTGCTTATTTTATTGGAGAAGAATCTGAGTCTAAAGGAATTAAGACCTTAAAGGACAAAGAGGCACTGTCTCTCCTATTAAGACCTGCAATTGGCTGTCTCCATAAGGGTCCCTCTACCCTCTAGGCCGGTCAGACTCAAGACACTTGGAAGAACCCTCCTGAGCAGTTTGGTTTGGAATAACAATAGAGATCCATGTTCAAATTCCGCACTGTTTTCAGTAACCTCCTTAGGACATGGGTCTTACGACTGGCCAGAAACTTTAATACTGAGTCCTATCTTTCAAGACTGAGTATTCAAAAGCAGATTCAGAAACTACATGGTCCTGAGCTTAAGGGATTCACATTCAAAGATTTATCTCAGAGCATTTTCCCAGCAGCATGGTTCCTAAGAGATCTAGCATAAGGCAAAGGATTTTGAAATTCCTTCTACCACCTCCTCACCTTCCATCCCACAAGTTGACGAGGAGTTATATTTGCTTCTTTTGAGTGTTAAGTCATAATCTTCCCTCAGGCTCACGAGGAGATCTGCTGTATTTTGATGAGATGGTCACCTTTGATGTCACAGTCCTCACTCTCCAAGAACAAGGAATCATTAGTATCTTGACATCTAATTTTATAAGTTAAAGCACTTCCTTGGAGCTCAGAGGAAAAAGCTGAATGCTAACACACAGATTCTGCTGGAAGTAAATTACTGTACCCTATAAAGGGAGGAGAGAGACATTCTATTTGAGTGATGCCATTGGAATGTTAAAAGAAATCCAGAGGGGGAAAAATACAAGTGAATAATATATATTGGCTCTCTGGCCCCTCATTTGACATTCTGGTCAGATCAAAACTAATCCTGTGAGATCTTGAAATTTAATGTCACATAAAAAATGCTCCTGGGCAAGGAGCTTTATTATACATGGTCATGAGAAATATGGGAGGCACCATCTCTGGGTATTTTTCTATCAGATCTTTACTGTTTCACACCCGTTACAAACACAAAGCCAAAAGTGCTGTATTTAAACATCTACATTGGTTGGGATTGCTTTAAGAAAATAAAACAAACAGAAGAATCACATTTCACATGTGTTGAGTGGTGTCATAGTAAACCATATTTAACAAGTTGGGAAAGGCTTCCGTTTTCATCAGTGTACAAAATGTCTACATGTAAATATTGGAACCAATTTTCAAAGGAAGGGTGCTGTCATCAGCTTTTTAAAAAATAAAATAATCACTCCGGTCAACCTAAGGAGTCTTCATGTGATGTTAGGTGTGTGCGTGTGTATGTGTGTGCATCTACGTGTTTTCAGTCTTTTAGGATTAGTGGAATGACAAAGTGTGTGAAGGAAGATAGGTGATGGCTATATTAAGCAACACGGAAATGTGAGGAGGAGGTGGAGAATGCAAAGGAGAGAGAGACAAAAGATCAAGCATGAAGAAGGACATGGGGCATGACTAGAAGAAAAGATGCATGTCTTTAAACTAGAAAAATCAAAGGAATGTGTTTTCCCCTTATGGCAATAACCACTTTATTTTTTCTAGAGCTTTACGTATTCACACTTAATGAAATATATTTGTACTATAAATGCAAGCTGTCTTCAATGTATGTCTCTGGAATTATTTCCCCCAATGATTCCTTTGTGGTCTTATAACAAGGCCATGCCCTCATCTGACATTTGTAGTTAGGAAATACCAACCTAAGCTTTCTTTGGCCATGCTGTTTCCTTTGCCTGGAAACTCCTTCCGGCTTTTCCCCCAGCCAGCTTTCACTGATTCTTCTCTACTAGCTCAGCTGTTTCACCATTCGCGCCTGTCTTTGTCCCCTGTCTTTGTCCCCTTTCTTCATCTTGGCGAGTTTGTCTGTTCTGTACTCTGACAGCACATTAGATTAAATGAACACTTACTGTCTCTCTCACGAGCTTGCGAACTTCTTAAGGGCAGGGCCATGTCTTATTCCAATCTATATTCCTGGAGCCTAGCACAGTGCCCTAGGTGCTCAATAAACATTCTTCGAATCAAATGTACCACTATTTTCATGTTCCAATCCTTGATGAAGACACGGCCTGCTTTCAGAGGAGACAGTCAACTTGGGGGCATTTCTTGTTTAGCACCTGACGGCGTGTTGACACACATCACACACTGTGGCAGAGCCAAAGTGTGTTCTTCTTCACAAACTGCATAAGCTCTTATTGAGGAATAACAAATATATATAATGATAATTTTCAAGTAATATGTACACCTAGGTGTACACACAGACACGGTGGTTTCTGAGTTATTGAGAGGGAAGCCTTTTCGGTAACCTTCCATGGTGTCAGGTATTTTTCATCATTTATCCTGCTCGCCATCCTCCTCGGATGAATTCTTTGAGATTCTGGTTTGCATGCCTAGAATTTTTATGATCACAGCATTGCCTTCTGGACTTCCGGTTGTCGGGAGCCCTTGTGAGGAGCCTGTGATGGGTTTTAGAGGTATGGAGGAAGCAGCGCTCCCCCTCGACCCTACAGGGCTGCTTCCTCGACACCTCAGAGCACTCAGTGATGTCTCTATTAATGCAAAGCATTCACTCCAGGGGCATAGTTTTATTACCAGAAGATCAGTAGTTTGCATATTCAGAGGTGGGTCCTCAAATATAGATTCCTTTCCTGCTAAGCTTCCATGCGAAGCACCTCTTTTTTTTTTTTCTTTTTTTGCCTGTCTCTTTTTAGCTGGCTCCTTTATTAATCGTGAGGGACCAAGGTCTAAGAACTCAGGCAGTATAACTGTTTCTTTCGGCAAAGCTGGGCTTGGGCTCACTGTCCTGAGATGGTGATCTTTCTTCCTTTGGCTCAGCCCACTCTGTCACCAGTGGCCCAGCCAGGAGAAGTGTGCCAGTCCCCCACATCCACTCTATAGGTCAGTTTTATTCTGTACCTTCTTTGTACTCGGCACTGTGCTAGAGGCTGAGGACACAAATATGGAGAGGGCAGAATACTTGCTTAGTGGCCTTTGAATGGAGACCTTTCCAATGAGATTCATTCCTGTCAAATGTATTATGAACCTGGATCATTCCATCCTGATAAGTAATGGGAGAACCAGGTGTGATATGTCGCTGCTCTTCAACTAAAGCCGTGGTTTGTGTGGAGGTTTCTGTGAATGTGTGTTTGTTTAAGGAAATGGAAGTCTATCCTTCTTACTCATGTCCTCAAGTATTCATGGAGCCTCTCTGCCACGAGGGGACATTTTTGGCCTAGGATGTTTAAGATGCTAAAATAAAAGAGCAGGCTTGCAAACAGTCGTAAGTGCTCATCTGGGCGCCATGAAGCCAGGGGTGGGGGGGTAGGCTCATAGGGAACCTTGAGAAGTCGGTTAGTGGGTAAGTGATGTGGGACAATTCTGTTTTTAAGCCTTTGGAAGGAAAAATAGAGACAGGTGGGAAATGGCCCTTTACAAAGAGAAAAATGGGAAAGCAGAAAGAGAAGCAGGGACATGAAACTGCTGTTGGACCGTGAGGATGCTGGCGGAGATGGCAGTAGTTCTGATCTGTGCAGGTCTGGGATAGCAGTCACCTGCTGTCACTGCCATCAGAGGTCACAATGGAGTCCTTGATGTGTGTCTGAAATGTCACAGCTTCCCATCCGGTTGTGTCCTGCATACCTAAACTAGAATACTGCAAGAGAGACGTGCTACCATTGTTGTCATCCAAAGCCACTCTGTAGAACCATATAGCGCAGATGTCACTGTGCATTAAAACATTTCTCTACTGTGTTTAAATAAATGGATCCACTAATTTATGTACACATGTATTTATGTGCTACACAGAATCCTCACGAGTTGGGTCATGGTGATTGACAGTAGAGCACTGTCAGGGAGTTTGGTGCATGGTGTCGTGTGGAGAAGGAAATTCTTCTTATTGATCCTTTGTCACTTGACCAGTTGTATTTACTGCCGGGGCGGAATGTCTGTACAGATTTAGAAATAACCTTATTTCTTTGTCAACTGAGATGGGCAATTTATTCCATAATCATTTAATGATAACCCACAACATGTCGGGGTGAAGAGGTGAGTGACCCAGGCGAGGACCCTGAACTCAAAGAAGATTACTGTGGGGTATGATAATTACTACCATAGAGGTACCCAAGGGGCTGAGGACCCTGGAGAAGGGGCATGAGGCTTGGATATGAGGATCCCAAAGGCTGCCTTGAGGAAATGGGGCTTGAACTATGTTGTGAAGGAGGAGTAGGGCACAGATAGACAAGGGAGAGACGGAGAGGAATTCCAGGGAAAGGGCTCAGCACACGGAGGCATGCAGCAATCTGTAATATTTGGGAAGCAGTGGATGGGTGAGTCCCGCAGGCACTAGGCTCTTTAGGGAAAACAAATGGGGACAAGGCTGCAGCCGCCAGCATGGGCCAGTCACAAAGGAAGTCAGATCGCGGATGCTTTGAAGGGCTCAGCTAGGAGGAGAGATTCATCCTGAAACCAGTGACTGGAGACTTTGGTTGATTTAAGGGAAGAGAATGACACAATCATAGCTATACATGGAATAATTACTGTGTTTGTGATTTGGAGGAGGGAGTGGTTAAGGATAAGATGGAAACTGGGGGAGGTCAGGAGATAACCGCAGTGAGAAGGGGTGAGATGGCGCAAGGGATTCTAATGAAAGAGGTTATTAATTAAACTTACTGTTTATGAGGCTAGTGCAGTAAGCCAGCCCTGGGAAAAGCAGTCAAACTACTTTAAAGTTTGGGGTAAAAAAGGAAATGCATATGATATCATAAAACTAGGCTCAAGGGTGTTCCTATAATTTGTAGGGAGATAGTACAGTATAGTGGTTAAGTACTTGAGTTTGGAGTCTGACAGACTTGTATTTGATTATTGGCCTGACCTCTCTATGACCTTGGGATGTTACTGACCCTCAGTTTTCTCATCTGTTGAATGGGGTAACAATAATACATGACTCAAAGTGTTCTTGTGAGAATTCAATAAGACAGTACATGTTAAGCACTTTTTAGCACCTGGTAAATGCTTGGTAAATGACTGCTCTTCTTATTTTTGTAATTTGTAATTAAAAGCAAGAAAAGGGAGATTGTAGTGGAACCAGCATGGCCCAGGTGTGCACGGGGGTTAAGTTCACAGGAAAGTAACCTGTGGTCTCCTTGTGACAGCTGGTACAAAATTTTCAGGGCTCTTAGAAAACTTTGTTTCATAAGCAAATTCATGCATGATACCAGTGAAACTGAGGGTCCTAGGAAAAGTGAATTCACAACCTTTTTTACCTCCCACTGTGTAATAGGGGGAGAGAGAGAAAGAGAGAGAGAGAGAGAGAGAGAGAGAGAGAGAGAGAGAGAGAGAGAGAGAGAGAGGTTTGATTAGGTTAGATTATGAAAGGGAGAGTTATATTAGGGAAGATGAAGAGATTGGTCAAGTTTTTTAGCTTTTCTAAGCGTCATTTAAAAATGATGTCAGACTAAGTTCAGTTGCAAACTGGCAGCCCATGTAATTAGCATGCAGAAATTTTTTAAAAAGTTGAACCAATAATTAAAAATGGAAGATTTTTACTAGAAAATAGAGATTTCTGGACTCTGTTGAAAAATTAGACCTGGTCAGTGAGGCTCCTATCCCTCTAGGGGTACAATGGCCGCTGCACTTGTTGGGCGAAGAATTTAATTTTTCAGCTTTCTCAAGGCCCATCAGTCTGGGGTCTGCGCTGGTCACTCACGCCAGCCCCACTTTTTGTATATGTAACCTGACTGGCTCGACGGGTTCTAAAGTTCTATCCAAATGTAAAAATCTCCAATTCTGTGAAAAAATACATACCGTGTTTCCCCGAAAATAAAACCAGGTCTTATATTAATTTTTGCTTCAAAAGACGCATTAGGGCTTATGTTCAGGGAATGTCCTCCTGAAAAGTCATACGAGGTCGTATTTTTGGGGAAACATGGTATGTTCTAGAAAAAAATATATGTCTGGATTGGGCAGAGGCCCGGTATGGTTGTCCTTTGTGAAACTGGTTTTTCTATGCTGAATGTTGAACATTCCAAGATCCAACACCATTCCCTGAGGTTGGCACCAGATTAGAGGTGAAGCAGTGAGGGGTGGAGGTGGGAAGGGAGAAGAGCCTGGAGCAGAAAGAAGGGAGCTGTAATTATTTCAGAACCCAAATCTACGAAGCTCGTAGAGAAGAGTTGAGAGACAACACAGAGGAGAATCTGCTGTGTTAGGGCCACTGGAATATAGAGCGTGTTTTCGAAATGGCTGATTTATCAGGTGTGAGCAGAGCATGACAACACAGCTTCATGCTGTCCTTTCTTCTGTCACATTCCCCTGGCCCTGGCCCCTGGCCTTCCTCTCACTCGCCATCCTGACACCTGAACCCCTTGCAGCATTTGCTCCCCCTCCACCTGACTCCCTCTTGCTTTCCTGGCAGGCTCACCAGGAAACAACGGGGTCTCCATGGCAACGTGAAGACAGCTGAAAAATGGCAGCTAAATGCAGCTGCCCCTCATTTAATATCGACTCTGGCACTGACAGAACAGATAATGGGCAATAACACACCATTATGTTGTGGGAAAATGAAATGCTTCAGCAGAAGGCTGTCATGCTGGGGGGATTTATTTGTTACTGTACCAGCACTGATTTCTCTTGACTCCATTTCTTTTTATTCCTTCTTTTCCATAGCAGAGTTTCGCTCTCTCTCTCTTCTTCATTTCTTTCCCATTCCTCCCTTCTATAGCTTCTCTTTTTCTGTACGTCTTTATTTTCCCTCCCTCTTTTCTTCCCTCTCACTTATGGGTATATATGAAATCATCCATATATAATAACAGCAATTATTTGCATAATGACTTACAAGTCACAATGCATTTTCAAATACGTTTTCTGTTTTCATTTGGATGATGAGACAACCGCGTGCAATGGGTAGGGCTTGGGTGCTGCTGTTTACTTTACAGATTTTAAAAAGGGCTCAGAAAAGTTGAACAATTTACCCAAGGTTGGGTGAGCAAGTAAGTGTCAAACCTTCATTCCAACCCAGATTTCCTGGCCCTTAAACTGGATTCTACCCTCTCTGCTACATGGAAACTGCATAGTCACCAATTCCTGTTCATTTTATCAGGGCCGTGTTTCTTTTGGAGTAATCTTTAGCCCCAGAATAAGCCCCCCAAGCTTCGGGACTTCAGAAGAAAGTCTTTAGATCTTTACTTATATTTATAGCCTCTTGTAATTCCTGCCTGCCAACTGGCTTGAGTTGTTAATAAGATTGGATTATTTTTGCTTTTTTAAATCCAGTACATCTCTATCTGCTCATTACCTCCCATTGTATCATTACATGTAATCATGTAATCTTGGCACACAGAAAGGACACGGTATACTCTTTGACTTACAAGTGGGAACATTTTGGTGGATGTCAGCTTTCCCTTCTGCCAGAAGACCACAGGGTACACTGAGAACCAAGAGGCATCCCTGATGGAACTAGAGCCCTTCTCTAAGCTGTTGCTGTTGTTTAAGACTTCTTTCTTAGATCTTCTTGGTTGGATCTCCATGTAGTTCCCATCTTCTCTTGAAATGTTATTTAGTGGACTCTCTAAAGTCTAGAGATCTGGGATCAAGTTCATTTGGTCTTGGGAGGTTTACAAATGGATTAAGAATGGACATTCCAATTATGTTTTCATTGCTGGCAATGGCTGATGTGGGAGGAACTGAATAACATAAAATGTATATGGATAGTATGAGTAATTAATATAGTGGCTTTTTTATCATAAGAAAGAATGATTTGTGCTGACAAAAAGAGCAATGCTTGTATTTTGCAGCAGAGTTTTTTAACCTGAGATCTCTGAACTCCTTGAAAATGTATGTAAAATTTTGTATGGACAAGGCATTCCGGTATAGTGGTTCAATCCACCAGCGTTAGCCATACTGACTGCCAGGGCTTTGGCTCTGCCACTTGCCGAGTCTGTAGGTTTGGAAAAGTTATCCTGTCAAGGTTTTGGATGTTTGAACTCTGTGATTCAAAGAAGAATGACTATTCTGTATTGTTCCTCTTTTGTCTATGATGTTTTCTTTTTGTTTCTTCTTCTTTTTATCCCGCCCAAATTCCTGCACACTGAAACTCTTCCCATGGGTTCTCTTCTCTGGCAGGTGTACCCATTTTTAGCTGTGGAAACTCAAATAGGACTTTGGCAAAATGGTCTCTTGGTTGTGAGGAAACAAAGGTAATCAGGCTGCTAAAGTTATGGACAATCTCTGGTCGCTGCTGCTTGGTTTCAGTCCCTGTGTAGCTATTTCCCGCGGATGGTTCCTCAGAGTGAAATGAACCTTGGTGTCCTCTCAGGCAATCATGGAATGTTAGAACTGGCAGCAACCAGAGATGATTCCACTTCTGCAGTCTGTCAGTCCAAACCCTTGCTGCATGAAAAGCAATTTGTTTGCCAAGCGCCTGCTTTGCTAACCCATGCCCTCGCTGTCTTGTCTCTCTACCCCCTTTAATTTGCTGGATGGCTTTACGTTCTTAAGTGGTGTACCGCCATCCCTCATCCAAGGGTGGTGTAATACGAAAATAGAAAACGTGTTTATTCAGAATTTATACTATTTTAGTAGTCATATTTTATTCTCAAAAAGCAGAAGTGGCTGATTCATGAGACGAGCACTTCAAGGATTGAGAAATAATTTTAAGTGTTTTATCATTTTAATAAACTTTAAAATTAGATTTTGAGCATGTAGAAGATTGTTCAGAAATTGCCCCATTGTCTGATTTTTGTTCATTATTTAAGGCAGTGTAAGAATAATGAGACTTTTATCTAGCTTTTGGAATTCTGGAACTTCTAAAACAGTTGTGAACCTAAAGTGAGCCCGAGATGAGGGGGCCCAGCCGTTAAACCAGAGGAAAAGTGGTCTCATAGCTCGTGCACTTTTTTTTTCCATAGGAAAGGAATGCGGCTAGCCAGAAGACTTAGGGCGTGGTTTTCATACAGGGGTGTCCAAACTGCGGCCCGTGGGCCAACTGCGGCCCACAATCCATTGTTAATTGGCCGGCAGCAAATTCCAAAAATATATGTAGTTTACTTAAATAAACCAGGTGAGGCAATACGTACTTCACCTCGAGTGAGTGGCCCTGCTGTTTGTGTATTTTACCGCATATGGCCCTTGGTGAAAAACATTGAAAAAAGTTTGGACACCCCTGTTTTAGTATCAGGCAGAAGGGCCAAGAGCAGGACTACAGAGAGCAAGTACAGTTGGTGGAGAAGGTTGAAGTGGTCAAACCTACTATGAACAAGAACAACAATAGGGAGAGAAGTACCCCCCACCCCCCACTCCCACCCACCCCCACACCCAGGAGGCCACAGAAGGAAATCCTAATAGAAGAGCTCAGGAAACCAGTCTCTTTCAGGGCACAAGCAGCAGCCTCAAGAGAACTCAAGAGACTTGAGTGTCATCTTAAATCAGAAAAGCACACTGACATCATGGAGAATTCAAGGAAAGGACTTTCAAGGACCAACATTTCTTAGTAGCTTTATTAAAGCACCAGTGAAATAACTGATGCTCATCAAGGTCATAAAATCGTCTCTCTCTGGGTAGGACGGCTCTCAGGCATCAGCTAGCTCTGGGCTACTCAAAGCGCTTCCTACAGATCAGTGTTGTGTACGAACTGTTTGTTACTCATCCATGAGGACATAAGTACTGAAACTGAGAGCCACCATTTAAACACTTGGAGAGCAGTGTCTGGGGACATCCAGGTTGGTGGATTGGTCTCGCTGAACAGGGTATCAACCAATTCAGTGTTTTCAGACTCACTTGGTAACTTACACTTGGCATGAGCTCCTCGTTCTGCTCTGGAGGGCCGGGCATTGACCTGGATAGACTGGAAGTTTTAAAAACGAAGCAAAACTAAATTGATTCTTCATCACAAAGGCTTTGCAAAGCCCTGATCTAGTTAAAGGGCTTTGTTTTACATATGAGATGGTAGATGATTAATCCAAGGAAATACATCTAGAAAGATAGTGACAGAACCAGAATGATACTGTACCAACACTTTTTTTTTTTTCAAGGAAACAAATTATGCCTAACATACTTTGTTTCCTAAGACAGGGATAACATGCGATATATATCAGAAATATTATCTTAAAAATTTAAACTTTTGACATCTTTGGGCTCTTAAAGGTTTAATCATTCCTCCAGGGGCTCCACAAATCAGAGGGGGTTATATATATATAATCAAAACCCCCTCTGATTTGTGGATATATGTATATATATGTATATGTATATGTATGTGTATATATATATATGTATGTATACACTATATATATGTTTACATACACACACACACACATATATATACACAAAACTGTATTGCCCCACAGAAAGCATATTTTGCACTTTAAGTTTGTTGATTTCTTTGAGGCATTATTTTGTTTCTGGGAATTCTAAAGAATATAGGATCATGCTAGATGGCAATTTTCTGGGTCAGCTTTGCCCAAGGCACTCTCTACTAGTGAATTAGGTAATGGAAGAACTCTTGTGGGCCCTTATAATGCAATTTAGGGCACTGTAGTGGGAATAGACTAGATGGGGGCACAGCAGCCAGTGGAACGCTAGTGGCTCCAAAGCATGACGAAGCCTCCTTCACTGTCCCGTGTTCTCCCACTGACTGGTGAGGGGCCCAGGCAGAGTGGAGCCTGGATATGCCCTTATGACACCCTGGCACTCACTTCCATCAGGATCTTGGCCCTGTAAAACTTAACAAATGTATGGACGCGTTTTTCACTGCCCTTCTTGGGTTAAACTGGTTCTGTCTTATGGACTGAGGTTTTAATCCAACTCTAAGTGGGTAATATCGCAGGGGTTACAACGCCACAATAATAACAGTATTTCAGTTGTATAACATTACACTGTATTTCATTGGGTCCCCACCATAATCCTACAGAGTTGCCAAGGCACCTTGCTAGACCCTTTGTTCTGAGTGAGGAGAAGAAAGGACCCAAAGCGATAAGCAGGTGTTGGTTTTTATCTCCAAATTTAAACTCAAATCCACCCAGGTGTGTCCATCACCATTGTCACTATCCGATTCTCGGCCACCATCATCCGTCACCTGAAGGATTATAGAAGCCTAGCAACAGTCCCGCTGCTTCACTCTGAGCCCCTCCAATTGATTATTTACATAACAACCAGAGTGTTCTTTTCAAAATATAAATCATACCATGGCCCTCTAAGCTTAAAACCCTTTTTTTCATGGTTTCTAATTTTTTGGAGCAAGTCCCCACTCTGGGACAAGGTTTGCACAGCCCAGCATGACCTAGCACTTGACCACCTCTGCAGCCTCGTCGTACGCCGCTCTCCCCTTACTCCTGATCCCTTGTCCCCATAGCCTTCAGACTCATCCAGCTTTTTTCTGCCCTTGCCAGCCTCTCTTTCCCCCATCCTCCCAATGGCTAACTTGTGCTCCTTTGCAAGCTTCAGTCTCAATTCTGCTTCCGTAAAGGACTTCCCTAAGCCTTCAGTCTAATTTAGCCCCTCCCACTTTCTCTTTTCTCTCATACCACCCGATACTATCTTCACAAAGCTCACCACAGTTCCTACTTACGTCCATCCGTGGGCCCCTTTGTTTGAGGGCTGTCTCCCTCACTAGACTGCAAGTGTGATGAGGGCAAGTTCATGGCAACTTTGTTTACCAGTGAATATTCAGCACATAGCTCACTAACTGCCTCAGAGCTGGACTGCTATAAATAGTTGTTAAATAAAAAATGAGGGTATAATAGGCCCAAGAAGACACTGATGGGCAAGGGTGATGTGAGACATTGTCACTTTGCCTCTGAAATAATTCCCAATTCCCTTTGGTTTTCTTTTTGCTTTAAACACAACTGAGTGTTTCTGGAAGAGGATGTGGCTTGGTGCATAATAGGAGCTTAATACATGTCTGAATAAATGAATTTCTGTGTAATGAAAGAATGAATGACATTTATACACTATTATAAATTCCGCTGCTGGGCTCTCTGTGTGTTTATGGTGAGACCATATGGTGCGATGTCACTGTCCCCAAGTTGCACTACCATCGTCCCTGCTTTCAGTGGGCTAGATATCCCCCCACCCACCCACTGCTGCACTTGAACCCAAATTTCCTCTGACCTATCATTTCCCCTTTCTCTTGCCACTGCCAAAGTCTGTTCTGAGTGAGGAAGCAGCGTGGTTAAAAAACAAAGCCCCTGATATCCTTTTTCCTGAAGAATACCACCAGGATGAAGGCCATGATTAATATGCATAATTGAAACAAATGGCAGCTAACTGCAGAAAACCATCTCCCAGCTGTTGGAGGAAGGAAATTGCTGACAGCCGGTTCCCATTGAGTGGCTACCAAAAGAGAGGAGCTAGTAGGCGCAGTAGAGAATACATATCACCACCCTGCATCACTTCAGGGCTGCCATTGGGCCAGAGATGCCCTGACACCTCTGTCTCCTGTGTGAACTTCACCATAAAATTGTAGTGTCTCCAATTTTTAGGGCTGGGGCTTAGAATTGGGCTTTCTATGTCTGGGGTTGGCTGGGCAAGAGGCTTTGTCCTACGGAAAGGGCCTTTAGAATCCTTATGTCCCACACAGCATAGCTGCAAACCCCAGGCTGAATTTCCTTATAAAGAGACAAGATGCTTCTTGATCTGTTTCAGATTTCTTCTTTTATTCTCTGCTTGTTCATCCATCCTGTGTCAATGTGATAGGGAGCACGGTGGGGAGGAGATCTGGGTTCTCGCTCTCAGTCCGCTTTGTGATTCTGAGCAGATTTCTCACCTTCCTGGGCCTCTCTCTGCTAGGCCTACAGTATGCGATACAGACCAGAGATCCCTATCCTCCCAGTTCTAAGAGTCTGTGTTAGGAAACAAAAACAAAAACAAAAACAAAACAAACAAACAAAAACATATATATATACACATATAGCTATAGATATATACACATGTATATATATCTATATATCTATATGTGTGTGTGTATATATATATATGGAGAGACAGAACCAAAAAAAAATATGTACACATTTTAAGAAAGAAAAAAACTGTATTAAAATTGTAATACTGAATATATATCAATGACACAAGATGAATAGAAGTCATGTGTATACATTTTTGCACCCCCAGAAACATAAAGTATATGTACAAATTGTAAATGTATATAATATTGCATCTCTGTCTCTATCATCTAGCTAGCTAGCTATCTCCTATTGCCATTCTTCTCATTGCACTGTTTTGCTATTAGTACCCAGTTACATGGCCCTTGTGTCAGTGTTAATAGTACCTGGTTCCGGTGCTGGTGCAGGACTTGATCTACACGTGAATTAGCAGACAAGGATCCTGAAGCTTGGTGCATTCAGTGCACATAAGCTGCCCAGGCCTCCATGCCACAGTGGTCCATATACTTTTGCTTTGATTCAGTTTGGCAAAAACAAAACATCTCAGGAGCCAAACAAAGGAGAAGCAAAGTCTGGGGCTGAGGCGTGCTATGGTGTTTGAGGAAGCTCTTTCGTGTGGGTCTTCAGTGGGGAGAATTTTGCTATGTAACATGTATTTTCCCGGCACACCTACATAGGTATTGATAAAACAGGGAGCTCAGCACTTAGGCCTGAATATGCTGGGAAGTCCGCAGAAGGACATGAGCTCACGAGCTTTGGAATCAGACGCACTGCAGTCACGGTCCCTCTGGAAAACCGCGCGTTCTGTGCATGCTGACTCTGGAACCTCAGGGCTGAGAACACAGTTGGGAGAGAATGTTCTCCCAGAAGAACTAACCTTAGTGAGCTTTCCCCATGTGCTGTATACTGTTCCGTTATCTCACTTGTCCTCAAACAATCCAGGAAGTCATGATGTCTTCTTTATATGAGTAAGAAAACTGAGGATCAGGGCAATCTTTAATATTATAATGTAATGTAATTAAATTATATATTATAATCTAGTTAAATTGTAATATAACTTTATTATTATATTGAATTGATTATATATATAAACTGCTTTTATTTAAGGTTACCCTGTGAGTTGTAGGTATCAGTAGTAACATTTTTCAGTGCTTTGGTGCCAAAGAAGAAAAAGCAATTACTTTCTCCAAGTAGAAGAGGACTTCAGTAGGGATTAAATGGGGAAAATAGCAATATTAGAACTTCCGGAATTTTGCTTCTCTCTCCGCCCTCTGAGTATTCCTGTGACTTTATATGACTCCCTGATGCAATGGCTGTGTTCGACCAGTCAAGCTTGGAGCCTTACACAATTGCCCTTCAAACACATGACTGCTGCAACTAAGATCCTCTCCTTGAGGAATGCAGTGCCACCTCCAGAAGCCGGAAGTCTCCACCTGCCGCTTGCATTTTCTGCAGAACTCCTCCTGTGCCTCTGCGGAGAGTCCCAAGATGTTAGTGAGATCAAAAGCCATTGAATGTCAGGGAAAGGTTGAGGATTCCTGCCACCTTGTCACTGTCACCTTTTCACATAAACGAGCCTGCTTCTAAAGTTATATTTTGAATTGTCCATTTATGCTCGCTGCTATGAACTGAATGTTTGTGTCTTTCTCTACTGAAGCCTTCATCCCCGATGTGATGGTATTTGAGGTGGGGCCTTTGGGAGAAATTAGATTTAGACAGAGTCATGAGGATGGGGCCTCCATGGAGGATTAGCACCTTAATATGAAGAGGAAGAGAGACCAGAGCATGCGTGCTGGCAGTCTCCTCCCTCCTGCATCATGTGAGGACACAGCAAGAAGGCTGCCATTTGTAAGCCAGGAAGAGGGCCCTTGCCAGACACCAAATAATCTGTTGGCACCTTGATCTTGGGATTCCCTGCCTCCAGAACTTTTAGAGACAAATATCGGTTGTTTCAGCCAGCCAGTCTGTGGTATTGAGTATGGCTGACTAAGCTACCATACTTGCCTTGTAAGGGCTAGGAGGTGTCTTTCAGTCCTGAGGTTTCTTATCTTTCTTGCCTTGGGCATCAACTAGCAAGTTGGTATACTGATGGTAGGGCCTGGAGAAAGGAGAAAAACATCACGTGCCTTTGAAACAATTCCAGCTTTGAGACACTTTTCCTCAGTTTAGACGAATGCAGACAGAATGTTTACTGAGGTGTTGCCCTGGCTCTTTACATACTGTTTGGATAGCACAGTCTTTAGCTGCATGCAGATAATGTGTTAGGCAGCTAGAAAAATAACCTGCTTGAACTGCTTCTGATATATTCCTCCTCCCTCTCGTGTCTTTATTCACGGTAAACACAGCAATATAGAGCAGCTAGGAAATGAACACTTCTTTGTCAGAGGTCCACAGGGCTTCTGGTGGATGCTACTGCATCTCAGAGCAGCAGAGGTGGCAGAAGGAGAATCGCTGATGCAGCAGGCATGCCCTCTCCCAGAGTGGATGGTGTTTGTTGGTGTTTGGGAATCAGAATTTGGAGAAAGATGAAAGGAATGTCTTAGTTTACGGTGCTGGAAATGACCCTGACAGTCATGTAATATGATGATGAAGATGATGATTTGTCAAGTGCTTACGATATGCCAGGATCTGCTTGAAATGCTTCACACATATTATTTCATACACCTCACTGCAATGCCAGGTGAGACCTACTATTATATTACACCCAATTTTTAGGTGAGGAAACTGAGGCTGAGAGAGTTTAAATAACTTCTCAAGTTCACAGAGGTTAACCGTTAGAGTCAGGGTAAGAAATTTTCTTAACTCCCCCAGAGATGTCAAACCAGAGTCTCCTTCAGTTTGGGAGGGATTATGATTCTGGAGGTTCCAATGTTTCTCTCCGCTTCAGAAGGACCTGCCAGTATTTTTAAGGAATGTTTAACTCCTTTAAGTTATAAGCTGTTGGGGGAAGGAAGAACATGGCCTCAGGTGAAGACTGAATCTGAGTCATGTTCAGTCTAGGCCCAGCACTGGGAAGGCAGAGAATTAGTGACATTTAGAGCCTGAGGAGGAATTTTTTGGAGTCCTATTTGCTTTTGAATGGTCCCCCAGTTATGTGAAGCAATGGAGAAATGTCTTTCTGTTTTCCAGATGAGAAGCATGAAGAAATAAGACACTTAGCATTTTCCTGTCTTCAATAAAATCTCTGTGTTGACTTCACTAATTACATAGTTTCCTAATTTAGTCATGTTAAGCTAAAATTTACCTTTGCCCAGTATAGGTTAGGGGTAAGGTTTCTAAAACAAAAAGAGAAGATGGTTACTCTGTTCAGTGGGGGTCAAGTCAGAAAATTAGTACCATTCCCCACTATTTCAGGACAATTATTTGTATTCAAATAACAAATAAACTAATTACAAAAGAATACCTATTTTTAAATTGCTTGCAAGCCTTCCTTATATCCTTGGAGATAATAAATCAGCATTTCTCTCGAAAAGCATTCGTTAATTTTTTTAATTCAATCATACCAATCTTTCTTCCAATTAGGAGAAATTAGTGAGATTTTATTCTGTTAAATTGTATGTAAGCACTATTGTACTTGCTTGGATAATTAGCTTTCACTTCAGTGCCCTCTATTTTGGTTGATGTATTTGCTCATTTGCATCTATTATTTGGTATAGCTTTTAAAAGCTGCTACTTTCAAGCGAGATAGACTGATGTCTCTGAAATGAATTTGGACCTTTGGACACTTGTGTCCGTGGGGCTGGTACATCAAAGGTGGTGGACTCTTGCAGATTTAAGTGGAGGGTGTATAGTTACAACCTATTAGTTCTAAAACATTGCTTCTCTGTGATGAGACTTTTCCGGTTGGCCATAAAAGACGTTAGCTCCATAATTTAAAGTTAAGGGGTGGAATGAGATGGAGGTGGGTCAGTGCCCTATGGTCCTGCTGTATGAGTGATTACCTGGAAATTCGGGCCAGCCTATAGATCCCTATCTTGAACAATGTTTCAGATAGTATCCACTGCCTTCCTTTCTCACCTAAAATAAAACCCATGTATGACTTAGAACAGTAAACATGTTTTAAAATGGGCGATGGTGGAAGTATTCCTTGGTAGATCTCATATCACATTCTGCAGACGTTTTGTTCTGAGATGGTTTGGAGCCGAAGCACTTTAGTGTGTAAAGTTCAGCCAATTTGTCTCGTGAGCCTGCAGAACCCTTTTGCTATGGCCAGGGGACATGTATTTGGGGCCTGGGAACCCCTCAGTGGATTTTTCTCTCTTCTTTTGGGTCCTGCACATAATCAGGAGCTTTGGAAAGGAATCCGAGGAAACCTGCCCTGTCGTCCATTGACTTACACGCTCTTCTTACAGCTGATCACCAACACTGCTTCTTGCAGTAGCATCATACAGTGGCACAGAGAGGGCATCCCTGCGAGTGCAGGGTGATTTGGGCATAGAGTAGGGGAAGCAATTGAGGTGAGCAAGTGCTTCTCCTCAGCAAGCCCCTGGGGATGGCAAGGTTTGTGGCAGGGAGGTTCTGGATATTGTATTTCTCAGCCTTTCCATGTTTTCATTTTGTAAACTTTGCAAGGCAGGGACTTGGTCTTATACATTCTTGTGCTTTTACATTCAGCTCCTTTAAAGTAACCAGCACGGTGTATTTTGTTTTAAGATTTCATAGGCTGCTAATAGTAATTGCTATCATTTATTTATTACTTACTAATGACCCCAGCACTGTGCTATAGGCTTTCCATATATTAAATCATTTAGTCTCCACAACAAGCCTGTAACTTATAAATTATTATTATGTTTTTCTAATTCACAGATGAGTAAACTGCGACTTACAGAGGTTAAGGGATTTGTTGAAAAGTCAGATGATGTCTAAAAAAGATGGGATTCTGGGTAACTCCAAAGCTTGCGTAATTTTTCAGCACTGTCTTTCTTTATATATTCTGGATGTTAACTCAATATTTTTCCTTCCTCCTGGGCGACAGCACTCAGGTTTCATGAGGACTCAATGGTTCTATTCTCTAGAAGTCTTCAGTAGCCTTGGTATGA
The DNA here is from genome assembly GCF_036562045.2 of Rhinolophus sinicus. Lineage (NCBI taxonomy): Eukaryota > Metazoa > Chordata > Mammalia > Chiroptera > Rhinolophidae > Rhinolophus > Rhinolophus sinicus. The sequence continues at coordinate 20,936,240 of NC_133753.1, read as the reverse complement.
GCCCTTCCCTCATTCTAGTAAAGAGGAGGAGATTTTAAAATGAGTGGCTGTTTACTTAAAAAAGGCCTTTGGCTGTCTCTGAAAGTGTGATAACTTCTTTCTGTCCACCAACATCTGATAACTCTCAAATTGTCAGGTGACTTGTTTGAAATTTATCCATGTATTTCAGATGCAATGGGAAAGGGATGATGCAGTTTGCCAAGCAATAATGACATAAAAGAATGTGTTTATGGGGTCTTCAGAGGTCTGTCCCTGCCTATAGGGGGCCTTGAAGAGTAGGTATGGGGCCATTGCCAGGTCACTGGCTCACCTGTGTTATTGAGACAAGGAACTGCTCTTTCAGAGAGCACCTGAGGTCGAGAGCGTCCCCATCACTTGGAATGCTTGTCAGGCCTCACGGAGAGTGGAGAGGCATTTTATCTCTCACAAGCGATTGTATGCCATAGCTTCTTCTTTTCTTATCCTCTTTATTTTCTCCCACAGCATGGTTCTCAGATTTATTAACAGCCTTTTCATGCCTTCTGCAGCCATCAGGAAGAGAAATAAAGAGGACTGGGAGAATCCAATCTTCTTGTGCTGGGCCCTCTTCACTATCTTGGTTTGTCTTTTGTTTTCCAACCTTTTTCTTTTTAAAAATTTCTGTGTGGCTGCTCTGCATTAGCCTAGAGTTCCTATTTCCTCTTCCCTCCTCTTTTACTGCTTTTAATTGTTTTGGTGCTTTTGTTTTCCCCTGGACTTGAGCACAGTGGGAAAGGTCAGCTGTCAGAAGAAGGCTGTCCACCGCTGATAAGGCCTTCGAGAGATTGTATTGGAGTCATTAGGCAGCAATGTCTCCCTGAAGTCAGTCTCCATTGCTGCAGGGGGAAGAAAAAACAAGCTCCAAGACTAGAAAAGGCACCCACATCACATAAGTGGCTTAGCGTGTGAGCACTGAGCAGCTCACTATGTACCCGGGACACTTGTCCAAGGGCCGACGCTGCCCAGTGCCAGCTCTGGTGGCTCTAGGACATAGATGTACATGCACCTCTGGATGTGACACACATGCAGGAAGTCTTGGAGGAAGGACTCGAGTGGGAAGTAGGCATCCAGCCTCCTGGAGCTCAAACTTCTGAAGTCATCTCTTCAGTTATGGAGTTCATGTGTCTATCCCATAGTTACTTTGCACCTAACTCACTTGTATAAAAATCAGAAAGCCTGGCATCTGGTCTTGGCTCTATTGCTAATTTCTTTGGACAAACTGAACTATGCCACGCTTGTAAAAAGAAGTAGAAAATGTGATTTTAAAAGTACCTTCCACTGCTAATAGCTTACCAACTCTACCTGTAAAATAGAAGTGAGGAACATATCTCTCCTTGTACGTGGATATGAAAACCAGTTAAGTCCTCTTTCTGTAAGTGCCTTGAGGTAAACCCAAAGTCAGAGGTCTTGAAACTCATCCATATAGCCTGTCTGTCAGGAAATTCATGATGAAATACAGTAGAGCTTTTAAAGAAATGGTGGACATCTTTTGAAGTGGGAGAACAAACAAAGATAAAAAATTATATGGATAGTAATACCATCGAGTTGCATAATGCTTTATGTGTTTTCAAAACCCTTCTTAATGACTTGGTCTAAGCACGCTCTCTACCTCAGACTATGCTAGAAAGGTGACATGCTAAAATCTGGTCGAACTCTTGTTTTCACTATCAACCTACTACATAACGAGTGCTCTCAATATATGTTCACTGAATAGATAAATAAATGATTGAATGAGTAACTTCAAGGCTTCAAATAACACGCAGTCAGTCAACTGTGTGTATTTGGCTCTCAGTAGTGCCGAGCCCAGTAATGTTATAGTTGGCTACAATGAGGAGATTTGGTAGATAATATCAGCCATGATGGTATGTAATGACATTGTGTTGGTAATTCCGCTGTCTTGCCATGGAAAAGGGAACTAAAAGGATAATAATTAGAGCGTAGCCAACTTGAAAGAGTCATGGAAGGGGCTGCTGTCCAGACTAGCAACCACAGAACCCCCAGAAGATCACACAGTGGGTCGCTTAGCCCCTGATCTCAGGGTGGTGCCTTTCATACAAAACGTCACTGCACTGCAGTAGCAAACAATGAGATTGAAGTTAGACCCAAGCCTAGCTGCGTTCTAAATTCCCTCATTGTCAATTATGGTTATTCAAATCGGATAGGCCTGAACCCTTGACTCTCAGCTTCCCCCTTTGAAAACTACCTAAATAGGTTGTTGTAAAGATTATATTAAATATTATCTGCATAATACTAAACCAGAGCTAAGACCCTGACAAACAGTAAACTTCAAAAAAAAAGGTAGCTGGCACCATCACCATCACCATCACTATCTCCATCACTGTCACCCTCACCCTCATCTCAGGGACTGGGAGAATTTCCTGGTATGTAAAACAGTGATAATCATGCCTCCTCCCTAAGTCATTGTCAGGTTGAAAACACACCATTGAAAAGGGCCTCTCACTGTACTGGACACACCAGAGGGACAGTGTTTACTAGCTCCTTTCTTTCTCCTTTCTTTTATGACGTCTTGTCTTCTCACTTTTCCACTTCAGTTGAGGGCATTGGGGCACTATTGCTCTATTGTAAAGCGGCCCAGTGTCATTGGTGGTGCTCAAAAGGCCTCAGCAGCTGGGTGGTCTTAGCTGGTTGAGGAATGGGTAGGGCCGTATTAGGGTGGGGAAGAAAGAATGATCAGCACTTAGGGACAGAAGACAGGCCTTTCCCTGCCAAATCTGAGTGCACCAGAGGCGATTCTGAAGCTTTTGTAAACTTCCTGCCTATTCCTGAAGTTATCCTAGTAATTCCTGAGGGAACACTACTGTCGGCATAAATCATTCCATACAATCTAATTAAGTTACTTATAATACCTAAGACACTTCTGATTGCAAATTCGAACAATTGGAAAGCAAAAACTGTTTGCTTGTGGTGGTGTGCAGAGATAATTGATGATGAGCTAGCTGGATCTGAGGCACCACAGAGCCTCAAAGAGCTTTCTGAATCCTCAAAGGGAGTCAGGTTATTCTTAGGATGACTTTAAACTTCATAAAAAGTAATATACCATAGCAATGAATACATTACTTATATGCTTAAAATGATTATTTGTTTTTCAAAAACCAGAAAGTCAAGTTTGAAATGGTTAGAAATTCACAGCTAACAAAAGTATACACTTAATTCAGGCTGCTTTCTTTGCCAATGATTCTAGGTAATTGAGAGTTTTTATTTGATCTGCCTAATTTTTTTACCTTCTGACATGTGACGCAGTTACAGTGACTGACCTTTCTGATTTTCCAGGAATTGTCTCCATTTTAGCACCGGAAGTCCAACATCCTGGGAAACTGCTCAGTCACAGGCAATTTGGAATTGTTGGTTATCCTACTTGAAGCACTTGATAAATGCCTTTTCAGGAGAGTGCCATGTTTTGGCCACCACCTGACTGACAACACACAGAGAAAGATTCTCTGGTTCACTGGGTCTTCAAACTCGGCTTTTGTTGACAAGTACAATTTTTACAATAAAGGGAAGGAGAGAAATAGGTTTGACTACTTTTATTTTGCCAAATAAGAACATTATCAAATTTTGTCTGCCATCATCATTTTTCGAAAGATAGGAAATTCCAAAACCAAAAGAATAGAAAGGAGTAGAATGAGATTTCTATGTTTCCAGTACCTAGTGCAGTGTCTGGCTTAGAGGTGGTCCTACATAAGTATTTGTTGTATGAATGAATATTGCATAAACTTAGCTTTTATTAAAAGGTGTACTATAGTGTCCTTATTTTCCTAATTGAAACATGGATTAGTGCAAACCTTACCTTGAGACCACTGTTTTGGAATCAATGGTTATATCCAACCAAGTCTATGGATTTTTTATTGCAAATTATGATAATGTCATTCTGATGTCTACCTCAATCAGAGGTTCATTTGAGTTGGTGTTGTCAGTCTTATGACATAGTCACTCCTGGAAAGAGATAAGACTAAGTTTCTGGGCCTCTAGATCCAAGAATGAGATTCCATTAACTTCCTTTTAGACTTTGGTAGCTGCCGTATGGAGATGTATCTTTGCTGATAACTGCATGGATGGATTTCACCACATCTGGCAGGAATGAGCCAGCAGTTCTCCTTGTTTTCTTAAATCTTGGACAGTGTTTTGATCTACCCTAACTTTTCTTTTCTCTGATTCATTCCCCTACCAAGTGTGGTCAGAAACCTCGACCGACTGGTGATCAGTACACATATGACAATTTCTCTAGGTCTAGGATTTACTGTGTAACATATTCATACCGTCGTGGGGATATCCACGTCATTCATTATTTTATCATAACTTGTGGATTAGAACAGTCGCTGATAAATTTCACTTAGTGTTTGTTTTATTGACATTATAAGAACTATAGATATCCATCATAAATGGCTATACAAGCTGCAAAACCGAACCAATTTGAGTTTCTATTTCAGAGAGTCTTATAATCCCAGTTTTATGGGCTCTTTTTAATAATAAGTCAACTAACTTTTCCCTTCTGCAAGCCCTGAGCATATTTCTGACTGTAACTTCTGGTATCATAACCCAGAGTCCAGCTGTTTGACCCTGGCGTGAATTCACTGAGCAAATTCAGTGAAATTGCCTGGATGATTCAGCATCTATAAGTGGCTTGTGAATCATTCTGACTGAGAAAGAGGGTTGCCGTTTTAGAGTCAATGCATCAAAAGTGGGTTTCCTTACTTATGCTCTCATAATGAAATATTTTTAAGCATTTATGTATTTCCTGAGTTGCAAAAGTACAAAATTCCCAGAATTTTTTTTATCGTTTTTATTATCTATATTCATACCCCAAAGTACATGATTGATACATCTAAAAGTTTGCTGACAATCAAGTCTTGTTGGGCAGATAGTAGAGGTTCCTGTAAAAGTCGCAGAAGGGTGCTTTATAAAATTGAATAATGTACATGAAAGTGGTTTGGAAAATGTGACATACTATGCAACTATGTGTTTCCTTTTTTTTTTTAAAGAAATGGATAGCTCATCTCCCACAGGAATATTCTTGGTAGAGGTCTTTGTAAAAGAGACTCAACCCTCAATAGGAGGCAGCACCATCGAACAGGAAAGCATGTAGTATTTGAAGGTTAACCTTGGTTTGTATGTGGATCTGCTGCTTTTCAGCTGTGGTATTGTACAAGGATGTCACCCCTTCTAAAGCTCAGTTTTATCATCTGTAAAGTAGGGCTAGTAAAAGTTTACTTCACAAAGCTCTTTTGAGAGTTCAATAAGAAACCTACCAAGTATTCCGATAAAAAAAGCTCTCCTTTCAGATGACACATGAACACACAGATATGTTGTCTCTATTGCTAGTACATTGATTCTAGTGGTAAGTGCTTTCGATCTCTTGTAATTTCAATCACCCAAAGAGGTCTTGGTTAATTCTTGTCAAACACTATGTATATAGTGCTTGTTATATTCAGACCCTCTGTATCGAAAGCCTGGAGCATAATACAGGCTCAATAAATGTTAATTTCCTGTTATAGTATGGCAAAAACAAAATCTAACTCTGGAAAAAACTCTGCTAATAGTCTGAGATGAAGAAATGCTTAAAATGAAATAAGCACTTTATTCTAGTTTTATGTGCACCATTAGTACTATAATCGAATTTGCAATCACTAAAGATTTTTCTCTTTTATTTAGGCTTCGTAAATCAGATCACTGATTTTTAAGTCTGTCTCTATTTTAGAGAACTCTTCCTCTCCACATCCCCCAGCTTTTTACATACTCCATCCTCACCCACCCCTAGGTTCTGATTCTTTCATTAATTACTTTAGATGCAGGGTATTACCAGTCCCTTCTTGAGGGTGCTGGGATGGGGCAGTTTTAATTTTTATCCCTACCAGCCCCCATATCCTCACTGCCACATGTATAAAAGAAATACACACCTAGCCATAAAAGAAGACAGCCCAGGCTTCCTAGATTTGTACCCTGCATTGACAACGGTCCCCAGTTTGTGTCTCTGAACAGGGGTGTAATCATGTAGGCTCTAGTTCTCAACACTGGAAGCTTTGAGAGTACTGCAGAAATGGTAGATTAGCCACATTTAACAAAAGAGAAAGTTTTCATTATGTCATAAAAAGCCTTATTGATCTTGTCCAGGCATTGACTTCCAGGGCCTTTTAACAAGCCATTCTGTCTAGACTTGCAGGCTAGCGCCCACAGCACTAACAAAGGAGGAACCAGGCTGCCTGCTGCAGGGGAGGCCAAAGCAATGGGCACAGATTCAGGTTTCTCAGTGGGGATTTTCTTTAAGAACTAGGTTGATTTTATCCTGCTGTGGAAGAAAAGGGTTGGGAGGTTTGTACAGATGTACTGTGACACCCCCCCCCACCCCCCATCCCCCCGATTCCAGCCATGTTAGACTCTCAGGGTTTGCCATGGAGCAATTACATGGTGACAAATGAAGGTGGCTTCTCTGTCCCTCGGCTTCCATCCACATTTCTTCCTCTTGCCCTTCGGAAGCCAGGCTGCCCTCTGTGATGCCCAGACCCTGAGCAGTGGGTCTCCAGGAGTGGGGAAGGCAGTGAGTGAGCAGCAGGAGGAACTCACTGTGAGCCTTTCAATTCAATGACACAAGTTTTTATTGAAAACATTCTGGGGTATGTGGGAGGTTTTGGAAAGGTATGAAAAATTGCTGCTCAAAGCACGTGGTTGAGGAGTTGACATCTACATATAAATTAACCTAAGAATCACTCACTATTTATTGGGCGATTAGATGTCTTATCAGAATGATCTACAGAGATCACTTTTTTTGAAAAAACGTATGAACTATTTCAAATATAAAAAAAGAATAGACCCTGTAATAGAGGGTATTATAAACAATGGTTTAGCTATCTCCCAGACTGAACAACTTCTAACGTTTTGCCATTTTTGCTTTATATCCATTTATAAAGACTTAGTCTTATTTCAATCCCTCCCTGGTTCCAATGCTTCTCTCCCTTCCCAGAAGTAAATGCTACTGGAAATTGTTGGGTAAATTTCCTCTATGTATTTTTTTTTATTCTTGTTACATACAAATAAAGCTATAATATATAGTGATTAGTAATCAGCGTGTGTGTGTGTGTGTGTGTGTGTGTGTGTGTGTGTGTGTAAATGAGTGGAGGTAAAGTTTCTTGGCCACCCACAGTTTATATTCATTATTTATATATTTTGGGCTGAATGAGGGAAATATTAGGTAAAAGTCCTTAACACCTATACTTCCCTGTTGATCACGTGGCAGTTTTTAGGTTTCCTTTCCTCTTTTAGGACCAGTAATCATTTGAGCGCCTGAAGTTTCCATAGGAATTTTTGCATAATATCAAATTGTCTTGTTCTGTCTGGATGCTTAAAGGTGGATAGTTTCACCAACAAGATAATTTAGATATAGATTTACTGAGGCAGGAGGTAGATTAGATCATATTTCCTAGGGTTTTTCTGATGTTATAGTGATGATATCTTATGAATGATTCTTATTTGTGTTTGTCTTGGACAAAAGAAAGATTTTACAGAAATGAATATTTTAAAGTCCATTTGGGTTTGACAATCCATATTTATTGCTTCTAAATATCTAAATATCTGTATGAGTTTTCCCAAAAGGGTCACCGATGACCCTTTCATGACTTTTACATTTCTTTCGGAACAGTGTGTGTGGCTACAGTGAGGATCTAATTTAGGTAGCAATTAGGGTCAGTGTATGTGTCACTATTAAAAAAATATATCATTTCAGATGACCTACTTCCTGCTCTTGAATAGCTGTGGATATTTTCAATATTATTAATTTTGTTTGTATCAAAATTACGGTCTATCCTCTGCTCTCCAGTTCTCTGTACCTAAGTTATTTTTTTGTCCTCATCGCTTCCATAGAATATAGTCTCACAAGGAGGCATTTGCTACTCCAGTACAGTTGCCTTCATTATTGTGTAACTTGATCCAAGAAGCAGTATGAAAAAAAATGTAGATTATTCTTTTTGAACGGGGACAAAGGTGAAAGGATATGTAAGTTTGTTGATGTGAGTAATTTCTGCATTTTTTTTTTTTTTTAATTCAAAAACTTCCAAACACAGTCTGAAACTTGTCTCCAAGAAAGTGACCCTGGTTAAATTCTTCACTATTCTAATCACCCATATCCTCCGTATAACTTCAAGAAACAAGTCTTTGTAAACATGGTGGCACAGAGATGGCTTTCACATTATTATACATTTATTTATCATTGACCTAAAGTAGTTCCAGATGTGTCTGTCATCTTCCCAATCAGAGTGAAAGCAATCCAAAGACTGGTTGTCTGAGGTGACAACCATAACATTTGGAATCATTTGAGGAACAGACACTGGAATGAAACTGGTGGCCAGGTCAAGGGTCCAAACATCAGTTGTGTTGCTGGTGGAGCTGGTTTAGAGAATGTGGCTTTGATCTGCCATCACATTGGACTTCCTTGTAATTTTCCTCCTGAAATAAATCCAGCCCCTCAGCCACAGGCAGAACAGCTAGAAAACCACAGGTCTTCTTCTACACAGGCATAGTCTACTCTAACAGGTTTTACTGCATGGGGGAGCCGAGACCAGAACTCAAAATCCTTGTAGGAAGGGCAGATCTGAAGGAGAAAGAAAGGCAGGTCGCACGGGAGTCGTAAGTACCTAATGAAGAAAAGTCCTGTGGTGTCAGATCCTTGTGTTGGTCCTAAGACCTATGTTGTCAGGTCCTTACTAGATCACCAAGCAGATGAACTGCTTCTCCTTTCATTGGAGGAAGTGAGTGAGACAAAAGGAGAAGGTGGAAGTGTTACCGCAAAACTATTCCCTCTAGAAAGTGGGGAGGAAATGTTCTTGTGGAGTCATGGGGACAGGGAAATGGAGTTCCCTCTCAAGATAGAGTGCGCTGTTTGTGTTCAATGCTTGTTTGATTGACTGATCCACAATTAAAATGTGAAACCAGCAGTGAAAGAAGCATAATTATAGTTTGACTCATAAGGATCTGGTGGTTAAAAGAAAACAAAATGTACAGCATATTACACAAATTATTATAAGTGGGCAGGCAGGCGTATGCGTCATAATTGCCTCTGGCCATGGTTTCTTAGCAATATCCATTCTACCTTGGAAATGTCTTCTGGGTACCTTTTCAATTCTCTAGCCATGTGTCTATCTACTGAACCACACACATATAATTGTGCCACCCACAAGCTGACGCTCTCCTCTGCTGGTTCTTCATCCCCAGTGCCTCAAGAATATGGCAAGCGAGGCCTGAGCCTGCATCCTGAGCCTGCACACATGCCCGCTACTCTAGCCATGTTAAACGTCTCACCATGCCCTGAACACCCTGTGCTTTTCTGTTGACCACACTGGTGAATATGCAGTTTCTTCTAATTGAAATTTCATCCCTCCCTTTGTCTGGTGAACTCTTACTTATACTTCAAGACACAGCTGAAGTTTGACCTCCTGTAGGGAGTCTTCCCTAACACCCAGGGTCTGTTACTTTTCCTTCTGTGTACCTACATCACCTATTAAACATTCACTACACTACATTGTAATTACTTATGTATGTGTGCATTCTCAACAGCAACAATAACAGCAACAGCTAACGTGTCCATGGCTGGAAACTGGACCATGAACTTGATCTAATTCATGTCTCGCAGCGACTCTATGAAACATGTACTATGTTTATTCCCATTTTGTAGTTTAGGAAACTGAGGTTTACAGAAGGTAAGTAATAAGCTAATGTTCCATAGAGTTAGGTAAGTTCCAGAGCTGGCTGTCAAACGCACGTCTGTTCAATTCAAAGCTTTTATCATTACATTCTATGTCATCAAATTCATAGTCCCACTATACTCTGAGTTACAGGATGGTGCCTTATTTAATGAGAGTCCCTGTCAGGGTCTGGCACTTAGTAGGCATTCATGTTTTGTTTTAGCTTTATAGTTTCTCTTCTTTGGTAAAGTATAGGTTAAAATTATTCCTATTCACAGGGTTGCTGTGCAGCTTAAGTGCATTCAGCACTGGGCACGTCACCTAGTACCTAGTAGACACCTGCACATACATATTCCTTAAATGAATGAACAGAAAATTTAACTTTTATTGTAATGCAATTGAGAGCAATGCCATTAGCTTTCTAGTGACTTCAGTGAAGCGTGATTTTCTAGGCCATTCTTTTGTGGACTGAAGCAGCTTCTCTCACCGGGATACTGACTGTTTATTTTCCAAGTGACAACTTGATTTACTATTTTCCTTCTCATCACTTTCAAGAAGTATCTGCAGGCTAGTGAGTGACCTAGGCAGCATAGAAAAGTCCATTTATTTCTCGGCTGCATCGTTCCTACAGAAAGTCTTTGAGGATGAGGGTTAGAAATGGCCTCAGGAGGTCGGATTTCCTATGTGTTTGCTTCTGTCGTGCAGGATTGCTCATAGTGACACAATTTGCTGTCTGCTGATACATTCCGCTTTTAAAATACCTGTATGATGGGATGTGGCAGGTAAAGGATTCATTGTTTGTCCTTGGGAATAGCTCTGTAGTTTGGTCTATCCAAATGCTTTGTTTGGCTCTAAAATACATCGTAAGGGAGATGGTACAGGAAGAACCAAGTGTAGTCACTTGTGCAATCTTTTATCTTTCTTCCTCAATCAGTGTGTTCCTCTTCTAATTCTAGCAGGAAATGTTACTAGGTGATATGTAATATAATTCACTCTAGTAAAAGGATTTCTGCTTTTCCCTCATTTTTGCAAATGTGATCATCTCACCTCACAGCTCAACAGCTAATTTGGGTGTCTGCCCACAGCTCATAAGAGGCCCTTAGAGATGGGTGTTCTTGTTCCAGATGTTGGATTCTTAGCAGGTTCTTAGCATGGAAAGGAAACAAAATTGTGCAAGCACAAACTCACATTTTTGCTTTTACTTGTTCCTTTGCTAGCAAACTACCCAAATTGCTGTTTTAACTCAAGAGTTTAGTGCATATGCAGCCCCCTTGCCCCAAGCAATGGGCCAAACAGTTGTGGAATTGTGGGTTTATCTAAAAGTTTATTTCTGCGTTGTGTAACTCCTGCCTTGGGCTCATACTTCTTTCATCATCACCAGGGATTCTTTGCCTGGGAAGCAGTGGCCAGAAAAATTGGGTGATATGTCAGGTCACAACTGGAGACCCTGAAACCTCTCATTGCAACTGCACTCGTGGAGGAGGGACCACACTATCCCTCCTGAGTTTTGTGGACCAGAGGAAAGGCATCAGCAGACCAGCCCCAGGACCGTAGGCCACCTCTGTCTGGCAGGGAGGGCAGCGGTAGCCCATGTGTTTTGTGCCTCATTAGCTCCAGGGTGGGTCAGGCCAGGATGGCCAGCCAGGGTTATCTTTGCATCAGTGCAGACTAAAGTACCATGTTGCTGCATGATAGCCAATGGAAGGAAAAAGGATTCAAAGAAGAGGGCAGTTTTGCCCTTGTCTCTGGGGCACTTCCTCAGGAAGCTGGCTTCCACGCCCTTTCTGGAGCACAGTAGGTGTTCTGCTCAGGGCCAGTGGTTACAGCCACTCCAGAGACCGTAGCATTTTAATAGGCTCTTCCTAGTGGTGCCTCAAAGTTCCATTTCTAAGGCTGTCTGGTGGAGGTGAAGAGTGTGGTCTTCTCAGCTTGATATTTTCCAACCTGCTCCTAGAGAATTTCGGAGTAGGGCCAGCCACCATCCATGTTCCCTGCTTGGGCTCCTGCTGCTGAGTGACCTGGCACATGTCATTGTCCCTGGTTTCTCCTTTTCATACATTGAACTCAGTGCAGCTGCAGGATCCTGGATATAGGGTCCTGGGCACCTACCCTCTGAGAATTTCAGCTCCTGCCAAGGTGGTGGTATGATGCAGTAGCAAAAAATACCACATCAGGGGACTAAGAATCAAGGAATGAGAATCAGGGGACTAAGCTTTTGGAACTGGGCTAAGTGCTTCCTAGTGCCTTGGATACGCTTGTCTAAACTCTGCTTGTCTCCACTCCCTTATGCTGGTGTAATCATAGCAAAGTGACCTCACAGAGTGTTGAGAGAATACAAATAACGACTAAGAAAGCCTTTGGATGTATATGATATTTTAGAAACTGAGAACATCTGTTTGCAAATGGAGCTAGGATCCTTCTTTTCCCATTCTAACATGTCGTCATTTGATCCCTTTCATGTCTAATGCTCTGTCCTTGTCCCTCCAGTTTTGCCTGTGGCCCCTGGTTTTTCTTGGCTGCTTTGGGGTCTTCAGTATCTAGTCTTTGGCTTCCTCCAGGGTCTCTGGTTTGCCAGCATTTCTGCCTCTTGGTTCCTTCAGTTATCTCTTCTAGGAAACTTTTGCTTCTATTCTTGCTCAGCCAAATGCAATCCTCACTCAGGAACTATATCACCAACCAGGTCAAACCAGTCCCAGGCACCCCCTGGAAAAGAAGTTCACATGGGTTATCATGTTTTAACTGGGCTCTCTGACTTTAGTTTTCTCTTCTTTCCAGTTTACTCTCAGTGCAATCTTTTAAAAATACAAATTGGACCCTTTGTCCTCTCAGTAAATTTATGCAATGGCTCCTCATAACCTTCAAAGTCAAGTTTAGATTTCTTGATCTCAAAGCCTATAACACTAAGTTGTCAGGAACCTCAGGTCCAGTTAAACAGTGATATGCATTTCTCCCCACTTTTTAGATCGCATAGTAAAAAAATATACTGAATATTTTAATCCACTCTGGAATTTCTCAGAGAAATAGAGTTATTGTATACATAACTAGTTGGGTGTTTTTTGGAGGAGAGAATGGAAACTGGAATTGAGTAAATGCTTGTTAATACTATGTATATATCAGCACTGGGATTAGCAAGTCATTTGAAAGATCAGAACTTTACATATCTTATACATCTGATTTAAAAATTTGAGCTATACATATTGAGATTGTATCCAGTTTTTAATCAATTGGACACTTACAAATAACGGGTAAATGATTTGTTATCATACCGAGTTGAGTTCTGCTTTTCATGCAGTGAAAATAATATTTTTATTTTAACACATATGCAATTGATTGTAAATTTTGGAGTGATGTAATTTATATGGATCTAAAGAGTCCATTAGCCCTGTCAGTGCCTACCCTCTTGCCAGGCTGGGGCTTCATGCTAATCTGTTGTGTACTGTGTTACATATTCCCCTGCATTCACTGCCTCTACCAAGGTGACTGCATTGTCTCTTCAACCTCCTTCCCAGTGTAAACACTGAGTATAGGAAACAGGTTTGGGGCTGTATTACATTGTCTTCGTGGAGAATTGAATGGGCTTGGAAGTGCAGCTTTGTCAGTATTTGAGTTTGCACATTGTAGTTACACTTGACTGTCAGCTTAGTATGGTTTTCAAGGTGATAAGAAAGTACTTGAGCCTTAGCTACTGGAAGGAAATTAAGACAGATCGGGATTTTAGGAGAAAAAGGTCAGCGATGAGAGTATACTACAGAGCAATTTCTTCAAGGTCCTCACTTTTTCTCCCTCCAAGCCCCTTATTTGCTCTTTTAAAGATTGGGTCATGCACTGCCAATGCCTCTCCTCCCCCTACCGATCAGGAGGAAAGGGTCCCACGAATTTAAAATAATATAATTGTGCTTATCTAAAATATGACTTAGAGAGTAGCTTTCAGTGGTCTGTTGTCCCGTGACGAGTTGAGGAGATAGCCAGAATCTGGGGTGCTCACGCTGCTCTTCGCGGCCTCCTCCAGCCCAGGGAAGAAGGAAAATGGGAAAAGTCTTCATTGAATGCAGAGATTGGGAGGGGTATGAACTGTTTTCTTTAGGTGTTTGCAAAAGAAGGCTGTCCCATTACCTTTGGTTAATTTGCATGGGGATTAGCATAAATGTGCATGTGATTTACATACTTTTTCTCACATTGGCTTTTTATTTCTTGTTTACGTATTGTGATATTCTCTTCTCTACCATGATGTCATTTTTCTTCTATGGCCTTCCACATAAAACAAATTCTTTTGTTTTAAACACACCCGGAAGGGAAACATTTCTTATAATGCGCGAAAGTGATTTACATATGGTGGAGGGAATATGTTTCTGACTCCGTTTATCCAAGGTTTGGGATGGTTTGGAAGTCAATGCATGGTCCCTGGAATTAAAGTAAAGTAGGAATATGTGTTATGTCCAGAGTGATGACCAAAAGGAAAGGCAGCTGACGTATAGAGAAGAGTCCAGAGGCACTAGAAATCCGGAAGAACACTAACTGTGTCGTCTTGGATAATTCAGCCTTCGTAGCCAATGTCTTCTTTAATAAAACAAGGGCATTAAATCGGTCTCTAAAACCCCTTCTAGCACTAAAATTTATTATTTTGACAGACTCTTTGGTCTAATTATATGAAAAATATTAAGTACCACATAGTACATTAAATAATATCCTGGTGCCTTGCTGTTCTGTGTCAAGCCGTTCGCCTTTAAAGGGTAGTCGATGATTAAGCTTCTCTTTCGAGGCCTCCTCTCTTTCCTCATTTATCTCAGTTCAGTAACTTAAATGTTTAAAGAAGACACCCATTAATATAGCACGTGTGGTGCCAAGGGCAGGCAGAGCAGTGGGCTCTGCGCACATAGGAAAAGAGCTTAGTGGTGATAACTTTATTTGATTTAACACCTTCTCCTCTTAGATCAGGGTCACCTCCAGGGCTACTGGACAAGGGCTTGTCCAGTTGCATTTTAACGAAGCCATTTCTTCAGAAATGAGAGGAGAGATCATGACAATAGACAGGGTACCAGGGGAATTGGTTGAATCTGTTTCAAACATACAGATAGTGTCAAATTTCTACTTGATTTTTTTTTTTTTTTTTTTGCGATTGTTGGTAAAATGCATCAGGCATGGGTTATATGCTGAGCAGTACTTGCTGCTGATAGTATATGTGTATGAGACACTGTGGTCACTTATACGTGGACAGATCCCTTTTGCTTACCAGTTATATCTGCAAACAGAAATACACAGGTAGACACATCATTGAGGCTCTCTAGAACATACAGGACCAGCTTAATCTCTTTAACTCTCTGGAGTAGGAAGTTGACTTTCATGTTTGAATGATGACATAATGTTATGATTAATTTAATAGTACGTAGTGGGTAGACATCTCCCCACATTATAAGAGTGATTCCTTTACAGCTCTTGCCTCATGATGAGAAAACACTTATTTCATTTTACTTTAGTGACTTACCAAGGCCTGTGATGGTTGATAAGAACTGGAGTTGAGGTGAAATTGGCTTTGGCTAGTAAGGTTGAAGTGTAATTTTAGAAGGAAAAATAGAATTCACTCAACCTTATCTTGTAGCCCCCACCCCTTAGGGGGAAACTGAATATCTAACCTTGTATTGGTGCCCACTTATTTCCATTAGTGAGGTGCTTTTGACAGCTTTTGGCCAACCCTGATGTGAAGAAGGCCACTCTAAGTCATGCTGCCTGGCAGAAGGACAAATGGAAGTCCACATGCAGTGCGTCAAAATTATACATCAAAGCAACAAATGATTAAATAAAATATAGTTTATCCTCTTACCTTGACAAATATACCTTTGAAACTACCTGGTAAGCCAGGTTTACATTTAGAATTTTTGGATTCCTCAGAGTTCTGCATTGGGAAAAGCTAGCACACAGAGAACCAGCCCCTCTGGTCTTCAGCTGGCCTATCCCCCTCCTCATCACACCTTTGGTTCCATCCTGTATCACAATGGGTCTGATAGAAATGCACGTGGGTGCTGCAGCCCACATGGCCAGGCTCTGCCCAAACTCCTGCAAACAGTCCCCCACGGCTGGGCCACAGACCATTCTTCAGCTGAAGGAATGCACATGAACAGCACAATTTGTCTTCAGAAAATGGATCCAAGGAAGAGGCCTGCACAAGCCCTGGAAACAGACTTGGTGCTCTTTGGGTAGGAAAGTACAGGATCCCAGTGCCTGGATATGGTCTCGTAAGAGAGTTGGGCTCCAGTGGAATGCCATCTTGGCTTTGTAGGCTCCTAGACCCATGGGGAGAAATGGTCTGACCAGGATCATGTGAAACAGGAGACCATCTCTCCCCCACCCCTGCCCCAGAGCAGAGGCCCCTTTGAGTCTAAGGGGGTATTGTGCTCTTAGCAGAGAATATTACCAAATTTCATTCTGTTCCCTTGTCCTCATCTGCTTGATCACCTTCTCAGATACACGCTCCTGTTTAATAACCCAGTCATGTTCTACCGGGCTCAGGACTCTACCATGGAAACCAAAGTTAGCAGGGTATTGATGGATAGAAATCAGAGCCAAATCTTTCAGGGTAATTGATTTTTAGTTTTTTGGTCAATAAATGTTACCCAGAGCTAAAGAACCCTTTGTCAGAACAGTTAATTATCCATTCTAAACCAGCTCCTCTATAAGCATTTAAAAGCCATCACTGAAGCAAAAGCAATGTACACCTCACTTGACCATTTTTGCATGACATTTCCCTTCAGGTTTTTTTCTGAGAAAATGTGAAAGGTGGCTCGCTCTCCCGCACCATCATGTTGGTCTTCTACCCTTGTACGGATGTGTAGTTTCTCTGCAGTTTGCTTCTCTGCTAGTTTCCCTAGCACTTAGATATCAGCCTTGCGGAAGAGTCGGAGGGAGTGTCATGCTAGTGTCAGCTCACTGGCAAGGGCAGTGCCCTGGGGACATGTTCTCTTTGGTATTTGCAGAGATCTGACTCATGCCAGCAAGGATTGAGTGCTTACCTCTTTTTCTTTTCTTTTTTTCCCCCTGCAGCGCGAGAGGAGAATGTGGCTACTTTCCGAGGCTCAGAGTACCTGTGCTACGACCTGTCTCAGAACCCAATCCAGAGCAGCAGTGATGAAATCACCCTCTCCTTTAAGACCTGGCAGCGGAATGGGCTCATCCTGCACACGGGCAAGTCAGCTGACTATGTCAACCTGGCTCTGAAGGATGGCGCGGTCTCCTTGGTCATTAACCTGGGGTCCGGAGCCTTTGAGGCCATCGTGGAGCCAGTGAATGGAAAATTCAACGACAACGCCTGGCATGATGTCAAAGTGACACGCAACCTCCGGCAGGTAATGCTGAGGGGAGAGAGTGCCCGGAGGCACATCTTAGGTAGTTGGGGAGGAAGGTGGTGAAGCAGATGGTGCGGGAGGTGGAGAGGGCTATAGGTACGGTTTGGGTTTGTTGAAGTCTCACTTTCTCCCAGTCTTTGCAATTTCACAAGAAAAATTAGTAGAATATGCTTCTCCCCATACTTCAGTTCTCCATTTCTACTTGTTACTTAAGAAAAACATTCATTTGTATAGATAATAAAAGTTATAATGAGTACTTTCATTCCGTTTATTCTGCTTTCCTTTTTATCATTTTCTTAATTACATTTGAATCTTGTCATATTATTGTTAAATTCCATTAGAGACAGTGTTTTGTTTCTACAGCTTGGTAGACTTCCCTCATTCTTTGAATATATGTTTTTCTTTTTAATTAAGTTAGTCATTATCATGATGCCATAATTTTAATTCCCTCCAAAAAAAAAAAAAAAAAGTCTTTCTTTTTTCTCTTCCTTTTAATTTATCACCCCTTCCCCAATTTTATTTTTTTTGGTTATTATGTTAACCTCTAGCCTTGGGATGAATTAGCTGGAATCTTTCTGAATTCCTCTGTTTCTCTGTTCCTTGGTGCGGTGGTCCTACTTTATTGCCCCTGTCTCTACCTCCAAGACTCTTCAGTTGATTGGGAGGCCTGGAAAGTGGAAGGACCCAAATAAAAAAGTCAACTATGGAGCAGCCTTTCCTGGTTCTGTCCGTGCTTGAGAACTCCCGTCGCTTGCTGATTCTAAGCAGGCAACTCCGTCAGGTGACAACACTCTCAGAAAGCCTTAGCCAAGTGAAGTTGTCTTCAATTTTATAACTACTACTAATAAGTGTAATAATAATACCTCACCGGCCCACATCTGTTAAAAAAACAAAACAAAACAAACAAAAACCTTTTCCTACAAAAGTCAAGGTCTGTGCCTGAGCTGAAACTGCCTTTTCCACGTTGCGATTTCCACTTGGTTTTTCTTCTTGTGAATTTGTCATTAAACCCGGTGGGGCAGCATTCATCCTTTAATCAGAAAACATTATGCAAATTTCCAGAAAGTGCTTATCAAATTTTCCTCTGCAATATGATTGATTTCATGCCTTCTCATGTAAGTATGAAAGCGTAAGAACTGACAGGTGTTTGCATATGTTTTCTGTTTGATAAAAGTGTAACTCCTTAATAATGCTAAATAAATGGAGATGGCTCACACACATTGGAAACACAGTATTGGAGACACCCGTTTCCATTCTTAAGTACGTCAGGAAAGCCACCTGGTTGGGAGATTCTATTCTATCTGTGGTGAAGTCTCTAAATAACACAAGACTGAGAGGATCCAGTCATCTTCACAGACACGGGTTGGGCATTTTTGAATCACTGTTCTGTTTTATTCTCCAAGGCCAAAGAACCCTATTGCTGATGTTTTTCTCCATCATCCCCCATCCATACTGCCTCAGAAGAAATCTTCTCAACTGTCAAGAGAGCCCCAATCAAATTTCCGTTTGCTAACATTATAAGGGCTTGAGTTACAGAGAATAGGCCAAAAAGTGAAATATGCCCTTTTGCCAGTTTGGTCTGGCAGGTACACAGTAACATCTTTTAGGTGTTAGTCAGTGGAGGGGGGAATTTTCATGACCTGGGGAACAGAATCGGGTTGTGGCTGTCCCTAGCCAATCTGTTTCTTTAACTTTGTCTCACCCCACAGATTTGTTTGCTATTCTAGAAATGATTCCAATTAGCCGGAGAAAGGCTCACTTTTATTTCTATTAAAAAACACTTTTCTAAAATAGGATCGGGCTCCAATTCAGTTCTTTAAATTGAGAGGAGGATAAACCAAACTGTAATTCAGCTATTAGTTGTCCTGTTTCATCAGAGCAAGCAGAGGAAAGCAACCCTGGAGGGTTTCTTTTCTAAGTTCTGAAATCCAGCTCCTCTTGGCCCTCGGAAAAGCCGTTTAGCCTTTCTACATCACCATTTTGTGACATGGTGATTACGGTCCTCCCCAGCCATGTGTGGTGGCTAAATATGCAAAGTGCCTTATGTTCCAGAAGGATTATGAGCTCATCCATGGTCTGGGTGCCAGACTCACTGTGACATGCGCATGATTTATAGGCCGAGTATTTTGTCACAAAGGTGAATGTGTCTGTCACCAAGGATGCAACTAAGCAGAGCTCAGTTCTAGACAAAGCTACAGAGTCCCTACGGTGTTGGGACATTTTTGGTAGAGGGAGTATAAATGTCGTAGGGACAGTGCACCTAAGATTAGACCTCACTGAAATCCTGAGTGAAGTTTGTACCCAAATGCAATTTATTGAAAAGAGAGGGGAAATCTCAGAAAAGCAGAGTTGATTTTATAAATGTAATCCTTTCAAGGCTGAATCATCTAATATTATTTTGCCCATTAAAAATACATTTGTAACATCTTTTTGAGTTCCCAGGATACATTTGAAGGGGTGGGAAGCTCCTGTCTATTTCAATTAAATTGTAAATCACTTCATAAATATTTGATAACAAGCTTATGGCAGTTCCATCTAACTTTTTGGTAAGGTTGAATGGCTTCTGTGTCAAAAATTCATTTGAGGAAAGCTTACTTGGAGTTCATTACCAAATAGAGCAGAACTTTCCCCATTTCTTCCTTCATGGTCATCTCTTCATGGTTCTGCCTTTGAGCCAAGTGAGGTCCATGGCCAGGAACTTTATTGGGGTTCTGCTTAAAGGAAGGAATGGGGATTTTCTGTTCCAAACTGTAGCTGGGATTAGGGGCCAAAATATTTCTGTGGGGATTTTTTGGTTTTGTTTGTTTGTTGGTTGGTTGGCCCATGACCTTTCCTGAGTCCAAAATCACTTGAATTACTCGATAAGCCACTTTTGTCAAACCACAAACACAAAACGGGTTACCAGTCTTCCAGCCTTCCAGCCTCCTGCTCAGGGTGTGTCGGCACTTGAGCGTTGGGAAACAGCAAGGAGCAGGCTAATTGCAGGGCCTCTGTTATGTTCAACCTGCCAGGCCCCTCCGCTCTCCGTACAAGAAATGGCTTAAAAGCTTGAAAAGCATTCTTAACGAGAAATGTGGGATGGAGTGGAGAGGGATTCCAACGGGAAGCATTCTGGCCAAGTGAAAAAATAACAGTAAATTCTTCGGGTAATAGAGAAGCCTCCGACTATTTTGATGTGTTCTAACCGCACAGTTACTGTAAACTGAGAGGATAGGAAAGAGGAGACCATTTCCCTCCTGCCACACAAATCCATGCAAACTCAGTTGGGCTCATGGAACTTTACGTTACCTATGTGAACCCAGAGTAAGGTACATAGTGTCGCCTTCCTATGCTAGATGTGACCTGCACATGTTTTAAGTGCTTTCCATGCTAGCAGAATGTCATGATCGTCCATGCTTATCGTCAGAGTCAGATGTGAAAGAACAAATCCCCAATGTATTAGTATTTCTGCTCTATCCATTTACCTACATGTGGAACGATAAACTTTGGGGGTCTTTTCTTTCAGGACAGGTCTGGGAATATGTATGTGCTAGAGGGTGGGAAGGGAAAGGGGGTGGTGTTCCTTCGGAAGAGCCCTTGGCAAGTAAGTATGATGCTAATTCTACCTGGGGTGAGGTTGTTCTGGGTGGTATTTGGAAGAAGCTGGGAGTTAAAATGACAAGGTAGACTGCACCTCCTTCCCTGGCTGTGCCCAAGGTGCCGAGGTTTTCCATAGAGTCTTGGTCTCATTGTCGTCCCCACTCTCTCTTTCTGTGTTGGGTGCCTTTCTTTTGAAAAACTAACACAAGATCATTCATGCAATGTGTCATTTTACTAACCGACTAATGTACTAACACCCTAACGACTCATCTTTGTTTTTTAGTTTTTTTAATTAACAATCGTTCTGTTCACAATTTTTAATTTCCTTTCTTCCCCCTTTTCCGCAAAGCACTCAGGCATCGGACACGCTATGGTAAACAAACTACATTGTCTGGTAGATATCATTCTTATTGTCTCTTATTTTGGGTTTGCCGTGTGTTGCCCCCCTTTTCCTCCCCCAACCCCCCTTTTATCCTCTTTAGACTTGTTTCTTCTTTTAAAACTTTTGTTGAATTAAATGCAAGTTTTTCTTTGTCTTAAAAAAAAAAAAAAAAAAAAAGAGGGGGGGATGCACCTGTCCTGCAAATGATATTTGGACCAGTTTGGTTGGAACTGTTTCCTTTCCAAAAAAAACATTTTTTTTTTTTTAAGGAAAGTTTCTCCCTTTAGCTAAATTTGTTTTGTTTTGTTTTCTTATTTTGCAACTTTGAAGTTACAGACTAGAGACGACAGGATTTATATTGAGGACTTTTCTACTCTCCGTATCTTCCTACCCTCTCACTCTTCCTCCTTTCGTTTACCATCCCCATCCCTTAATCCCTGTTTTCTTTCCCTTTTGTGGGGCCAAGGCTGCCACAGGTGATCTGGGGAGGAAAGGACTCTGCTTCCTATATTCTTCTGTGCCTTTCTTTCACCTCACTCCCCATTGTGGCCAAAGGGAGCTCCGCCATTGTGTTCTCCGTACAAACTCTGCATGGCATGTTCCTGTCTCGTGGATTTCCCCATTGGCATCAGAATTTGTTCCCTCATTTTCCTCCCTGTTACTAACAACCTACCAATTATCAACCCAGTTCCACTTTCTTCTCTCTCTTTTTTGTCTCCACTCTTTTTTGTTCTCCTCTCATGCCTCATGTATTTTGGGGTTGGGTTTGGACTTTTTCTTTTCTTTTTTTTCCTTTTTTTTTTTTTTTTTTTTTTTAAGTGAAGGAGGTGGCACGTAGGGGAATGACTACCTTTTCGTTTTGAGTTTTTGTTTTTTCCACTTTCATCTTGTTTTTCAGTTTGTGCAGTGCATGTAAGAGTGAAGTGAATTTTGATTCTTTCCTTTAATTCTCCTCACCCTTCCCCACTTCCCTACCTTTTTTCTTCTGCCTTCTCTCTTGGCTCCAGATAATTTTTGCATGGGTGTGTCAGCGTGTGGTGTGTGCATGCTTTGACCCCCATCTCTTCTCTCTGTCCTCTGCTCCTTTCATGGATGTTGGGTGTATGGGTGCTCTTTCTTCCCTGTGGGCATTATTTTATTATTATTATTATTATTATTATTATTATTATTATTATTAATTTTGGTTCTTATGCCTCATCATTCCTTTTTTTTGTTTGTTCTTTTTTAGAGTTGCTTTTTTGATTTGGGTCATTTCTTCTCTTGGTGGTGGTGATGGCAGTGAAGGGAGGGTAGGGGTTGGTGTCCTGGGGAAGTCCATGGCATGTATCATCCATGACATATCAAAATCAAGACTCTCCTTCTTCCCTCCCTGAATGCATGTTTGTCAGTGTGGTGTGAGTCCAAAAAGAAGCAAATCAAAAAAGAAAAGAAAAAAGGAAAAAGAAAATCCATACATAACCAAAGACCAACCCCGAACAAACCCATCATCAAATGTCTCCTTTGCTGTTTTTCACTACCACCATCACATTAACAATCAGTAAAAAAAAATAAGTGATCATTTTACCAGTGAACTGAGACAAGTGATGTCATCTGAGGATAGTTCCATTTTCTAGCCTGACTAAGTAAAGAGAGCAATGGGTAGAGCTAGTTGCTCAGCTTGGCAGTTTGAACAAACTTTCCCAGAAGCCTGCAGGGGAATGAAAACTGGAGGCTTGGGCCACAGAGAAGGCAGACCAGAAAATGGAACTTGGCTGCACATACCAAAAGCAAACCAAATTAGAAAGAATACCTCACCAAAATCTTAATGAAAGTGAAGCCACAGGTGGGGGAAGCCACCGGATTGCAATAGGACAGTAAGGTCATTGTTGGGATTTTTTTTTTTTTTGTCCCTATGTCTCTCCACCAGGTGACAATCTCTGTGGATGGCATCCTTACGACGACGGGCTACACTCAAGAGGACTACACCATGCTGGGCTCAGATGACTTCTTCTACGTGGGAGGGAGCCCAAGTACCGCTGACCTGCCAGGCTCACCTGTCAGCAACAACTTCATGGGCTGCCTTAAAGAGGTAAAGTTCACATACTCCATTTCATGTACTGACTGTCTAAGAACAAATGAATTTTCCAGTTCAATGACTGGCTCTGTCATCTAATCTAGTCTATGAGGCCATAGGTGGTAGCAGAAAAGACTTTGGACTTGGAGAGAGATTCCTAGGTTTTGGTCAGTGCTTAATCTGGTTGTATGACCTCGCGTTTCCCACTAAAGTGATCTGTTCTATTTTCTCAT
The DNA here is from genome assembly GCF_036562045.2 of Rhinolophus sinicus. NCBI lineage: Eukaryota > Metazoa > Chordata > Mammalia > Chiroptera > Rhinolophidae > Rhinolophus > Rhinolophus sinicus. The sequence goes on along the minus strand of NC_133753.1, from coordinate 20,912,949 downwards.
CCATCTAATGGGGAACCTTATTTCACAAGTAGTTGTGGTTTATGAATTAAGTAAAATAACACAGATTAAAGGACTTTGACATCATAAGGAACTAGACGTGTGTAAAGTTTGATTTCGTACTTTTGATTTGGCACATAGGAAAGCTCTAGCTAAAAGTAGCTCAATTTGTGGTTGTGTGTCTTATCTAAAACATAACATATATATTATTTTACCTTGGCCAAGCTTGGTGTTCCCGAGAGTCTCATTATTTGAGATGAAGGAAAATTCTCAGAATGAAACATTAAGGCCTGGAAGACTGGCTTTTCCTTTCCCCCGCTGAAAGCTAGTAGCTGTGAGAAAGCAGGGGCTTTGCCATTACTCATTTATTACTATTGTTGCTGATGTGCTGAGACTTGTGTCTGAGAGCCAAGGAGCTTCAGTCAAGTGTAAGTTCAATCTCTAAGGTCAATTGCTGAGGCAAGAAGAATCAGACTTGATTTGGTAGAATTCTTGCAGAATCCTGTGTCATCAAAGCCGTATACTGCACTTTTTTTGTTTAATCTAAGTTAAGGTTGATTTCGTAAAATAGGTATAAAATTTCCCTGGGGAAATTTTTTGAGCTACTCACAGTGTTCTTTCTTGTAGATAAAGACCCTTGTGACATGTCATAAGCCTCCTTTCAAGACACATGTTTTCTTCCTATGGTTATTTGAAATTTATTGAACATCAGTCACATATGAGATGATATTGCACGTGCGTTCATTCACACCTCTCCACTGTGAGCCATGTCCAGACAGGAGTTGCGTCTGTTATGCGTGGTATATGATAAGTACCTAATAAGTATTTATTGAATGCATAAATTTATCAAATAACCATTGGGTACATTTTTGTGTGTGTGCTATAACGAAACTTAGTGTCTCTTTACCAGCCGCCGTCTCTGTACTCAAAGAAGACTATAATCCAGGAAGGGAAATGAGATTGCTAACGTGAACAGTTATAGTTCAAAATACCATGTGTTTAGTGCCAAAGACTAAATATTCTAATTGAGTAGAGGAAACTTATACTTTTTAGTGGGGAGTCAGTTTTGGAGAAAAATTGATGTTTGCGCTGGGCATCGCTGCAATAAACCATGTGTGAGTTGAGAGGAAGGGGTGGGAAGGAGAGACATGACAAAGGAGGGAGAAACCCAGTTACAGCTTGTTAATGGTTCTTGGTCTGAAGGAGACCCCAAAGAATGTTTTCCTCTCTCTGCTGGACATTACCTAGTTTTCTGTTGGTTACAGGGACAGCACTGGTTGTTCCTAATGGAATTGCAGTCACGTAGAACACTTCTTCCTGGGGGTTTACTCCCATTTGGATAGAATAAAGGTATAAGCTACCCAGTGTCTAATGAACCCTGAAAGGCTCTTACATACTGTTAAATCACACTGTCTTGGAATTGCACTCTCATCAGCAATAGATAGGGACATTCTGGTACCACATGTGTGGCTCAGGAAGGAATGAGACATTGATTGCAGTGGGGAACTCATCCATTTTTGTAGTGAAAGACCCCTGAGCATGGAGTTTCTCCTGGACGGGATCTAGGAGTGGCCTCTAGGACCAGCTTTTTCTGATTATGTGGAACCATCTCTCAATTATGTGTTTTGAGACAAAGGAGCAATTTTCCAAATCTGTCAGTCAGGAAAGATGCTCCTGAATATTTTGAAACAAGCCTCATAAAAACAAGAAAATTCCTCTAATGACTTTATGCCTGAAGAACCGAAAGTAAATAAACCCCCCTCCTTCCCACCCATCTCTCTCATTACCCAGGTAGAGAGCGGATAGCTTTAAAAGTCATTCAATTGCTTAAAACTTAAAGGCAGTTCTGAAAAACAGGGTCAATAACAGTAATTAGTAATAAACATATACACATGTCTTAGTTAGCAACAAAACTCTGTATTTAAATCCGGATAAAGTTAGAAAAATGAAAGTCTAAAACATTGGGGGAGATGGTAGGCACAATGAGAACTTTATTAACTTTTGTCCCCATCTCTCCTTTACATACATGTATAGTATTATATACAGTCTTTCTAAGGGACTTGGGAGGTTTTCTCATTTGTCTGAATGTTTGAAACGGATACCTTTGAGTGTAATGTAGTTCTGGAACATTCTTTCTTCCCATTGAATCATTACAATTCACTTCTGTGGGCAGGTCTGGGGAATTCTTCTCTTGTTCTTGGTATTTCTCTGACAATTTAGTAAATAGCAAAATCTTCCAGCTACGTTGAGATTTTGCTCCTTGAAAATTCCCACTTACCTGTGTTAACTATTTACCTTTAGAACAGTCTCCAGTTATATTAAAATTTCTTCTTTCCTTACCCTATCTCTGTTTTCAGTTTTCTGTCTTCTCTTGCCATTTGTGGCTCTAAGTTACCTTAAGCCGAGCTGGGTGCGTTTATATGTTATTTTCTTCAAAATGGGGACATTTTAAAGGGCCTGTGGGGTTTCCATTCCAGATCATCGATACTAAGCTCTGTCTCTACAATTGAGCCCTTATGAGTGTGATTTCACTTGTGTGCACACTTCCTCACTTGATGCCACTGTAAAAGCCACAACAAAGGGTGTCCAGGTTGTCATCAGACTATATTGTGGCTCTCCACGCACCCTAGTTGTCAATACTAGATTTGTATCTGATTAAATATCAAAAAGCCAGCATCTTATCCCTCTTCATGTTTTAACATGTCTGCTTTGTTTTTGTTTTTGTTGTGTTCCCAGCTCCTAGAATAGTTCACGGTACCTAGTGGGCTCTCAATAAATATTTGCTGAATGAAATCACATGTTTGTAAATTAATATATAGCTCTTAGGTAAATGTTCTTAGACAGTGTTGACCACGTGACTTTCTGGGATCACTAAAGAACATCTTGACCAGGCAATAGTTGAATCTTTCAGAACTGTCCCCCCATCCCCAGCTCTGGGATATGAGAGAAGTATTATATAAAAAGGCTCAGCAAGGCTAAGAGAAATGGGTAGGAACTTCGTCTAGGAAAAACAGCATTGAAAAGACTTTGAGGGAGGAATGATAGTATAATGAACAGAATACTGGGTTTAAGATCAGAAAATCTGGTTGGAAATACCAGCTTTAACACTGACTCCATCGACTAGAATAAGCCGTTGATCTTATGTGAGTCTCAGTTTCCTAAACCATAATAGAGATAATAAAACTTCTGTTGTGTTCTTCTTAGGAACAAATGAAAATGTACACAAAAGTGAAACCATACAGAAACATACAATGATGTTTTTCTATGCTTACTATTAAGGATTACGTGATACATCTTATAAAACAGTTTATAAATATAATTATAAGCATAAGTGAATATGTATTTACATGTGTGAATATCTCCATATTTTACATATTAGGGAATCACTGCCTATGGGGGGAAAAACAACTTTTTTTGTGAGGTTTACTCTATTAAAATTCTCTCATCTTTGCTGAAATAGGGATAACCCATCCCACTCACCCTCAGTCATTACCTAGTCTGTGGCCTTCCAACATTTCTTTATTTGACAACTGTCAATCTCTTTCAATTAAAATGTGAGCTCCATGAGGACAAAAGCCTCATCTGTTCACAGGTGTTTCCTCAGCACCTAGAAGAGTTCCCGGAATAAAATAATATACTCAACAAGTATGCCTGGAATAAATGAATAAATGAAGGTGCTAACTTTGTGGCGCTCTAAAATCTGGAATTTAGGTTAACATGCATACTGAAAAGCCACAGTATGCCGAGGACTGTCATGAGATACAAAGATGAATCAGGTACAGTCCCTACCTTAGAGGACCTCTTACTTAGTGAAGAAGACAGACACACAAATATAATTCCAACAAAAGGCAGTTAGTGTACAAAAAGAGGCACTTACGGGTGCAATGGGGCTGCTGAGGAGGACGACTTAACATATCCCGGGTTTCAGGAAAACTGTGGAGGAAACAGTTCCCAGCGTGAGGCTTGCAGATGAATAGAAGTGAACAGGGAAGAGTGGAGGGAGTGGGGCCTCAGGATGATGGGACGGCATGCACAAAGGCGTGGAGATGGGACACATCACGGTGTCTGGGTGAGAAGTCTACAGTTTGATAATTTCAGGGCACAAAATATAGGATTAGGAGTTCTAAACATGTAGCTATAAAGTTCGGAGGGGCCCGGTCAAAGAGAGCTTTATTTCATGCTATACCCTTGGACTTCCGTTTTCTAGGTAATGGGGAGCCACAGAAAGATCTTAAGGAGTAGAATGACATTCAGGTTGGCCTCTTGTCCATCAGGCTTTAATTCCTTGAGGACTTGAGGACTGATGTTAGTCCATCTACTACTTTCCCCTGATGTATATTTTTGTCCTAGAGGTTGACGAGTGGGTTGGGAATGGTGGTCCACTGATGTTAGCATTGGGCCAGGAAAGTACTTCTCTGAATCTTAAAATTCCTACAAAAAAGCACTTCCTTCTGACTCCCATTTCAGTTTCCTATGACCCTCCCTATCAAGACATACCTTTCTTCCTTCCTCTGTCCTTGACCTGACTGAGCTATTATTGTTGGATGAAGCACAGTATGGTAGAGAAAAGACAAGTCAGGACCGAGTTGCATGGACAGTATTTCTAGCAGACTCACAAGGACCAGGGAGCTTACTCAAGCCCATCACAATATCCTCCTATGTGTTGGGGTCTTCTGTGTTGTTTAACTGGGTTCTTTCTATACCATCCTCCATTCTCCTCAATCTGTTACTTCTCCCTTGAGATGTCGGTTCTCCATTTGGCACTTCATTTTTCTATGGAGAAGTTCAAGTGCTTCTGAGACCTCTGGGACAGACTGGTCTAGCTCACCTGTCTTTTCTCATGGCATCTCTAATATGGAAGAAGGAAAAGTGGAGAAGTGGCAGAGAAGAACACATATTTAAAGGAAAAAGGATTGGGTAGAAGAACGTCATTACGCACATTATATTCCACATCCCTTTGTGATTATTAGCCATTTAAAACCGAATGGGATTTTGCAGCCAGAGATAGTCTCTGAACAGATGATTAATGGTTTAATCTGTAATAACTTTACATTTTATAGAACCCTGATAGGAGTCCACATCTGGTGAGCCAAGCTATTTAAGGCTGTGTTAATTCTGTTAATTGCTATACGTTTGTTTGAATTGCTGGCACCTGCGGGCTTTGGGATAATGTGTTTGTTGTTGCTTTTTAAATTTTTTAATATACTCATTTTATTTTACACTGTCTCATGGCTTTTTGTTGTTCTCTCTTATACTTTCACTTAATTTCTCTTCTGTTTTTTGTGTGTGTGTCCTCTTCTTCTGTCTCCAATCATTATACTTTCTTTTTTGTTTTTTCCCCAACCTCATTGCTCCCCAAACTTTTGTTTGGGTACCTTCCTGATTTCTCAGGTGGTGAAAACTATCTCTGTCCATAATCAGGTAAATTGACCTATGGCATTGGGCCTATACATTCCCTTTTTCCTAGCATCAAGAATACTGTGGGATCCTATGGCTGACAAAGATCAAGTGAGAGTTTTAGGGTCAGCATGGAAGATGAGGAGAGGGTTGGCTTTAGAAGCACAAGTTCAGGGTTTGAATCTCACCCAGATTTATTCATTACCAGTTCTAAGACTTACGGAAAATCAGTTGACTGCTCTTAGCCTCAGTTTTTTCATTAGACAATAATATCTACTTCAAGCATGTTATGATGGGAGCACATGGGATTTTAAAGAAAGGAGGTGCTTTGTAAACTGTAAAGCACTATGCAAATGTTATTGATATTATTTATGTTATTACATAAAACCAAATTGATCAGATCTTTCTTAAATCTTCCCACTTCTTTTCAAATTATTTTAGAAATCTGTTCAAAATTTCTTTCCCGTTGTTGCACGTTTGCCTCCCCCTGTCTTATTGCTGTATTTTATCTCATTTGTTAGCAACCATCATTTTTGCTTCAGTTTCATGTTTTTTGAGCAAACTAATTTGAGCATCTTCCCATTTCTGCCAGCACTTCATTGAATGGTCAAACACCTTTCTCTGCAGCAGTAAGACGAATGTAGTCACTAAGTAGTTCTGAAAACATATAAAAGTCAGCAAAATCTTGTTCTTGATGTAACTGGTCTATCTTCTCCTCAACCTCTGCCAGCCAAGATAAAACTCTAGATAAAGCAGTGTGATCCTCAGAATTACCTATCATGGCAGCACTTTTAGCAAAGGCAGCTGTGTTGGCTGAAAGCTCTTTTCTATGACAGACCAAGGTTTCAGCACTGGCATGAAGTTTCCTAAGTTGCTGATTCGCATTTTCAAATTGCTGCTGCTCTTCTTTAAGTCATGCGCCCGGTTCATTCATCTTGATGGCCATTTTGTGGACAGCGGCGGCAGCCTTGTTCACTATCCTCAGAGTTCCTGCTCCACTCAGAGCCTGCGTCCCGTGTTTCCTCGAAAAGAAGGCTGGGTCTTACTTATACCGTATTGCCCCCAAAATAAGACCGGGTCTTATATTGATTTTTGCTCCAAAAGATGCATTAGGGCATATTTTCAAGGGATGTCTTATATTTTCATGTACAACAATCTACATTTATTCAAATGCAGTCATGTCATTTTCTTCTGGAACATTGTCATAACGTACTAAATGCATCCGTCTGGCTGATGATCTTAACTGGGGCTTATTTTCAGGGTAGGTGTTATTTTCGGGGAAACATGATATTAGCTGTTCTCGGCAGCTCTGAACTTTCCAAGAACTGCCTTAAGTCAGGGTCCTGCAGTAAATCTGGACGCTTTACTGTTCTTGGAAGATACCTTTCAAGAGCTGCTCTGTGTTTTTCTACAAATTCAGTGGATGATGAATCTTCTTTGCCCACTTTGACCTTGGTCTTGCCTACTATGCTCTTCTGCAGCTGGTGGCACAGTGTAACTGACATATAAATGCTTGCTAACTTGCTATGCAAACCGAGAAAGTCATTAGATCTTTTAACTGAAAATTCACTCTTACTGAACATGGAAAGAGAAGTCTTTGTTGTTACTCTATATGCCATGTAGGCATTCACACCATCACCAATTTTCTCTGAATCTGGTACACCAGTTTCTTTATCAAAGACATCTCCATTTGCTTCTTCTTCAATCTCCTCTGTAGACCTATCAAAGATCACAGAAGCAGACATATTCTTCGATGTAATTTTGGGAGCAGTGAGTGTAATAAGGGTCAGAGTTGTGACTACAGGAGAAGATTCTGAGGAGAGGATAGTGTCCCCTTCTGGACTGTCCAGAGAAACTCCTGTGACTTCTGAAAAAAATTTTTTTCTGTCATAATCTAACCCAACTTCTTCAGGTTTTGGACTATTGGAGTTTGCATTAACATCTTCGGTAAGAAGACTAGATGGTTCTGGAGATGATGAACTTGCCTCTAGTGAGGAGACAATGCTGGTGAACAGGTCCTCTCCATCTTCCTCCTCCTCCTGCTCCTCAAAGTTGTTGGGCTTCCCGTCCCTCAGTGGAGGAGACTCCCTCTTGGCTGTCGTCTTCACGTGCCCATATGGCTGTGCGAGCTGGGAGTGTTTTCATTCAGTTGTGAATGAGAAGCTTTTTAAAGGTTAGCTGGCTAATTGATAAGTTACAACATGTTTAGAGCTGAGCTATGAAAAAGATAAAGAGACTGAAGCGTCTGACATAAAAATTATTGACTGGCAGATCTAGGTACATTTAACATGAGGAAGAAAAATGCCTGAGCCCAGGGGTTGAGCGTTGTGTTCATACATGAAAGGACTATCCTGTAGAAGTAGGATTAAACTGATTCATCTGTCTTCAAGAAGAACTAAGGCAAATGAGTGGAAATTGGGTACTTAATACAAGGAACACATTTCAATGAGAGCTGTCCAAAGCTTCCTTCAATGTAATGCATTCCCTATCACTCAAGCATCAAGAAGAGGTTACCATATTTCCCTGAAAATAAGACCGGATTTTACAATAATTTTTGCTCCAAAAGATGGATTAGGGTTTATTTTCAGGGGATGTCTTATTTTTTCATGTACAACAATCTACATTTATTGATTTATTTATGTAAAAAAATCTACATTTATTCAAATACAGTCATGTCATCTTCTTCTGGAACATCATCGTAACTCTCCAAACCCCGAATTCCAGCTTGAATTTCTTGTTACTCCATTTCCTGTAGCACCATTGGCCCCAATCTCTCATGTCCAGCAATACAGTTCTCCTTAAATGAGCACTTCTTGTCCATGTAGCCTGTAACACAGCTATCAGTAATTTTATCCCATGAATTCTTCACCCAAGTCACGACCTCTTGTAGGCTAGGCTTCACAAAGTTTCTATGTTGATTTCTCTGCATTCTATTTTCAATGTAGTCATTGATTTCCATGTGCAAATCGTCCTTGAGTGGCTTGTTTATTGCAATATCAAGAGTCTGGAGATAGGCAGTCATTCCTGTGAGAATCATTATTTGATCTATTCTTCTCTCTGCAAGGAAGTTCTTCACATCTTTAGCACCGTGAGTGCTGGCTGAATCCCAGACTAGCAGACCTCTTTGGCCACCTCGCAAAACAAGTGGCTGCATTAAATTGACCCACTTCCTTATAACTGCTTGTGTGCACCAGGCTTTTTCAGTTTCAAGAACATAAATGCCTGAAACACGTTCAACCTTATCTTTCTTGCCTTTAGTGATGATTAGAGGTGGGGCTTTCTTTCCATCCAGACGAATTGCCAAAATACAGGTAATACGTTCACTTTCGTAACCAGTGGAGGGAATGCAGATTGACAAGGCACCCCTCTGATCAATTGTCATTTGAGATCCCTCGCCCATAAACACTGCAGTTTCATCCATAGCAATCATGTTGGAGAGTTGGTATTTAGAAAAGCCGATGCCATCAACAAAGGACTTGAATGCAAGTGCACGTTTAATAACTTCAGTATCTTCCACCTTGAACAGTGTTGTCGATCTTAGAGACAGTTCATATGGCTGAAGGAAGCCATCCAGCCAGTGTTGTGATGCTTTGAATTCTTCTGGGGATATTTCTAACTGTGGTGCCATTGCAAGGGCAAATGCTTGAATATCAGCCCTGCACACAACCAAAGACTTTGCTCTCCTCTCAGCAATCCATTCACAGATGATGTCTTCCAGCTCAGGAAATAATGGTTGCCGACCTGATCCACACTTGAACTTCTTAGCATTTCCCTCATCCACCTGTTGACTGAGGTTATCGTACTCTGCTCGCCATTTTCGGACCATTTGGAGATCAAACTTCTCTTTGCAGAAAGTCGTACGATTCTTGCCCCGGGAGTCCTCAAAGATTCCTTTCTTGTACTTGACAGAATAGCTGTTTCTTTTTGCACTCATCTTGTCTGGGGGTCAAAATATTATTCCCTTTAAATATACCATTAAATCAAGTGTTAATTGAAGACTTACAAGACAGAGTGGCAACAGAAATGATGACAGTTAAGAATGATGGTCCACACAAAAGTGACGAAAAATTGCAGACACCAAAATTCAGAAAACACGAGTGCATTAAGTACGTCTGTCACAACACACGATGTATTGAATTATGAAGATTCATATTAGACACACTCACATCCGTTCATTATCAAGTGCACACGTTATTCATGCATTTTGTCTGTACTCTGATTGGTCATTTGGCAATAAGTCCCAAGTTCATCTGTTTACATAGGCGTTTACCTCTCATCCAAAGGTGCCTGCTTGGGTATTTACAAATACTTAATTATAATTTATATTATTTATTTTAAGTATTAGTGTCAATAATATTATTTATATTTAATTATATTAATATTATTACTTTGTAATTCAATATGTCTGTCGTGTTAGTACGTTGCAATGGATGTACTAAATGTGTCTGTCTGATGATCGTAACTGGGACTTATTTTTGGGGTAGGGCTTATAAGGTATTATAAGCATCCTGAAAAACCATGCTAGGGCTTATTTTCTGGTTAGGTCTTATTTTGGAGGAAATACGGTTGCAACCACTTCACTGAGGTTGTAGAGTAGATTATAGCATCAACTGAGTAGACGGTTTTGATTTTCCAGTTTCCTTCCAAAATGAGATCCTATGGCTCTACAGAGAACTAGCCTCCTGAAAAGGAAGAATGAGGCTGATTGATTAGACCAGGTTCATTGTGTTGAAGACTTACTTTCCTGATTAATCTCCAAACCAGTTGACTATATATGTCCCAGTGAGACTTATAAGGTTGCTCTTGTGGTAGGATTTGAGGTTCCCAGCCACTGCTATCACCTATTAGTCACATAATTATTTCTCTTTCCTCCGACCTTCATTGGCATCGTCTCTAAAACCATTAAAGCCACAGCAATTATAATCATCATAGCAACAATAAAGACAAATAATTATAGGGCACTTAACAATGTGAGTGTTTACAAAGTGTGTATCTACATGATGCTAAGTGCTTCGTACTATAACCTAATTTAATCTTCACACCAAACTTACTGATTTAAAGAGTGAGTGTCTTGCCCAGGGTCACACAGTTAGCAAGGGTTGGAGCTGAGATGTAAAGACTGCTGCCATCTTAACTCCTGCTGCTATCTCTGCCAACTCAATCAAAAGACTTGGTGAAGAAGAAAAGGACATAAGCTCCTCAGGAAAAAGTTGGTGATACTGTGGTTAAACCCACTCTAGGAAATGGAATGGTCTCTCACTGCCATTAGATGCTTCACTCCATTGGAGAGGTCATTTAATCAGGCAGAAATGTCCTGCTGGGAGACTGGATACAATGACCTATTTCTTTCACGTTGCCATTGATTGTTCTGAGAGGAAAGCAGTTTTTGCTTGATTTCCCACTTTGACTGGGCAAATTGGTATTGCTCACCCTGTTACTGGAGCAATGATTTTCTTTATGGAACCTGAGTGGGAGGCAGCTCCTCTTGGTATAAATGCCAAGTGGTGGGGCACCTTGGTCTTGAGATGTGCAGTACACCTTTACGTTCGTTCCAGCCCAATATTTTCTGTGAAGTTGGAGCTATTTGCCTCCAGTAACTCAGAAAACCAGAATGAGGAGCAACTACTTTTTAGGCTTATTATGAATTTTCAGTCTGGTTTTGGGAATCTCTTATTTAGCTCTGCATGTTTCTTTTTCTCTTCAGGATAAATTCAGTGGAACTCATTACTTTCTAAAAATGTCACTTATTTACAGCAAATGTAATCTACCACAACATTCCCACTGAGACAA